>NC_092037.1:99352593-99675847 GCF_003086295.3 Arachis hypogaea | reverse complement strand
ATACTATTTATAGAATATTTAAGAAATACTGTTGCACTTAAAGAAATATATGGATATAAAATTTTAAATCTATATATAATTGAAAAAATTATATTATTCTGTTGTTAAGTGTTTTTTTTTTATTATTTGAGGAAGATAAATTTAATATATCTTATGTAAAATATCATAACAAAATTTCAAAATAAAATATTTCAGAAAAATTGAACAAAAAGTACTAATAATATATATTAAGTATAAATACTAAGTAGTATTTTATAATAAATATTAAGTGTGTATTTTACTATTTTATACTTAGTATTATTAGTAAGCAGTTCAGCTCCACATTATATAGCTCCGTTGAGGTATATTACCGGTGCAATTATGCAAATTTACAGTGATAACTAACCTTAGCTTTTGGCTTAAGCTTTTAGTTCGTTAGTTGTTATCCAATTAGAATCCAGCAATAGATAACATGATATAACTTCACGCAAAAGCCATTTGTAATTAGCTTAATTCTCTGTTAAGTAAGCTAATAAAGATCACATTTTCTTCATTAATCTTGATAGGGAAATATAATGACATCCGAAATTCATATTAACTAATTTTTGTCATATTTTTATTCAATTACTACTAGTAAGACAGAATTTGATTTGTGTATGTCTAGAGATAAAAAAAAAGGGACGATATATTGACATAAATTATTTTTAATATGGAAATAGAGTTGGTGTTTTGATTGAATATTGATATTTGAAGTGTATTACAGTAGTATGAAAATTATTCAACACGCCTTCACGTGATTCAACATGTATTGGTCAATATGTTGTCACGTGTTCAACACACTTCCCACGTGTTGGTCAAGATGCTGATGCCACGTGTCCAACACGCTCCCCACATGTTGCACTACGCCTCCCACGTATTGACTTCTCAATTACAAAATCCATCCATCTGTATTACACCAAATAATTCTATTTCCAAAAAAATCACAAATATTTTTTTTATATAAAAAAAATCAAAAACATTTTTTTTCTTTGTCTAATTTTTTGTGGAAAATTAGCACCGGAGTGGCTATCATTTTTATGGTAAATTTTAATATAATTTTCTGAATTTCTAAAAGGGAGAGACAGAGACAGAGAGTTGGTAGGTGTGCTTTTTTATTTTATTTTTTAATATTTTATATTTTTAAAATATTGTAAAAAATAATAAAATTTTATTATTTGTTTTTTTTTTGTTATTTTTTAAAAATAAAAAACACTAAAAATAAAAACACGAATTAAAATCACAAATTAAACGCACAATAGGAATGCAATTCTATCATCTCATCACCGTTTTCGCCATTTTTGTCTTGTAACGAAAACCATTAACCAAAATGGTAGTAGCGTAATATATGGGAATTAAAACAGGCGAAGAACTTCTAAATCAAATAAAATATTTCATCATATAATAAAAGGAAGTAATAATAAACAATTGCTTTGTTAGTTACCGGTAGAAGAATTATTATAGTGTTCTTGAATTTGAACGCAATGAGATTCTAATCAACAGGGAATAATATTATATATCCATTATAGCTTGCGGTTTTGATTTTGATAGGGTGCTTATCCAACTTAATTCCTTTAGGTAGCGTTTGTTTTGCAGTATTAGGACAGAGACTAAGAGATTGAGACACAGTATTATGTTTGTTGGCTCAGAGACTGGTACTAAAGTTTCTGTCTCTGTCCCCAAAATTTCAGTATTTCAGTGCCTCCAAAATGTAGGGACACAGGGGACTGATATTTTTAGAAACAAAGACGAAAACTTTAATAACATTTTATACCTAAAATACTCTCATTTTAATTAATTAATTCCAATTTTATCTTTTGTCTAAATTAAATTAGAATTTTATTCTTGTTTCAATTTTTGTCTCTCACTTGGCACCAAACAGAATACTAAAACTTATTTCAGTCTCTGTCTCTTAATCTCTGTCTCTCAATCTCAGTCTTTCAGTATCTGTCTCTCCACCAAACGCTACCTTATAGCTCTCTAAATAATCATAATCATTACACCATGATTGCACTTTTTCCATAAAATCATCATCTAAAACTTTACGTTTTCATTATTATTCTTACTGATTAATTAATCAATGCGCACTAAGATGCATGCATGATGGCTTAATAAGTAATAACACATACTCTTAAATAAATTAATTTTTATGTATTATTTATAAAATAATTTTACACGTACATTATATCTAATTATATAATATCACATCAATAAAAATAATTATTTTTTATATTTATTGTATGAATAATTATTTAAAAAAATAAATATAATTAATAGTATAAAACGTTTTATATTGACAATATATCAAATTTAAATTTTACTTTTAAAACTTAAATTTACTATTTTTTTTTCTCTTACGCCCACTAAATAAAGTCAATATACAAATTTGACTTCTAATTACAATACTCTTTTATTCTTTCATATATTAAAACCATTTTTAATATCCGTTTTCAAACTGTAGTAGTTAACAGTGCACTGTTAACTAACTCAGAAGAGTGTATATCATAATGTAAATATTAGTATAATGTCAAACTGCATTCATGCAAAATAATGCAGACCTATGTTAGATGAAGCTTCGTGACATTTTCAAACACCGCCACATATGAATAATGAATCATTTCCGCGTTCAATTTCCAAGGCTAGAACTGGGATAGTGGGGTTCTCTATTTTTTTCCTTTTTATTTTTGTATATATTATTAATTGTCAGAGATGTATATGATTATTGTATTTTATATATATATATGATAAAAAATTTTGGAATTTAATTATTCTTATTAAATAATCACGCTTCAAAAAGCTAAATTTTTTGTATGAAGAGAAAATATATATATATATTAAAAATATAATATTTTTATATTTTTTATTAATTTAAATTTTTTAGATAGTAAAAATTGTGAAACATTTACAAGCATATTATGCTATACTACTATACTGATAGACTTTCCTTTTTTCGGTCTTTCTATGCTGCTAGACTTTAATTTCTATGGTTGAGTGAAGTCTTAACTGTATATAATTTGTTGACTCAGTTGTCTTGTGACACAGCTTGCAAAATTTGGCATTTTTTTATATTGAAGGGTTCTAAGATCTTCAACGGTTTGTAGGGAATATGTATGTAGGGACATTTATTTCTGTAAAATTTCCAAGAGGTGACAAATACTTTACGCGTTTAGAATCATAAATTCATAATAAAGGTTTTTCCTAAGGTCAAAAGTAGATCCTAGATAGTACTCTTCTTTATCAAACATGTAACCAATCATCTTAGTCCAAATTGTATCAATCTTCTCATAGGTAGTTCTTTATTCATTGATTGATTTTATTTTGTTTTGTTTTGTTTGGATTTGCAAATAAAGTAGGATATTCATTAAATCATAGTCCAATAATCTTGTGGATTTACTTAACCTTTGATCCTTTTATCATCACAATACTTTAAGGGTGTTTATTACTTTATTTATAGATACAAAACATTGAAATAGAAATATAAAAATATAAAATTATATTTGATAAATAAAATATAAATAAAAATATTATATTTATAAATATTAAATTAGTGTATTTTATATTTATTGTAATAAAAAATATAAAAATATTAATAAAAAATATTTTATTTTAATTTTTTTAATTATTTTATTATTATTGTATTTTTTATTTTTTAAATTAAAAAATAAAAACAAATTAAATTTTTATAATTTATTATCAAATAAAATATAAAAATTACTAATTTTTTGTAATATTTTTAATATTTTGTCTTGTATCTTATTCTGATGTTCTCTGATCCAAATTATATCAATCTTTATATTTTGCACCTTGTATAAATTATATCTGACTATAATGATATTATAAAATAATTAATAAAATTAATAACAGCGTTAGTTCTTATTATTTTCTGAATGTGGTTCCAAGTTACAAGTCACACATTTGCCTAATTTTCATTATTAAATGAAGACGTACTTTATGAGTAGTCATGCAATGCAACTAGTTAGGCATGTTATTGACAATACCTATATAATTCCAAATGCATTGATACCAAAAGGAGGCAAACTTTTACCAAACGTTTTCCATCCCTTCTCACTGTATGTCCCTTGGCCCCTTCAATATTTTCTCAAATTTTATGTATTATATTTATATATATTCTCTTCCTAATCTGAAATAACATTGGACCTAGCTAATTTACATTGTTTATCATCATTAACTAAACTATGTAATTAAATTGCATCTAAACATATACAAGTCTTAATTATTTGAATTTAAGATGCATTTAGAATTTTAGATTGTATACTACATTTATTTTTAAATGCTCTTTATTAAGTAAAGAGTGCTGCATTTTCTGTTACTTAAATAAATTTTAACCATATATTCATTATATTTTATATTAATCATTTAAATTTAAAATTTAAAATTATTTATGCTTTTTTTTAAAAACGCTACATTTTTACTTTTTTGGGTACGCATTAACATTTGTCCATATACTACGACATATACATACGTAGTAGGTACATTAATATACTTAGACGTTTAATTTGTGGTAAACCTTAGCTTAATTATAATGACGTCATAATCCAGTACTATAAAATTTTAGATATTCCATGAAAGTAAACAAGTATACAACTGATTACGGAAAACTTTTTAAGCGGTTCAAACATGAGCATTGATATTTTAGATACGTAGAATATATGACTCAAACTCTCATTGATAAATGCTAAAGGAATAAGAATAATGTATGTTGTCAATATACATATACAACCCTTGCAAATTTTAATATCTATAAATTGAGCAATAACAATGCTTTTGGAGAAAAGAAAAAAAAAACTAATAACTAGATATTTCAAAAAATGATTACATCCGCTAAAATAGATCATGACCCCAAACATACACACTATATCTAACCTTAAAACTTTTATGATTCATAATTATTTAATGATTTCTAATCAATCACCGAAAATCTTAATAGATAATTATTCTAGTGGGAAATCCATTACCGCATATAATTGCCAATAATATAATCTAAGTAAATAAAGTATTAATTTGAGAGTAGTTAGAAAGCATGCATATACATATATATACCGTTGAATGCATGATCCTATTATATATTGACCCCGTCGTCCAAGTTAGAAACTTTGCATACAGCTAGGTAATAAATAAATAAATAAATAAATAAATAAATAAATATATAACATCCTTCCATCCTTAATTATGGTTATCAAATTTTATCGGATTTTATGTGACGGTAGTAGTGATCAACGCGCATCAGACAATTGTTTTAGTTGACTTCACACACGTAATTTAAGCTGCGCTACAGTGCAATATATACAACACCGTCATGAAAACAAATAGAATTTTATTTGAAAAAAAAAATTACAAGAGACAGAAAACACAAAACCAAAGACAATGATGTATTAAAGTGATAGTTATCTTTGACTTTTAATTTCTAGATCAGTTAAAAAATGTTAATGCCAATAAGATGAATTAATTAAAGTCCATTTAAAAGTAGAAGTGTATGCATTAATAATTTTGTATAGAAAAAAATAAAAAATTTTCAATTATACAAAATTTAATTTATATTATAAAATTATTTAAATTTAATTATTCGATTATTCTTTATAATGTTATCAAATTTTTTATTAAATTTTTATATTTTTTTCTTTTAATTAGGTTTATATATTATTTTTAATTTTGTAATTAAATTTTTTTAATATAAAAAATGTTAGAATTAAAAAAATATTTTTTCACAAAAAAATATCTACAATTAAGAATCTAATTAGATATTTAACTACATATTTTTTAAGAAAAATATTCTATTAATTTTAACATTTTTCATTCATATAAAAAAGATCTAATTATAAAATTAAAAATAATATAGAGACCAAATTAAAAAAAATTATAAAGACGTAATTAAAAATTTGATAAAATTATAAAAACTAACAAAATAATTAAATTAATTATTTATTCAAAAAATTAAATTATTAAATAAAGATATATAAATAATTATATTTAAAAAGATAAGAAAGAGAAAAAAAAAACTACATTCAATGTAGAAACTAGAAAGAGCTTTATTCTTTATTCTTTATATATGGTATTCTATAGTAATGGTTTTTGCCACATTTACAACGACTAGTCTTCTTTCTATGGTATGTTTGCACTTTGGCAGCCAGCATGTATAAACTTAAAAAACCCATCACGCAATCACAATATCATAATCTAATTAAAAAAAAAGAAAAAAGAAAAATCCCTCACTTTTTTCTCCCCTATAAATTCAACTCAAATCCAAAACCCAAATCACTCATCACACTCTTCAAATATCAAACTCCATCGCTCTCATCATAATAACTTAAAACACAAGTTATTATTACACCCAACAATGTCTAAGCTTCTCAATCTCATCATTCTCTTTCTATTGCCTTTCTTCTTTGCTTCCATAGCTTCTTCAGACACACCTCCTTCAACTCCAATCACCCCAACCAATCTATGCAAATCCACACCCGATCCAAACTACTGCAAATCCGTTCTCCCTCCAACAAAAAACGCCAATGTCTATTACTATGGCCGCTTCTCAGTTAAAAGCTCCATTTCACAAGCCACGAAGTTCTTGAGCCTTGTTAACAAGTATCTTCAACGGAGCAACACGCTTTCCGTCCCCGCGATTCGAGCACTTCAAGATTGCAAGACACTGGGAGAACTGAACCTGGATTTCTTGACGAGCTCGTTTCAAACGGTGAACAAGACGACGAGGGTGTTGGGGAGTTACCAGGCTGATGATATCCAGAACCTTCTTAGTGCCATTCTTACGAACCAACAAACATGCTTGGATGGACTTCAAGAAGCTTCTTCAGCTTGGAGCGTCAAGAATGGACTCAGTGTTCCACTTTCTAATGACACTAAGCTTTATAGTGTCTCTCTTGCTCTCTTCACTAAAGGGTTAGTAGTGTTCTTTGCTTCATTCATCACCTTAATTTTGTGACAATTTCTCTTATAAAAATATCTTTGTATTGACATATATTATATTAAATAATTTAATTATATATTTAAATTATTTAATATTTTTTATTCTTATTCTTTTTTATTAAATATAAAAAATTTGAACTGCGATTTTTAGATAAATATAAAAAGATTATGTAATTTGAGTTATAATTCATTGGCTAATGCGAATCTTTTTTACTGATATGATAATATACAATTAAATATTTGTACATAAAGTTAAAATATTTTCATTTATTTGACAATTATTTTGATTTATAGGTGGGTTCCAAAGACAAAGAACAAAGTTGGAACATCATCAGTTCAAGTGACTAGGAAGCAACTTGGATTCAAAAATGGTCGCATGCCTCCAATGCAGATGTCGAGCCAAACCCGAGCAATCTACGAGTCGGTGAGCCGCCGGAACCTTCTAGAACCGGTGGTGGGGACCCAGGTGAAGGTGAACGGCATTGTAACCGTTAGCCAAGACGGCACAGGAAACTTCACCACCATCAATGATGCCTTAGCGGTTGCACCCAACAAGTCGTCGTCCACGGACGGGTACTTCTTGATCTATGTTACTGCCGGGATTTACGACGAAATCGTGTCCATTGATAAAAAGAAGACTTATTTGATGATGATTGGAGATGGAATCAACAAAACAATCATTACAGGAAATCAAAGTGTCGTTGATGGCTGGACAACCTTTAATTCCGCCACTTTTGGTACGTATAATGATACATCATTTTCAATTTTCATACTTTATGGATAATAAATATATCCCATATTATTTGTTTTCACGCTTATCTTATATGTTAATTTGACGGTAAAAATTCACATACAATTGTCTTGATGTAAAATTGATAGTTGAAAACTGTTAGATCATAATTTAGTTAAATTTGTCAAATCATCTAATGATTCTTAAATATCAACTTCACATGAAAACAACTACATGTGAGTTTCTACTTAATTTGATACATAATTTGTTTTCTAAAAACTTTTCTGTTTTTAGAATTTTTTATAAATTTTTCTATTACTACTTTTGAGTAAGCTAAGAGAATTTGAATCCAGTTCACACCTGCCAAATTGTCTTGAAAAAAAAAATCAATTAAATAATGGCTCAATCAATGCAAAGTAGTTAGGATTTGAATTGAATTTATTTATTTAGTAATTAAAATTAAATCATACATTCATCTTAATTAATAATATCTTTGACTATGTTGCAGCCGTGGTAGGCCAAGGATTTGTGGGAGTGAACTTCACCGTCCGGAACACCGCCGGCGCCGTGAAACACCAAGCAGTGGCACTCCGAAACGGCGCCGATCTATCCACATTCTATAGTTGCAGCTTTGAGGGTTACCAAGATACACTCTATGCACATTCTCTAAGACAATTTTATAGAGAATGTGACATATATGGTACCGTTGACTTTATCTTTGGTAACGCCGCATCCGTGTTCCAAAATTGTAACATATACCCTAGACTCCCAATGAGTGGACAATTCAATGCAATTACCGCCCAAGGCCGAACCGATCCAAACCAAAACACCGGAATCTCAATCCATAATTGCACAATCAAGCCGAGTGATGACTTGGCCGCGAACATTGGCGCGGCCGCGACCTACCTTGGTAGGCCGTGGAAACAATACTCTAGGACGGTTTACATGCAAACTTTCATAGACAGTGTGGTTGATTCTAAAGGATGGAAAGAATGGGATGGTGATTTTGCATTGAGTACATTGTATTATGCCGAGTATGATAACAATGGACCCGGTTCTAACACTTCCAACAGAGTCACTTGGGCTGGTTACCATGTGATTAATTCCACGGATGCATCAAATTTCACTGTCTCTAATTTCTTGCTTGGAGATGATTGGTTGCCCCAGACAGGTGTCACTTACACTAGTAGCTTGATATAGTTATTACAATATACGGTAAAAATTCATATACAGTTAACTTAACTTTATGTGAAATTGATAGTTGAGAGTCATTAAATAATTTGATAAATTTGACTAAATTATCATTTAACGATTCTCGTCTCCTATCAATTTTATATAAAATTAACTGTTACTGAGTTTTTACTAAACTATATAGATAGCTAAATATATATACATTAATTAACTTGATCACATCCTTAATTACTTTGTTATTTCATATTTTGTTGTATTGATTCTTTTGGTTCTCATTCATATGAAATAAGTGGTGGGGCATAGTAATATAATTAACTAAGCCCATGCATCTTGTGCAATGTCAAAACTATACACATTGTATGAAAGTTATTTAATGAGATTTATATATGAAGTCAAGATTATTATTATATATTAATTAAGGTTGTAATAATCCATCTTATAGTTTATTGTTGTTGTGATGACCCACCTAATTACTTGATTATGTATTAAGTGCTTGTCAGCTGTTTAATTCAACCGCTGATTTTGACGTAGATATCATAGAGAATAATATAAAATATAATACATAGTTGGATCTTAGCATTATTGCATACTCAATTGGGAATGGCGAAGATAATTATTATTCCTAATTTCTTTGCCGCGTCTAAGATTGTTTAATTTTGACTAATGTAACATCACTGACCTCTTTCTTTTTAGTTTTTTCTACATAACTATTTTTTATTATATATCTGATCTAGCTAGTGAGATTTTTCCTATTCTACTAAAATAGTAATATCATTGACAAACACTTCTTCCTTTGTTAGACACCGTTACAATTTCCAATTTCGAAAGATCAGATGTACTAAAAAAATAACCAGTATATATAAAAGAGAATGAAAGAGTAATTTTTTTAAGCAATTTCTTTTACTTCCCCTGCTTATTTGCTTTTTATTATTTATGGTTCCAAGTAATTTTTTTAAGAGTTTCAATTAAGAAGTTAATCTTTTCCGTTCAATATTAGTTAATTTTTTGTAAAAAAAATATTTTTACCTTAACTTTTAAATTCCAATTGATAAACTCTCATTTTAAAATTTAAATTAAATATTAAATTAAAAAAATAAAAGTTTCACAATTAATTAATTAAAATTAAAATATTAGTTTGCTATATTTTTTTTAATCAGCAGAAACATGCAACTTCATGTCTCTACAAATTATTATACCTTTTATTTTTAAATTGGCCAAGTTACAAGTGTTAATAAGTCCAACCACACATTGGAATGTCATGCATGTAGGATATAATTATTATATAATATCCATGGTATAGATAAATAATTCTCCCAAGTTCCAAAGAAAACCAATGGAATACATATATACAATGCAACTGTTGAAATATGGAACAAGTAAAAAAAAAATATAGATAATATAATGTATCCCCCAAAAAAAGGAAAAGAAATCCCAAGAACAAAGAACAAGTGGTTAATGGCCAAGTCAAAAAAGGACAAGCGTCCCATCTTCAACGTTAATCACCATTTCCACTGGCTTCCATATCGTCATGTTTTATTAGTCAGTCAATAATTCTCATTTCAAAATACAAAACTTGTAGAACAAGGTGGGGGTGCACAAAAGTTGGACTAAGTCAGGTATAATTAAAGAGCAATGTTAGGGGATCAGCAATTTTTGTGATTGTTAGTCATCAACTAGCCATCAATGATGATTTGATGGTGTGAGATTGGTGTGAGATTTCATCCAATGGCTTACCTTCCTCTGCTGGTTACATGCTGGCTAAAATTCCACAAAATTGCTGGTCCCCTAAACTTTTCCATAATTAAATTCTAATTTTATTTTAATATTTTATTGGATCTATTTTAATGATTTAAATTTTTGATATTAAATTAATTTAAAATAAATTAAATTAAATTGATTCGGCTTAATAATGTATATATTATATAATAAATTAATAAAATTTTATCATTAAAAACTAAACTTAATAAATATTATATAATATTTATATTAAAATAAATTATTATAAAACAAAAAATATTATATAATATAAAAAATATTAATTAAAAATATAAAAAATATGATAATTTATTTTTATTTTCATTATATATATATATATATATATAATTAAATATAGCTTTAACTCAAATCTACAGAAAAGTATGACCTGAACCTAATTCAAAAATTATATCGGATCAAAATAACAAATTCAAATTTTGACCTAATAAAATATGCTTTGCGTTTGGATCAGATTTCAAGCAGAATTAAATCTTAAACCCTCCAACTCAATGGCGGAACTTAAAAAAAAAATTGGGACCAATATACAGGATGAAAAATATTAAATAATATATTACATTTTTAGAAGGTAAATATTCTAATTATGAAAAAAATATCAAACAATCCATATTAAAATTATTTTGAATGATTTATACTAAATAAAGAATAATTATTTTAGTGCATATATATAAATAAATTCACCACCTCAATTTTTACACAACAATAGAAATGGTGGGTTAATTAGCAAAAATATCTACAATAAACAAAGTGACTAATAAGATTCACTGCTATCTTTATTGTATGTTATTTGCCAAAAAAAAAATAGAATAAAAAATAAACGATAATTAAATTTGTATGTATACAAAATTGCTGCAATCAAATTACATTACATACAAGTTTTTCCTACAAAATCCAAAAACGGATTTCATGCTCATGTAAAAGTGTACACATAGATAAGATGACATGATACATAAAAATCATCTCTCATTATAACAAAATTTATGAGTAATAAGATATAGAAATTCAACCATAATAATAATAAGGTAGCAAAAATCTCCAAAGAGATGCTATAGTAGTAGTAGTAGTGGTGTTGGTTAAATTAGAATTATTTAGGCTTCATCTTAGAAGAAGAATCCAAGGCCTTGCTAAGAGAAATGGCAAGGTTGCAAAGATGGCGAAAAGCTCTACTTTGTTGGGACAAAATATCATCATCACCAGGAATTGAAGCATCACAAGTATCAATGGCTGCCAATGCTGCTTGAAGCCAAACTTGAGCATCATGTTCTTTATTTGCCAATGTGGCAGCAATGGTGTCCTCAAGTTGACCCTCGGCATCCAACAAAGTCTCCTTGCAATCAGCCAGACCTTGTTGGAATGCCGGGTCAAAATTTGGGTCGTCGATAAGCGTCTTGCATTCTGTTAGGATGCCGGACGCATTCGCGGCCGCGACCTTAAGAGATATCAAGACTAGGTCTTGTAGGCTTGCTTGAGGACATGATGGGTCCGAGGTAAGTACCTTAAGACATAGATCCTTTGTTTGTGACTCGCTACATACTACGTTGATTAGTTCGTTCCCTTTGAGGTTTTTATCAAATGCAACAGCTTTGTGATTTCCTAGGATAATGCAAAAGATGGTCAAGAGAGGCAAGAAAGTTGTGATTGTCTTCATGTTTTTATTTTTAATTTTTTGGTTAGGAATTTGTTGTGGTCAAAAAGTGGTGTTGAAGCTAAGATCACAATAGTGTGGGAGTTAAATAAATAACATTGAGAATGATTTTTTTTTTTTTGAATGGTTGTGTTTATGTTTCTAAATTGGGGATGTTAATTGACGATGGGCATTGTTCATAGTCTTGTTAGCCTAACATCAATTGCTAAATTCGATTTGTTTGCTATAATTGACACCCAATTATTACTGATCAACGTTCATGGCTTTCTATTTTCGGATAGATTAAGTTTAATGGAGTTACTAGCATGGTTCCCGTGAGATGCGCCTAATGGCAATATATATTTCATGCTCATTTATAAAATTTAGAAAAATGTATATTATTAAGAGGTGATTAGTGATTACTCACACTACTACAATTTATAGTGTTAACAACGACTTTTTTTTTTCCAAACAACAATTTTTTTGTTAACAAAAATGTTTATATAGTCGTAAGTTTTAGAAGCCAAGTGTCGCCACTTTTTAAGAGTAATATATAATTAAGCAAGATATTTGATATATGAGTGAACGAAAAAAAATTAAAAATAGTCAAAACTTATTTTATTTAATAATTAATTTCTGACTCTTTTTATTTCTCAAATATTATCGATGTGCGTGAATGACGAAGAAAGTGAAATTAGCTGAAACTCAAATGCATTGAGTAAATAAAAAAGAAGCCTTGTTGGAAGAGAGTATACTAAAGTTGCTAGTCCCTCGTTAACAGTATCATTATATTCTAAAAAAGTGAGGCAAATAAATGTCTTTAATATAATTTTAACATGTGGATCAGATATAATGGTTTAATTTGGAAGTTAAATATATATTCAACTGAAAAATCATGATAATAATGCTCTGTTATACATGGACATCTTGTCATAATTGTGGTCTTATTTGTTTGTTGCGAGAGTCATCACAACAGATTATAACACATATTGATAAAAATAAAATTTAATCATTTGTTCTTTTCAAAGATGTCCCTAGACCCTAGCTCACTCAAGCAGCTGTTACTTCTATATGATTTCAAATTAAATTTTCCAATTAATTATATTACTTGCGTCGGTCAGATTGATTGAAGGTGAACAAAACATATCTTATAAGAATGTAATTTTTTTTTTGGGATATGATTTGATGGATAAATATAGAAGATTTGCCATCATTCTTATTATATATCAAGAACAAAATCGTAAGGTTTGAAATGTTAAAGTAGACAATATTTATAAACAGATGAATTAAACATTTTTTTTAAAAGCAATGAGCTCAACAAACTAAGTAGAACGTAACTACTGCGTAAGTAATAAACAAGAAGATCAACATATATGGAATAAAAAAAAGAAAAAAGAGAAAAGTCAGCACCACGAACGCTAAATTATATCATTTGTCATCTTTGTTATTGTCATTAATAACAAAAGAGATCCCCACCTAGCCACTCTTTATAATTTGTAAAGGACACATGGATAATCTTGTCAGTCACTTTTCTCTTATGCTAAAAAATTCTTCTATTCCTTTCTAGCCATATGTTACAAATAATCGCAAAACAGGACACCATCTATCTTTTACGCATCTCTTTGCTATTGGATATCTCCGTTCAACTCAAAAAATGTTCCTTCAACGTCGTTGATGATGTCCATTGCCTTCCAATAAATGATAGTCATATACACCAAACCTGTCAAAAAAAAAAATCACAACCAAAAAATAAATGGTGATCGATCATATTCAAAAAAAAAATTATAGATAATATAAGAACTAGATCGATGTGCTAACAAAAACGTAAACGAACAAAAATTGTAGATGTATTTCATTATTTTCATGTTATCCATAATATAATTCACCTACCGATGCATGGCAGTGACATAGTGTCCACGTTTTGGTGTAGAATGAATTTTAGTACGGTAGGAAGCTTTAATAGAATGTTATATTAGTCCAAGTTATTTATGGTAGATACCAAAAAAAATGTCGTTTACCAAATACATATCAATCAGTACTCATGCAAATTTATTGTAGGAACCAAAATGAAGAGGTTTGAAGGACAAAAATTCATTTTGTTTCTACTACATTGCTGTACATCCGTGACCATATCACTTTCATCCATGAATAATCATGAACCATGTTCCAATGCAAAATTGTATTCAGTTGGACTCTACATGTTATATATCTTTCAAGTATTAAATTATATTTATTATTATTATTATTTTTACTATTACTATGACTATTCAAACAAAATCATCAGCCACTTTAAAGAAAACAAAATAGTCACTCATTGTCAACATCATTCGTCTTCACCGCTACCGCACTCTGATCTCAAAATCTCTTCACTTATCCAACATACATTAAAACAGTATAATTTAAATTATAAATAATTAAATACATTATATATAAAAGTTTACTAAATAGAATATTAGAAATCTTCTAAATAGTAAAAAAATAATTACACATATATTTAAATTTTATTATTAATAGGACATTATTTTATATAAACCTACTTATTAAATGCGTATATATAGCATGCAGGCAGGCCTTGGATATATACTCCCATTCCTCTCACCTCCATATATTCACAACAAGATAAACCAAAAATTACAGCGAAAAATTATCGGCGGTTTTTGAAACCGTCATAAATTGAAAGAATAGCAAAAGTTTTATTAATATTTTAATGTTTTATTAAAAACTAATGAGAATAGTGGTAGTTTAGTGTCTAAACAATCCCAAATAACATTTTGGTCAGCCTCTTTAATATTTGGCCGAAACAATTTAATGTCATTTTTCTCGTTTTTGTGCAGACCTTAAAAGAGCAAAGGCGCCAATCACTAACTCTAAAAATTCTTGCCACCATGTAGCTTCGTTCTCCCCATCAATTCTAGCTGCTATGTTTTTTCTCGTTATTGATCTGCTTCTTCCGCCGTGTAACTCCCACCCGCGCGAAAGAAAAATATAAGGGCACGTCCATATAGGAACAACATTTGTCCCCATATCCAAATATTACCTTTTTTCACATTTATCAAATAACGCATCTCTATCAGTTATGTACAAGGTTTTGAAAATCAAACCGAATCAACCGGTTCAATCGGATTAACCAAAAATTGGTCAATAAGTCAATTCGGCCTACCTATAAAACTGTCCTAAAAAAATTGACGAAAAATTGGTCAAATCGGTGATTAACCGACAAACTAGTCGAATCGGCCAAGTTTCAGCAAGTATCGGTTTTCTCCCCAAACCACGAAATGGCGTCGTTTTAGTGCTGGCAAAAAAAAAAGGAAAAAAGATTCAAGTAAAATAACGTTGCTGAATGCTGAGCCCACTTTCCTCTTCAAAGAGCTAGTCTCCTGGTCACCTCCCAACCCTAATTTGCTCTGCAACCTTCTTCCTACAAACACTGTCACCTCCAACAAACGCCGGGGCATCACCGTCACAGATCGAGGCAACTCTCGCGGATCAGAGCGTCATCGTGGCCGTCTGCTTGTCATCGTCATCGAACCGTCACCGTCACTGAAGCATTGGTCGTCGTCTGGCTCTGGCCTTCTGTGCTCTTCTACGGTGAGTACTTCAATCTTTTTGTTTTTCAATTAATTTTGTTTATTTGGTGACAAAACTGTATGAATTAGGCAGATTTGAGTTCATGAATTTTTGGTTTTTTCAATTAATTTTTTATTCAGAGAAGAATTTACATCAGATTTGAGTTCAGAACTTCAAATTTAGAATTTTTGGCACATTTGGGTGGTTGTTCTTATTCTGTTTAAGTTCAATTTTACAATTCTGGGCAAATTTGGGTTTTTGTTCTGTTTAAGTGCAATTTTAGAATTCTAAATTTGAAATATTGGTATTTTGAATTTTGCTATATAAATGCAATTATGGTCTTTTGAATTCGGCTATATTGAGTTTTGGTGAATTAACTGGATGATATGCTTAATTTAATTATGTTGAATACCGTATGAATTGTATGAATTGATATATTCGTCTGGATTCTGGTTTGCTGTCATTCTGAATTTCGATGGAATAGTCACAAAATAGTTAGCAATCACAACATAATGATGTACAAGAATCTCAGATAAGTTCCTCTCGAGAAAAATCTGACCTGGCTTGGGAATCTTTCACTGTGAAGTGTGATATCGGAACACTTAATGATGATTATGACTTCTGATGAGTAGTGTGTTTGTTAAGTTGAAGTAGTATTTGTTCAATGTTGTTTCTTTCGGTTGCAAAATATTTTGTGTTTGTCATTTATGTGGATTTTGATTTTCTTTAGTTATAAACTTTGATATTTGAAGTTGTTTATGACTTTTGAATGATAAATTATGAATTATTCATTTTTGTGAAATTGTTAGATTTTGAACTTTATTAGTTTAGAAATTATTGAACTTAAAATTTTAAAATTATGTATTGAATTTTTTATAATTTTAGTATTTTACTCTATATTTAATTAAATTTAGTTCAACCACAGTTCAACTTCGATTAAATCATTAAATCATTGAACTTTGAACCAATTACTTAAGAGTATAAATTAATATTATTAATTAAAAAATAGTCGTAAAAAAATACAAAATTTAGCTTTTGATGTAAATTTGATGTATTTATTAAAATAAAAAGTTTTAAATTTTACTTATAACAAATTTAATTTATATTCTTAAAACATATATTAACTAAACTCTAAATTTTATTTATGACTTCATTCATTAATAATCCGGTAAAATTGTAAGTTCAATTTCATTTCTCAAAATACTGATTACGCTCATGAATAAAGAAAACTATCAATTGTATATTGTGTTACGAGAAATACTAAAAAGCTAGTAAAATTTATTATTTTAGTCAATAATTAATTATTAATATTAAAAATATTAAATAAAAATATTAAATTATTAGACTAAAAAAATTGAATTAATAACTAATAAAAATACGGACTAAAATTAATTAATCTTGCTGACCTTAAAAATTTTTCGTGTTATTAAGTGCAATAAATTTTATGTGAAGTTGATAATTAAGAACCGTTAAATAATTTGACTGATTTAACTAAATTTTTATCTAACTACTCTTAATAATTATCAACTTCACGTGAAGTCAACTGTATCTAAATTTTCACCATATTATTTAGTGTCGCTGCTCAATATATACTACTACTACAAAAAATTCGTTTTCTATTATCCGATTTTACATATAAATCTAAGGGTAAATAATATTGATGTCGGATTCCTCATTTCTAATCCGACAATAATAATTTCCCATAATCTAATGTTAATGCTTGCTGTCCAATTTTTTCACATAAAATCTAGCAATAATAAATGCATATCTAGTAGTGGGTATATATACGAACCATCTCTATAGAGACTAAAAAACTGAGTTTATTCAAGGTTGAATTCCATTTATTTACAGAAACTAATAAATAATCTCTTAATTTATTAAGCTATTAATAAATTAAATTCAAACTAATTTATCATTTAATTTGACTCACTTTTAACTTTAATTCATGCACAAAAGAATTTATCACAAAACAATCACACAATTATTACTGTTGTTACAAAAATATTAACGGATTTAATTAAAAAATTAATTACCTCTCAACTTAAACTTTTTTTTTTAATTTTTTTAGCCTAATAAATTAAGAATTATCTTTTTATAGATTAAAATTCTATTTAAGAAATTGTTCTTTGCCAATAATTATCACATGTAAAAATTTAGATTCGAATGTTTGATATTTATTGGATAAGTGAATTAAGTCAATTAACCATTATAACATTGCAAGTTGGTTTCAAACATTTTATTTTATTGCAGTATAATTAACCATGTTGTAATGTTACATCACCTAACCACCTAACATAACTGTGGCCACACAGTTAAGTATAGCGCTACCAAAAAAGAGAGAATGTTACATTACACATAATTAAGTATACATCTATGGTGCTAACTATTAATTATTAAAGACCCATTATATTTATACAGTAACTACTATTCTTCATCTTCTGCACTTTCTCCATTTCCAACTCCATCTCCAACGGTTTCTTCTTCGGGCACCAAATCGGTTCAGGAAACCACTTCTCCAGACCCGGTTCAATAACCACCGAACCGGTTTGAACCGGATGAACCGGTTTCCTACAAAGCGGGCAACTCGAGTGAGAACCGAACCACGCATCTATGCATTGCGAATGAAAAGCGTGGCGGCAAATCGGAAGGACCCGGCCCTCCTCGCCGGCGACGAACTCCGACATGCACACGGCACAGCTGTCGCCGCCGCCGCCGGCGGAAGGAGAAGAAGGAGGGTGTGTGAAGGTTGGGAGGGTAGTAAGAAGGGAAGGGTGGATACCGTTGCTGGCGGGAACAGTGTGTCGGTGGCGGTGGTGACGACGGTGGCTGTTACGGCGGCGGATAGGAAAGCATGAGTGTCGGAAAGTGTGGAGGAAAATGATGAGGAGGAGGAGGAAGAAAAGGAGTACGGTGAAGGTAAGGAAGAGGATGCCGTTTTTGGCATATAACTTGGAATTGGATTCGATTTCTGATGAATCCATGAACATGAAGAGAGAGAGAGAGAGAATTGAAGAAAGGGAAGTGAAGTGTTGAAGATGAAACAGAATGTCATGTGCAAGTAGTAGATAGAGAGAGTGAAGAAGTAGAAGAGGAAATGAAGAGGAAGGTTCCTATAACTTATTTATTATTATTATTATTATTATTATTATTATTATTATTATTATCCATCATGAATTTATATATATATATATATATATATATATATATATATAATTTTAGGATTTAATTTAAAAAAATATAATTATTTTTTAACATTGATAATGATCGGTGTCTCATTCAGTCTTTTTTAGTAATTTTTATTTGATATAGCTGATTTTTCGAAATTAAATTTTTTTAAGAAAATAAATAATTAGTCAACTTTTTATTTTTTTACTTTTTTGAAGGTCAACTTTTTTATTTAGATATCATTAATAAAGACAGAAAAAAATATTTTCTTTAACTCTTTTTCTCAATTTTTTTTATTGGAATTGAATTTCAGATTTTATAAATTAAACACTCCACACTTTCAATTATACAAATACAAGAACTTTCAATTTTATATCAATTAAAAGAAGTTGTATAAAAAATACGAAACTTAATTTCTAATATATTTATTTTATATTTATTAAAATAAAATATTCAAACATTTTATATTTTTTGTTATGCATATTAACTAATTAAACCCTTATTTATATATAGCTCATCAATAAATTATTTGATTAGACTACTCTACTGTATCTCAGAGATCTAATAAGAATACAAACTGATTACACATAATTGAATGATAATAATATAATATAGAATAAGAAAACTTAATTATATATATTTTATACCCACGAGGACCAAAAACTAATAGTAAAATATTGTTAATTGAACTTATAGTTGATGATTTACGGTATAAGAAAATGCTAGACTAGTCTTCGTTGATTAGTGAAAATTAAAGAAATGATTGTGTGCTTCCTGTTAATTAATCCAATATTATTCTTATAGTTCTTCTTGACCTTTCAAACAAAATAATATTTCCTCTCATCATAACTGGTTCTGTTCTTATAATAACTTAAATAAAAATAGAAATGTTTTATGGATTTTTTTAATATTTATTTAATAAATTAAAAATATAATTATATTCTGTAATATCTGTGGTTGATATCTATCCAATTCATCATATAAAAAAATTACTTTATTTATAATTTTGTTAATTAAAATCAGAAAAAATCCTAATTATCTTCCGTTCTAATTTCTATTTGTTCTAATTTCTTGTCTTTTCCTGTCCCTAATTAAAAAGTCTTAATGATCATACTGAGACCACATTAATTATTCATCTCCTTTGGAAACAAACATTCATTCTAGTAATGTCCAAAGACATAATAGAAACACATATAAAGTGACAAAAATAAAAGATGGATAAAAAGTGACAATTAGGATAGTCCACCATTTGTTTTGATAAAGAGAAACATCGATTTGATGTTAATTATTAAGTTCATGGAGGTTATTAATTAAATGACATTTTGCTGCACCATAAATATTGTCCAAATTTATACATTATCAATAATGCTAGGTTCTATCCAAAAATCAGTCAAATGTTTTTGAGTAAATCCAAAACCTCTACGTGGATGGTGTTTATGTTAGGTATTAGAATGTTTTTTTTTTTTGTAAATTGGATGGTTCTGAATCTATTTTCTGATTTATCATGTTTTAGGCATTTGAATAGGAAATGAGGATGAAATTTCTGTAATTCACGTTGCAATAATACTAAACATATCTCTTCCTAATTTGAATGTGGTGAAACATCTAATAACCAATATTTTAAATCATAAATAAATAAAACTAATTACTATATTATAATTAATTAAGTTATTTCATTTTTGACTGATTTAGAATTGGTTACGTATACTTTTTCATACATTATTATTAAGAAGTACATTATTATTAAGAAGTACGAAGTAAAAATACTTTATTTTTAAGTTTTCTTTTATTTTGTTTGCTGTTATTATGAGAATCTTTTTGTTTTCTTTTTCTTGGGCTATTAAGATTTTGTATTAGTCATTTTTTAAAAAGAAAATATAAAATAAATTAAAGTATTTCCTTCATCACCTCATTTAATTTTGATTAAGACCATCTGAGTAAGTTTAATTTGTAATAATTGGTAAAACCATGGTTTGATATATTAATAAACAATTTTTAACAATGTTTTTGCTTTTTCTTTTGCTGAATTTCATAGTTTAAGACTTAATCTATAAGAGAGAAAATTATTCAGAAATGTAGCTTAACGTGATTTTGTGGAATATAATCCAATCCAGTTTTTTCCCTTCATTTTTTATTTTAGAAAATCTTCAAAGAAAATAATCCTTTTTTTCTTTTTATTTCCAACCTCTAACATACAAACAATACCAAAACAAATTAACAAACACACACAATATTTGTTATTAATGTTTGTATTTTAAAATTTTGTCTATCTGTTTATAAGCAATCTATTGAACCAACTTTTATATCAGTTAACATTATTCAATTTCTTTATTATAAAAATTATTTTTAATTCTTATCTTTTAAAGAGTTTAGAGTGAATATATATATGTAAAAATAAAAATCAGTTGAAATTAGCTGAAAATTAGTAAAAAAATAATGGTTCAAAAAATATTAGCTAAAATTAATTACCGAAAATCGATTGCCTAAAAATTGGACTACTCTTTATATAAATAAATTCATGAATATATTATTAATAAATACTACAATAAAAATTTTATAATTGTCTTTATATAAAAATCTTTTTTTTTTATCTTTGCATGATAAATTGTATGGTTAAATTTTAATATGATATAAAAATATTATTTTTATTTAAAATATAGCTAAATAAATAAATTATACTTTTAAACAAAATATCTTTGTAAAAAAATATGTTTACCATTTTGGTTAGAGTAATTGCCTATATAATTTTCTTTCTTCCCTTTTTTACGCTTCTCTGTCAACCTTTTTTCTTCTCTCTCTCTGAAAAAATTGGATAAACCAATCACTACTCACATGTGTTTGTTCCCATGCAAAAAGCAGGACTTTCACTACGTACAAGAAGAAAGAAACATATTAAATATACAAAAAGGTGTGTCCTACAAAACTCAATGGGGCTGTGATTATTTAGCAATAGATCAGTATAGTGATTATTAAATATAATATTAATCATCAATAATGAAAAAAAATGACTCTTTTGTTTTGAACCGAATCCGAAAATGTTTACCTAATTACCTATAGCAAAACCAAATAATCCAGGTCACTCATGGTAATAGTGATTCTGGCTAGTTTAATTTCATCGGATTGGAATTAGAATCTTGAAGCTTCAAAGATTTAGTGGTAATGTTTTATGGGTAAAATTTCAGGTACAATTAATTTCATGTGAAATTGATAGTTGAAAATTGTTAGATGATAATTTAGTCAAATTTATTAAATTATTTAATGATTCTCGACTGTCAACTAATTCACATGAAGTTACACCTAAAAGACACAATCTATTTTAAACCATTTAAATCTTCGAAAGCTACTCCTTAAAAATACATATATTTTACCAAATTTTAGGAGAGTTAGTGCACTTTGCCCTAAATTAATAGCATCACAAATATTTCTTAAAAAAAAATCAGCCTTGTTTTCCTTGCAAACACCGACGGAAATTAGAATAATATATAATAATTTTCTACAGGATCCAAATTATTGTTTTCATCACTTTTATGCAAACTAAAGTTCCTAAAGCATATACCCTTGAATTGATACAAAGCATGAACAAAAAGTGAATCCATATATATAACAATGGCAAAGTGGTCCATAAGTATATAATGATGGAAATGTACCTAAGATGTTCAAAAGCAATATAAATGGTTATAGTTGCCTTAACATGTATATGTATAAGACATTTAGTATAAAGATATTATTAGGGCCTACCAAAAGATAATTTGTCTTTGTTCTTATAAATGTTAGTTGGTATAGACTTTGACGGTCCATAACGTTGGAAATATTAAATAGTCTAATAATAATTTTTTTATTTTTTAATAATAGTTAAATAATCTTTATTTAATTTTAATTATAATTTAATTTTTTTATATATTATTTAATTATTAAATTTATCTTTTATTTTATGAATTATTATTTTATTATTCATCTATCATATTTATTAGTAATTAGAAATAAAAAAACAATGAAATAGATCTTTTATTAATCATGACCTTTATAAATATTTTGGCAATATGAATCAATGAAGTTTTTTTATATTTGATCCGTTACATCTGTAAACACTAGGAAAATTGTGTTTCTTGTAATTCAATAGATTGAACGTACAACACAATCGATTGAATATAGCAGATTTTTTCAAAATTTAATCAATTAGAATTGTTACCCAATCGATTGAATTGTGCTATAAAATATAAGTTTTCTCTTATTCAATCAATTGATACTGTTACCCAATGGATCGAATTTCGCAAAACAATAAGGCCAAATTGATTGGCATGGTAACATAATGATTGAATTGTGTTGTAGAATAAGTTTTCTCAAAATTCAATTGATTAGTTTTGTAACAATCGATTGAATTTTGTCCGTGATTAAGGGTTTCTTATATTCAATCGATTGGTATGTTATAATAATATAATCATGCAAAAACAATGTATCCAATTTGTATATATAAAATTTTATTTTATTAGTTATGGAGTCTTTGTCATGTATTAAAAGTATATAGATATTATTTGAAGTATAACTTTTAATATATTAAAACTGTTCAATTAGCTACGAGTGAATAATAGTAAAAGTTACACATTTTCGAAACAAAAATAAAAAAAAATTAATGTTAGTCACGGCAAAAATTTCATTTTACAACACAATTCAATTGATTGTGTTACCATACAAATTGATTAAATAAGAAAATATCCTTATTTCTCTGTGAAATTCAATCGATTGGATAGTTACAATTGATTGAATAAGAAAAAACTTATATTCTATAGCGGATTTCAATTGATTGTGTAACCATTCAAATTGATTGAACTTTGAAGAAACGTGCCATATTTAATCGATGGTGTTGTACGTCCAATCGAATTACTAAAAAACACAATTTTCATGGTGTTTACCGATTTAACGGATTAAGTATAAAAAAATCTCATTGATTCGCATTGTCAAAATATTTATAAAGGTCACGATTAATGAAAGATCTATTTAGTTGTTATTTTTGTTTCTAATTACTAATAAATATAATAAATGAATAATAAAATAATAATTTATAAAATAGATTAAATAATATATAAAGAACTAAGTTGTAGTTAAAATTAAATAAAGAATATTTAATAATTATTAAAAACTTAAAAAAAATATGTTTTACAATAACATTCATAATACATAATAGAGAAAGAAAAACAAAACACAAACAAGCGTCTTACAGATTATACGGCATAATTAAAGTGCCTTAGGAGTAAACTTCTTAATAATTTTATCTAAAATTTTCTTAGTCTTGGTATAGTTACAAAACTGCTCTCCATCTATAATTTTATATAGAATAAAAGATAAATAGATCCCTAATTTTTTTATATATGGACATTTTTGTTTCTCGAGATTGAAAAATACATTTAAATCCCTCACCTTATAAAACGCGTGACAATTATACCTCTCCGTCGAGTTGGGGCTCAAAACGGTAACGGAGAATGCTGACCTCAAAAGATGATGACTGAGTTGTCCATTTTGCCTCATGATGTGAATGGGGGAACAAATTATTAAAGAAAAAATTCGTTCTTATGCTCTAAAACGACGTCGTTACCATCCCCCACCTTATTTCACCATTCGTAATCTCCATAACACCTAGAAACCACTACTCCATATATTACAAAAAATGTCTTCCTCTAGTTGAAAGTGGTGGTGTGCTTAGTAGACGTCGTGGTTGGCGAAGGAAACAGCAAGCTTCATTTGGCAAGAAGCAGCCATCTTCTATAGAGGTAAGGGTAATAGTCGCATGTATACGTGTGCTGTTGTTTAAATGTTCGTGACAGTATAATGCATGGGGTTGGGTTTAGGGGTGATTGCATGTTTTATTTCTGGTAGAAGAATGAGAAAAAGCTATGTAGAATTTACTGATTTATAAATTTGAGGCACCTGATCTAGGATTTAATGTCTAATTTATGTTGTTGTGGATAATATAGATAGATGATATATATGTGATACCTGTTTCTTTATCACGGAGGCCATTTTAGTAGAGGACCCAGTGGAACTCTTGAGTATATTGGTGAGAAAGTTGAAAAATTTTCGAAGATGGACTTGGACTTTGTGAATTTTGGGGACTTAGTGACATTGTCAAAGGTCTGGGCTATGCATCATACAGGGCAGTTTATTAGTATGACCCAACAAGCAGTGACATTGAGTCTGGACTGTACATTCTGAGTGGGGATGCAGGAATAAATGATACGCGAGAGAACAAGCTGAGGAATTCAAGCACCGATAAAATTTACATTTACTTCAACCACCCCATAGATGAGCCACAGATAATGGAAGAAGATGCTGCTGCAAAAACGGGGGCAGAAGAATTTAATGATCACATTGATGTTGATAGTATCATGAGGGAGTTTCAGTCATCACCATTCATAGAAGATGATGGGTATGATAGTGGGGAGGACGAACTATATAAATCTTCTCTAGCTATCTTTGAAATTATTTTTAATGATGATTATTCTAGTTGTGATGAGAAAAATGATGGTATGAAGAGAAAAAGAACTCTAAAAAAAAGGAGAAGGTCCTGCCACATAGTAAGGACAATGTCAAGGAAGGGACAGGGACAGAATCAAATAGAAGTAAAAAAATAGCTGGACCAAGGAGTTTAAGTGGGAATAATGCTAAAAGAATCAGGACAACTACGAAACTCAAAGAAACTGGGCTTACTGTAAAGTCCAAAAGGACCAGGCCCACTGCCAAACCCAAAAGAACTGGGCCTAATATAAAGCCACAAAGAACTAGGCTTGCTGTACATGATGAAGAAGCTGTGCCTATTGTGCAACCCAATGATAAGCCTCCAATTGGACTCTATGTGAATGAGAAGGTTTTAGATGATGATGACCCCATTCATGAGTATGAATTAGAGGATCTTCACACACCAGTATCTTCAGAGGATGAGGGATTAAAGCATGAATTTCCAGTTTTTAATGATGAATATGGATATTTGGGGAGAGTATATTTGAGATTGGAACCAAGTTTGCAACCATTGATGGGTTGAAAGAAGTGGTAATAGATATGTTCATTTAAGAAGGGAGGAAACTTGTGTGGATAAAAAATGATAAGGAAATGGTGAGGGTTGGATGCAAAGGTGAAGACTATCCTTAGCTGGCACATCTATCCTACAACAAAATACTATTATGTTTCTAGGTAAAGACTTACAAGGCAGAGCATATATGTACTAAAAATTTTGATAGTAATGCTGCTGATCAACATTGGATCAGTAAGAAAGTGGAGAAGAGAATGGCAAGTCAACCTCATATGACAACTAACGAGACAATTGATTTTCTTAGAGAAGAACTTAACCTGATGGTGCATCTGAAGATAGTTTATAGGACAGTGAAAGAGGCCAAAGAGAGGATAATGAAAAATGAAAAGGAACAGTATGTGAAGCTCCGCGACTATGGAATAGAGATAATTAAGAGTAACCCTGGGTCGACAGCAAGAATTGATGTGAAGCCTCCTATTCCACAATCTCTCCCCGTGTTTGAGAAAATATATATCTGTTTTGAGGACTGTAAGCAAGGCTTTAAGAGTGGATGTAGGACTTTCATCCATCTTGATAGAGCTTTTCTGAAGACATACCACGGAGGCCAACTACTTTCAACAGTTGCACAGGATGCGAACAACCAATTCTATGTAGTAGCATATGGAGTTGCAAGATCAGAGATTAAGGAATCATGGAAATGGTTCCTCACACTGCTTCAGGAAGATTTGGGTGATGCCAATCAATATAGTTGAAATTTTATGTCCAACCAGTAAAATGTCAAACTTTTACACTGTTTATTTAGGTAGATTAGGCTAGTAATCAGTGGTTTGCATCATTATATTTTAGTAATCAGTCAATATATTTAGGTAGATTAGGCTAGTAATCAGTCAATATGGTTAGCATATTGCATGACTTTGGACTGTTTTGACAATTTTATGTGATTGCATCATTATATTCTATGTAGGGCCTGCTACCAGCCTTAAAAGAGGTAATGCCGAGAGCACATCATCGAAACTGTATAATGCACATGTGGAAGAACTTCATTAACCAGCTCAAAGACATGCACATTAGAGACATAGTATGGGAGTGTGCTAATTGTACAACGGAACCAGAGTTCAAAGAGACCATAGAAAAGCTGAAGGGGGTTAATAAAGCAGCATGAGAATATTTGACGAAATTTGAACCTCCCACTTGAGTTAAAGCTTTTTTCAGTCACGGACCCAAGGTGAATAATCTTTGCAAAATTTTTAATGCAAAAATAGTGAAGTACAGAGTTAAACCAATGTTGACAATCTGTGAAAAATTAGGTGTTACTTAATGAGGAGAATGACCAAGCACATTAGGCTGTTAGAGTACCGTAGTGAAAAACTTGCACATGTCCAGGAGAAACGGTTACAGAGACGGATAAACCCCAACAACAGATGAATTGCTGTGTGGGTGGGAGACAATGAAGAAAAGAGATTTAAAGTTACCAAAAATTACAGGTATATCAATCATCTTTAGCCCTTTAAGAAATATACAGCAAAAATAATGACAACTACACTAATCATAGTAATATGCCACAAATTCATGAATTTTTTCTTTTCAATAGATAACAGCTTCCTCTCAAAATCCTCCATTTTTTTCAATTATTGCCTTCGAAACATCTATTCTTTAACTCCTATTCCCTCACCATTATCCACAGCACCAAATGCTTCAGACTCTATGACCATAATTTTTTCAGGTGTTCATCAAGCCAGACAAAGAACCGGCAGTGATGTTCTTTAACCTAGAGCAAATTTTTAAAAAATCACTTAATTAGACACATTACAGTCTTATTCAACTATTGTCAAAGTGGTAAATTACCTTGAAGAATAGACATCCGAGAAACATTTTGTTAGGGTTAGTAGTTATTCTTGACTTGTACAGAATGACATATACGCCGCAGAAGCACTTTGGCGCATCCCCATCTCGCTCGTATCCTCTTGGCACGACGAATGAAGACCTTGCTTCAGGTCTTGTGCATGAAGAATCCCTTTCACTCATTATGGACGATTGCACCATCAATGGCCATGGCTTCGTAGATGTATTTCGATCAAATAAGGCTCATTCCAGGTAATGGCGTCGTTTTAGAGCATAAGGACGAATTTGTCCTTTAATAATTTGTTCCCCATCCACATCTTCTGGCAAAACGGACAGCTCAGTCATCATCCCTCCAGGTCAGCATTCTTCGTTGCTGTTTTGAGTCCCAACTCGAGGAAAGGGTATAATTATCACGCGTTTTATAAGGTGGGAATTTAAATATATTTTTTAATCTTGAGGAAAGAAAATGTTCGCATTTAAAAAAATTAAGGACCTATTTATCTTTTACTCTTTTATATAAAATTTTTCATTCATATTAATTAACAAAGCATTACAACTACTTAGTAAATTAAAATTTCAGAAACTCTTTTCTTTCCCTACTATTTTACTACAAAACAATAATTTACAAATATAATAAGCAAACAAAAACGGCATCAGAATTAAAGTTTATATAGTTCTACTGGTCATATCAATATGTATTTTATAGTAAATATTTATAAAGAGTTGTTTTTATGTAAAGTTGATAGTTAAAATTTATTAGATAATAATTTAATTAAATATGTCAAATTTTCAACTAACAACTTTACGTAAAGATAACTGAATATAAATTTTCACTCTATTTTATATCCCAATCCTAATTTTTATATAATTGATTCTGAATTTGGATAAACTAAAAAGGTTGTGATTTTTTTTTTTTTTTTGGGTCAAGTGGATTGGACAACCTCCAACACTACACACTCATCCACACAATATTTAAGGGTTTATATTCAACACTTGATGCACTCATCAAGATTTGAACTCGGATGCAGCATATTAAAAGGCACATAGTTTAACCAGTTGAGCTAAGCCTTAGTTGCAAAAAAAGGTTGTGTTAAGTCATTACTCATTACACTAAACCTTTATGACACATGGATCATAATTGAGTAAATAGGTTTACTTTTTTTTTTCTAACGGGCCTGAATCTAAAACAAAAAAGCTGATAACTAATTATTGGTAGTTAGATATCTTAATAAGCTAGAAACATAGCCCATTTTTCCGAAATAAATTATGACCTATTTCCCCTCAGGTTCAAATAAGCTGTCTATTTTCTTATGACCCGGAGAAAAAATATATATATCTCATTTCTTACCTTCGTAGTACGTGTACGTACACTTCATTCTAACATAAAATAAATATTACGAAGTATGATAAAATACATTAGATAAATATTCTTCATATGGTAATTAGTTAATTACCTCTCATGATCTAGCCTTCATCGCATTTTTGTTGGATGATTGGATCATAGTATCAAAGTTTAATTTATTCTCCATAATAAAATTTGAATAAATAAACATTTTAATAATCTCATCCGTCATGAATCCTCAATGTTTGTCTTTTTACTTTTTTTTTTTATCATGGTCTTTTTACTTTCTGAAACTATATATGAAAAGAATTCTCCAAGTGTTGGACTTCGAAGTGGCCGAAGGTTGTGTGAAACAACAAATTGTGGCCCGAATCTATTCACTATATTTTATTTGGAAACGACAAAATAAATAAATAAACACAAACAAAAAATCTTAAAATATCCCAACAAAAATAACTAAATATTATATATGTATTATCAAAAAGAGCTTTAGCAATCCAATTTTGATTATATTTTTTTTAAACAAAATATAAAAAACAATTTTTTTATTTTTAAAATTCGATAATTTTATGTCAAGTAAACTTTTTTACAAAATGTTTATCAAATATCAAAATTATTTACCACCACTAGTTAGTAAAAGTCAACATCATTTTTTATTATTTTTATTATATTTTTTTATTTTTTTGAAATGTTATTTTTTGATATTTAGAAATAATTTTATCAACACTAAAATCTTAATAGATATTTTTTTATAGTTTTTTTAGGATTAAGTACGATTTTGATTCTTAAGGTAGGAGTTAAAATTTTTTTTGTCTCTAACTTTTTTTTGTTCTTACAAAATTATTTCTAAGATTTAATTTAATTTTAAAATTATCTTTTTTATCAAAATTTTAATTTTTATTATCAAATTACTCTTAATTAAAAAATATCAAAAAAGAAAATAAGATAAGGGAAAGAGAATCGCCTTGGGAGAGGGAGGAGGGGGGAGATTTCCTAAGGAAAAAAAAGGGGAAGGAAAGGTGAAGAAGAGAAGGAGAAGGGAATCATCCACTACTGCACTTCGTCGCCGCCGCTATTGCTCGTCGTTTAGTTCTCGCCGCCAGATCTCACCGCTCATTTTTCTCGTATGCGTTGCATCGTCTGCCCAATCCCTCAACAAGTGTCGTCGCATGGTCGCACTCTCGCCCTCCTTGCTGTTGCCGCCGCAACGACGGTGTCCTCTGCATCTATTACTTCTACATCGTCACATCGTCTCACTCTTTGTCCTCTTTGTTCTTTTACTTCTGTTATTTTTATATCTGATTCTACTTCTATTTCTAATTTTGATGCTTTTGATTTTGCTTTTGTTTTTAGTTCTGCATCTAATTCTTCATTCTTTTAATTTTGATGTTTTAGTTACTTCTGTTTCTGTTTTTATTTTTGTTTTTAATTTTGCTTCAACTTTTGTTTCCAATTTTGTTTATGCTTCTGCTTCATTATTGTTGTTGAAGAAGAAGAAAAAAGGAATAGATGGCTTCATTGTTTTTGCTTTTGATTCATTGTTCATGTACTTTTGATCTGGATTTGGATTTATTATTCTTGTACTTTGTTATTTTTTTTGATTCATTGTTGTTGATTTTATTGTTGTTGTTTCTGGTGATTTTATTGTTGTTGTTGTTGTTCATGGAGAAGAATGAAAACTAGAATAGAAATTGGGTATTTTAGTGAAGAAGAAAAAGGGTATTTTGGTTCGAACGACAGTTTTAAAAATAAGTTAAACCTTAGGGATGATTTGTAAGCCAAAAAAAGTTGGGGATGAAAAAAATTTTCAGTCCCTACTTTAAGGACCAAAATCGTACTTACCCTTCTTTTTACTTCGGCTGCACATGGATCGGATCCGCTCGGATTGGATATAGCCTATAATTCTATCCGATTAGCACTGCACTCATCGAATCGGTACGATATCCGCATTTTTTCAGATCAGATCGAATATTGGGTATATCGGCATAATTAAAAAAAAATTGTTTTAAGGCCATATTTGATTGTTTTCACAAAAAAATGTCCAAAAAATTTATTTTTTCACATATGTTTAAGGTTATTTACTCTTAAAATATTATCAATCAAAATTTTTTTAAATAACAAAAAAAATTAATAATAACACAATATCTAAATTTAATTATTCTAAATTGAAGTACAATATAAAAAATTAAAAACAAGATATTATAATCTATGCTATTTATATAAGACATATAAATATGCAAATCTATAAATTAAATTTACAGATATATCATATTACTGTCAAATTTATTATCTAATTCTATCTGTAAATTTGATATGATCCTATCAAATGACTTTGTAAATAGAATAATATCCACAAAATTCAAATTAAATATAAATAATTACCGCAAATACAAGAATATTATCCCATGTATATGCAGTCCTACTTTTTACCTATATATTCATCTTTTGATTGACATCAACAGCAATTAATAAAATAAATACTTGAAAGATATTTTTATTTATCACTATCTTATAGACATTAGTGATTATTTCACGAGAATACAGAAAAGCTAGTTAAATATTACATATTGTCAGATTTATATGAATTTAGTGAACTGCTAACATCTGATTTAAGGATATATGTTAAAATTATTAATTAAAAAAATTTAAAAATATACAAAAATTAGTTTTCAATTCAAATATTATGTAGTTATATATTAAAATAAAATATTTAAATTTTTTTACCAATAATAAAAACATATGTTAATTAAACCCAACTTATATTATATATTACCTTATAATCTTATATTTTATAAAGTTTGTATATGGGCGTTTAATTTGTAATTCCTTTAAATTTTGTGCCTCGTTTTCTGATACAGACAAAGCCCTTTTTCTCAAAATGCACATCTCTCACGTGCTACGCGAGTTTCTCGCAATTATTAGAATATATATTAATTAATAATGGTAGATACAGATCTATACCATGCGTAAAAATAAAAAAAAAGATTAAAGTTGGAGTGAATAGCTCAGCAAAACAATGGGGCTGGTCCCTCGGATGATTGTCATGTTGAAGATGAAGGTGAAGTTCGTACAAACAATTGAGAAAAAAGATGCACCCAAAATTAAACAATTAAAAAAAAAACTTTTTGCTTTTCATGAAAAAAGGTATATTTTCAATCTAGGATGTGCTTAACTACTTCCGAATTAAATATTAGTGTAGTTTTTTTTTTCAAAAAAATCATATTTTAAATTTATTAAAATTAAAATTTATTTAAAATAGTAGGTCATAAATAAATTTTATTTAAGATATTAAACATCATAAAATAGAATCAAATAGAAATACTTTTTTTTTAAAGTTTAAGAACAAAAAATTAAACTATTATATTTTTATAAAAAACATTAGCCATTAAATCAATATTAAATATAAAATATATATTAAAAATATAAAAAATAACACACATGAATATGCAGAAACATAATAATTGATTTTTATTTGAATATATTTTGTATAAAATATATTTTCCTAGTAGACCTTAGTTTAATGTAGCAAGATTGATGTCTATATAGAAACAATTTTTATTTTGTGTGTGTGTGAAAATAATAGTTATTAAAAAAGTTTTATTTTTCAACACTAAATTATCTCCGATAAATTTTAAAGATAATTTTCTAACAAATTTGTTTTTGTTAAATTTTATTAAAATTATTTTTGTTGTATAAATAAATATTTTTTTAAATTTTCATGCAGACTTCATTAAAATTATTTTTTCTAAGATAATTTCTGTTTAATTGTTTTTTGAATTTTAAGACCCAATATCTAAAAAAAGTATTTTTTATTTTTAATATATATGTTAGACAAATATATCACTAATAAACTTTTTTATAAAATAATTAAATTTTTTAAAATATTATTATAAAATAAATAAATTTTTATTTAAAATAAAAAATCAATTTATTTAATTAATAAGAATATTCTAATAAAAATTTAATAAAAAATAAAATATCTAAAATTTATATAATTAATTTAAAATTATTAAAAAAATATTAAAAAATTATCAAAAGTTATTATTAATTAATTATTAATATTTTAAAAAAATAAAATAAAATATATTATTAAATTATTAGACAAAATAAAGTAAATTAAAAAAATAAAATTAATGATTATGGCCTTGATATTTTTTTTCTTATTATTATTATTTTGACTTTTCCACCGAACCTGAGCTCGAAGAATCCCTTCCTCTCTTCTCACTTTCCCATTTATATTTTATATAACACGACATTCATCTCCCCACAACAAAAACAAATCCAAAATATCTCTTGAAATTTAAATCTAACCTTCCTAACTTGAAATTTCCATCACACTAACAATAACCATGTCTTCAATCACCACCAAATTCCTCTTCACCCTTCTCTTCCTCCTCTTCTCTCTCAAATCATCATCATCACATGCTTCTTCAATTCAACACCACCAACACCAACTTCAACAAGATGAGAAGCTATCAGCCTATGATGTTCTCCAACAATACGGTTTCCCTGTCGGTCTTCTCCCAAAGGGTATAATTGGCTATGCACTCAACAAAGAAACCGGTGAGTTCGCTGCATACATGGATGCCACGTGTTCGTTTTCTATTGAAGGTTACACCCTAAAGTACAAGTCCACCATAACCGGTGTTATAACACAAGGTAGGCTCTATAATCTTAAGGGTGTTAGTGTTAAGATTCTTCTCTTGTGGCTCAACATAGTTGAAGTCAAACGTGACGGCGATGAGATTCAATTCTCTGTTGGTATTGCTTCTGCCAATTTTGGAGTTGAAAATTTCTATGAGAGTCCTCAGTGTGGCTGTGGATTCGATTGTGTCACTGTTAACACTCTTCCCCTCTCTTCAATTTAATTCAACATTTTGCATTTAAATTAATATCTTATCATATGTTATCATTTTTCTTCTTACAAATTACAATGTATTTATTTAGCATCGCTTTATTTTGTCTTTGCTCTTATCATTTATCAAACACCCCCACTTCTACATTGAGCACATCGTTGCAGCTTTTGGCGTTTTTTTCAATTTTTTTATTTCATTTTCCCTTTTTCTATAAAGTCGGTACTATATAATATCGTAACATTAAATAATTGTATCTACCAAGAAATGCTACTTAAAATAAAATATAATACTTTCCGTCCTTTGATGCCTCATATAATTAATGTAATATTTAAAAAAAAAAGAATATTCTAAGTAATTGTGTAGTTGTTCTTTTCAGTATTATGTATAGATACGTGTATTTTCGATAGCCGCACAAGCTACATACTCTCATAAAGTATTTTCTATGATTACATTTCTTTAACTTCATATACATGTTATCTAAGCTTTATAGAAATAGAGTTTATGGGATTTTATACTTCTTTAATATTTAAATTAATCATGTTGAATTATTACTTGGAAAATTTTAATTCATTAAAAAGAAATATTAATATATGAATAAATTATATTATATAAAATTTTGTATCTAATATTTTTAGTAAAAAATTATACATAAAATTATTAATTAAAATTATCAAATAATAATTTAATTAAATATATAAATTATCTAATAATAAATTAGTTAATAATTTTACATAAAAATAACTAAACGTAAATTTTTACAATTATTTTTTTATGCTTACAAAACACACCCCTTTTCAAATAATGGACCCAACCCAAACCTAAACGAGTTGCTATTAGTCAATTAGTCAAACTCGTGTGTGTGTGGAGAAAATTAAAATTTATCTATGCTTTTTGGTCTTTCCACGTGTCCACTAGGAACTAAAATATCACCATCCATTATGGTAGTTGGAATCTACGGTCTAGAAAATAACAACAAAGTAAAGAATCCAAGTAACACCATCATCAATTAAAATGTTCCTCACACTCACAACACAGTAACACACTCATAAACCCAAAAGAAAAAAATGGGTACTATCAATTTTCAAGCAAAACCCATATTCCAAAATCTAATATTTCTCACAACCTTGATCCTGATCTTCCTCTCAACCCCATCATTATCCTCTAATGAAGAAAACACAACCACCTTAACTGCTTATGATGTTCTTCAAAAATTCAATTTCCCAATTGGGCTTCTCCCAAACGGTGTTCTAAGCTACGAATTAGACCCTTCCACGGGTAACTTCAAAGCTTACTTGGATGGCACTTGCACGTTCAAGATTGAGTCCTATGATATGAACTATAAGTCAACCATAACAGGTGTCATCACCAAGAACAAGATCTCTAGCTTAAGTGGTATTCAGGTTAAGGTTTTGTTCCTTTGGTTGAACATTGTGTCGGTGACACGTGTTGATGATGAGTTACAATTCTCGGTTGGGATTGCATCTGCTGATTTTGCGGTTAGTAATTTCTATGAGTCTCCCACTTGTGGTTGTGGATTTGATTGTGTAAATTTGGCTAACAAGGTCATTCATCATGGGAACATGTCATCACATGATTATGTTATGTCTTCTTAATTAGGGTTGTTGGATCGGAGAGAACTTGTTAATTAGGTGTGTTAAATAAGATTATATCATTCATGGTTTTGATGTTGTATTTGGATGTTTTTACTTTTTAGTACTTCATCTTCCATATCAACATAGTGAAAGGGACAAGGTTTGTTTTAATAGCCTTTTATGGTTCTCTTCATAAGTTCTTATGAGATTTGTTTAGAGAATTTTTTGTGAGTTTGCCAATCAATTGATTTTATCATAAATTGAAGTATTTGTCACACTTAATGATTGAATGTCACAATATGTATTGAGTGACGAAATCTTAATATAATTACACATAAAATGGATCATATTATACTTCACTAACTTAACATGTTTTCTTGTACTTATTAGTTTGTGTTGTCCTTTTACACATGATTTATGTGGAAAGTGGAAAGTACATTTGATTAAGCATGTATGTGTATAGTTTATTTTTATTTTCCTTTTAATAAGTGTAACTTGGAGAGTGACAACCGTGATGATATTTTCGCGTGAAAATGATATTGCGAATCGTTAGATGGTTGATCGATCTTATACATCGAGTTAATGTACATTTTTTTATCAATGGATGAACTGTGATATCTATTTCATATTAATCGTGAATCTTATTTAACGGAGAAGAGAATTCTGTCGATTCCGTATACAAATCATCAAAATGATGATAATTGAAAACATTTCGCAGCTTAGACATCCGAAGCTGATGATCACATGGGTATCACTTTCCAGGTGCTTGGTTTAGGTGGGAAAATATGGCCGGACTCCATGGTCATGTTTGTTTCTAATTCTTTTTGACAATTTAAGTGGATTTAGGATTGAAAATGTGACAAAAAAAAGAATATTCAATTATGCTGTAATTATTTATTAGTCTCTTTCAGATCCTAAAATGGGGAATTTTTTTTTTTTGGGGGGGGGGTTTCTCATTTTTTGCATAAGTAGTGGATCTTTTTTATTAAATTAAGGGAAAAAGACAGAGTTTGATTTTTTAAATTTTTAACAAATACATCTCTTACAAAATTTAAATATAAAAAAGTCAATGACTTTAATAAATGGAGAACAATTTAGTCCTTCCATCTATTTAGTTCAGTTTTCATCATACTAGTAACATTAGTTAGCATTAGTTCATTTATGCATCAAGTTAGCATTAGTTCATTTGTGTATCATTTATGTATTAAGTTAGCATTAGTGCATTTGTGTATTATATTAGAACTAGTATTTTTATTTATAATAACATTACGAGAATAATTTTTTTTTTAAATTATAGTTCACTTTGTTCTAACAGTATAAATTATACATGGCACAAAAGATTTATAAAATCAAACTACTTTTACAAAAAAGTCGTAAATTGACAAAAGTCTCTAACTAAAAAGACCAAGATATCTGCAGATAAAAAATTAAATAATAAGATTTTTACTTATTATTTTTATATGAAAAAGTCTAATTTTTTATTAATAATTAATTTTAATATTCGTTATCTAAAATTTAAAATAATTTAATGTGTATATTTTTATATTTAAAATATTTTAATTGCAAAAAAATATCGAATGACATATTTTGATTTGTCAAATTACTAATATAAAATATAATTATATATAGAGTAAAAATAGTAGAGAGAAATAGAAAAATGGAGAGGTAGATGAGAGAATTTAATAAAGGAGTTTATTAATTTTGAAAAAAAAAAGATTTTTCTCAATTTTAATAAGAGTGTCATGTGACACATTTGATTATTAAATTAGATAGTAATATATGATACATAATATATTTCAATTAGATAGTAATATATGATACATATAGAAGTATAATGAATTAAATTCTCAATGACCTATTTGTCCTTCGAACATTATTTGCAAAATGAAGTCAATGACTTATTTGTCCTTCGAAATTTATTCCCCTTCTAACGTGACACTGTAACAGACACCTGGACACTGTTTCAGTCACATTAACTAGTTCTGTTTGGTATATGAAAGGTAAATAGACGGAAAGACTAAATTATTCTTTGTTTGTTAAAATCAGAGACTCTTTTGTATTTAAATTTTGTCATAAATGTATTTGTCAATGACTTATATGCCTTTTTTCCTTAAATTAATTGAAATTTTTAGATTTAAACCATTCATTAATCAATGCATTCTTACGATGAAAATCACGCTCATTTTGGGCCAACAAAAAAAACATGGTAATCCAATTCTAACACAGCTGTGTCATGAGTCACATACCAAACAGTCAGATCCATTTAATTGAATCCACCAAACAAACGAAACGACGTCGTTTTGTTAAACCCCAGTCCCCACTTCTTTCTTTCTTCATTCATAGTTTCATTTCATACTGAACCAAAAACCCTTCCATCCCAAAAAAAAAAAACACCGCCATGGCTCCGATCACCGCCATTCTTCTCTTCCTCCTACTCTCTCCGCTGCTCACCACTTCCTTCGTCGCCGGAGAACCTACCGCATACGAGGCTCTCGCCAGCTACGATTTCCCCTCGGGAATTCTCCCTGAAGGCATAACCGGCTACGAACTCGACGAATCCACGGGCAAATTCCGCGCGTTCCTAAACGGAACCTGCAGCTTCTCTCTGGAAGGTTCCTACGAGCTTAGCTACAAATCAACGATCAGTGGCCTTATCTCGAAAGACAAGCTAACGGAGCTCAACGGCGTCTCCGTTAAGGTCCTCTTCTTCTGGCTTAACATCGTCGAGGTCGTGCGTAACGGCGACGAGCTCGATTTCTCCGTTGGAATCGCCTCCGCTTCGTTCCCGCTTGATAACTTCTTCGTGTCGCCACGGTGCGGTTGCGGATTGAACTGCGACGACGAATTCCGAATGAGGAAGCTTAAGTTGAGGAATCCTTCGGTTTCGTCATCGTAGAAATTAAAAAAAGTATAATTTATTTTTCAGAAATTTAATTAGGTTTCTCTGTGGATTTGTGTTGAATACTGTTATCGTAAATCAATTGCATAGTTTTGATTGGTGGTTTATTTTGTGTATGTTCTTGCTTGATAATTAGGTTATTATTATGTTAAAATTAAAAAAAAAAAAAAAAAAAAACTTGAGGGATTCTTAGGTACTTCTTTCCGCTATTGTTAAAATTGAATCGAATAAGAAATTTGTTATTCTACTTGCTGTCATGCTGTGACATAATCACAAAATCCACAAGAATTTCTCTTAAACAATAGTATAGAGAGTCAGAATTTTGTCAGTATTTGCTACAATGATGTTGACAGCTTGACATGTTTATAGAGTCACTTTTGATTGTTGAAATGCTATTTTTTTGTATGGATTCAAACATGATGAACTATGCTTGCTGTAACAAAAAGGGGAAGGGGCCTTTTGTATGTTCATGTGGTATTTTCCTAAGCTGTTTTTCCTTCTGTGTGATTCATTATTCTGTGCCTTTGGACTGTTAAAAAGCTTAATTAATTTGGTTAATTTGATCATATTCACCAGGGAATAAGGATTGGAACATTTTCGTTTTCACTGCAATGCTCTTTCTAGATCTGGCATTTAACCACAAAATAAATACAGTGTAGTGGTTTTGCTTAGTGTCTTGAAGAACAGGACTATTATAATGGCATGTTAAATTGCAATTGTAGCTTATATTAATCAATTTGTATGAAGGGGATATGGGAATCAATCACTGATGTTTTATTCTGATGGAGGTTGTTTACCTGTATAAATTCTCTGGTTAAGCAACTTAATTGTAGTGTGGCACAGGGAGGTTTTGAGAAAAATTCTCAAACTTATTTTAGAATAATAGTATATATAAAGTGTGAAATAGTCATAATAACTACTTAGAAATCAGAAATGTCAAAATGTAATTTGTCAAAATCTGTCTGTTTGGTGGAGATGACTTAATAATGCAATAAAGATGGTGTACAAAGTGTTGTGGATCAAAATATCTGGAATTCCAAATAGTGTAAACTTCATTTCATTGCTTAATGCGATAATGATGGACCTAAAAACTACCCAGATTTTGCTAACTACTCGCATAACCCATTCACCAATATCACGCCTTGCAATCGTTGGACAAGCTTGCAAGGCTCAGGATTCGGTGGTTCAGGAACCTTTGGACTACTTAGTGTGTGTTTGGATTACAGTTTGTAAACGAGAGTTTGAATAAAATTGATTTTGCAAATTTGATTTTGATGAAAAGTAAGTTTGTGTTAAGTGATTTATGTTTGGCAATATTTATATCAAAATGGATTATAGTAAAATAAATGTTGTTTGGATTATACTATTCAAAATCACTTTTAGATATAAAATTACTAAAATAGACATCAACTTAAATAATTTTTGTATATTATTTTAATTTAGATATTTAAATAAATCTTATTAATTAATTCTATAATAAAATTAATATTTATACACTAAAATAAAAATAATATATAAAAATTGGCAAAATATACTTTTAATTAAAACTAACAAAATATAAATTTTAGAGAGTACTAAAAATAATAAAAAATTAAATATTTATTTTGGTAGTAATTAAAATAAATCAAAAAATTTTATGATATTTTTTATATAGTATATTTTTAGTACTCTTAGTACTCTTTTTTAGTATGTTATAATTTTTTATTATTATTATTTAGAATTCATTTTTTGTTTAATTTATTTTCTTAATAGGATCAATATATTATATTAAAAAAATAAAAATAATACAAAAAAATTATAATTATAAAAGTGTATAATATCAAATAAATAATTAATAAAAAATAGTAAATAATAGAAAAAGATAGTTCATATAAACAAAAATAATATAAATAATACAATAGTATACATAAAGGATAAAATTGGTAAAAGATAAATAAAGATTGAGTATTGATGCCTGTTGGTGAAACGCAGAAGCTTAAAATTGTTGCTTCTTGAAAACGTGGTTTTGAATGCAAAATCACTTCTGCGTTCATGATCCAAAAATTTGCCAAACCAAAAATTACAGCTTTCAAAATATCTAAACGTACTTTTTCTCTTTGAACGTGGTTGCCAAACACACCCTTAGTGGTCCAAGTAGAAAACATGTTTTTAGAATTTTTTTATCAACTGCTATGTAGTTTTTGAACTAATTTTAATTACAAATTAATCCCGTATATTTTATTTAATTATAAAAATAGTTTTTTATTTTATAAATTATTATTTTATCAATTATCTATTATATTTATTAACAATCAAATACAAAAATAACAACCAATTATCTCCTCCATTCATCCTAATAATTCCAATTAATTAAAAAATTAACCTTGATCTCGTTGGATTTGCCAAATACAATCGATTGAAAAGTGATGATATTGAAGTTTTAGCCAAATTCAATCGATTGGTAATGTAATCCAATCGATTGGAAGGTGATAAAGTTGAATGTTTTGCCAATTTCAATCGATTGGTAATGGTACCCAATCGATTGAAATGTGATCTGCGGCTATTTCAATCTTGTTATCTGTTTAGAAATTATCTTATTATTCATCTATCTTATCTTTAAAATTTTATCTTTAATTTTACCAGTATCTTGCTGGATCATATGTCTTTTACCCACGATGATCCGTTCCACATCAAGATCAATATGGACAAACCAGTATCTCCAACAATAAGATCTGCACCAAAAAAGAAAAATATGTCAAAGGTATATGCATGTATAGTAAAATTTCATAACTCTTATTATTTGATATTCTTAACATGATAATAAAAATATACTGAAATTATTTTTTTCTTAGGGTAAGAGCATTATGGGGACGCAGAAAAAATTACCGTTCAAAGTTAAAAAATAAAATTTAAAAATAAAGCTTGAATAAAAAAATACAAAGTTTTTAATCTAAAAATATAAAATAGTTAAAAAATAAAATACTTATTTAAATATGATTTTTCAAGACACTCTATAACCTAGATGAATAAATATTATTTTTAAAATGAATCATGATATATTGATACAAAACTTATTGTATGTATTTTTTTTTAAAAAAAATTAATAAACCTCTCTCGTTAATAACAATATTGGAACCTAAATTTGAATGCTAATTGATATTATATATTGTGTAGGTACTTAGAGTATCTTAGAAAAGTACGTTAATAATTTGAAGAGAAAAATTATTAGTGTAAATTTTTTTTAAAAAATTAATCTTTATTGTACTATTCTATTTTTATTCCTTCAAAACATATCTTAATAAAAATATTTGTAACAATAATTTACATCCAATAAGAATATCTTAACGAGCAGTTACATCATTTTGTCATGGGGTAAAATAGGGGTAAAATAGGAAAAAAATGATCGACACCTAACTCTCTGTATTCCTAATATAAATTGTTATAGATAAGTATAGTTTCTTAAAATTTTGGGGTGTCCGGGTCACTACTCACCCCCTCTAGGTCCGTCGCTGATTGCTAGCTAATTAATTAATAATAAAAAATAATAACATCTATTTACTTTTTAGTATTTCTCAATTTCTATGCATTAATAAAAGATATTTTAAAATTTTTTTTTCTTACACAATCAATTTCACGAATAAAGTATCCAACAGAATAATTGCAAAATTAGAGATTCTATTCACTGACCTCGATGTTGTAATCAAAACGATGGTTTATTTTTTGAACACTACAATAAAAAACTTGATTGGACCTTTGCTGATTGCTGCAACTGTGATTAACGATGAAGAAATAGTGGATATTAAATAGACGGATAAAAATTAAAAAAAAATTGGATATTGAGTAGATGGATGTTCCAAAGAAAAACAATTAAATTTTTTATAATCAAAGAAAATGATACACGATTTCAATGGTGGGATTGAATAATTAGTGATGGATTATTCACCAATTTATAATGTTAATATTAAGGAAAAGATAAGATTAGTTTATCTACATAAAAATAAAACAGAAAAAATTGAAGATAGAATTTTAAAGATAAGATAGATGAATAATAAGATAATTTCTAAAAAGATAACAAGATTGAAATAGCCGCACATTTCAATCGATTGGGTACCATTACCAATCGATTGAAATTGGCAAAACATTCAACTTCATCACCTTCCAATCGATTGGATTACATTACCAATCGATAGAATTTGGCTAAAACTTCAATGTCATCACTTTCCAATCGATTGTATTTGGCAAATCCATGTTGTTTTCGTGAACTCCGATTGTTTTGAGGCATTCATTCGATTGGAAAGTATAAACAATCGATTGGTTTAAGCTTTTTACCATTCTACCTTGCAACTTTCAATCGATTGTTTTGTGATATAGTGTAAACCAATCGATTGAGTTATCATTTAATCGATTGTTTTGAAAAACCAATCGATTGAATTTCAAGGAAACACGATTTGGAAGCCATGGACGAACGTAACGAGATCAAGGTTAATTTTTTAATCAATTGGAATTATTAGGATGAATGAAGGATATAATTGGTTGTTATTTTTGTATTTGATTGTTAATAAATATAATTGATAATTAATAAAATAATAATTTATAAAATAAAAAACTATTTTTATAATTAAATAAAATATATGGGGTTGATTTGTAATTAAAATTAGTTCAAGAACTACATAACAATTGATAAAAGAACTCTAAAAACATGTTTTTTACTTAGACCATTAAGTGATTCAAAGGTTCTGACCACCGAATCCTGTGCCTAGTGCACTTCCAAAACTCTTTAAAATGTTTAAAACATGTGGATGCACAAACACCTCAAAATCATTGCATCAAATAATTTTCACCGACGTTTGTTATGTTTTGAAATGTTTGCTTGAAGGACATGACATAGGTTTATATAGTCAAGTTTTCGTGCATTTATGAAAACTATATTTTTGTCGATAGTTGAAAGAGCAAACTGTGTGGCATTTAAGAAAATTAAATGACTTAAGTTCAAATTTATCACAAGAGAAGTTCAAGAACCATAGACTTTAAGTCATAGGATTAAAGTCATATGCAACTCCCAGTCATTTCAAACACTAATACAAGACAAATTCATCAACTATGACTCCGATGCAAACAGTTGCCCAAGTAGTCTTGATAAAAACTTAATAATGTTTCAAATTTAAAATACTTAGTATACTTTTTATTTGGTCGTAATAATCATATTTTCCAACGTAACATTTTTTTTTGTAATTGTTCAAATTAACTTCTTCAACTTTATGCCCGAGTCAAATTGGTTGCTTAAATTTTCATTGAATCAAGTAGGTTCCCAAAATTATCTACCATGCATCGTTTTAGTCAACAATGCATATCAACGTGAGTCAAATAACATACATGAACATAAAAATGAGTTAGAAACCGATTTAATAATTCAATAGAAATTGGAATACCAATTTGAGTATTTATTCCGAAAAAAGAAAATAGAGTAAGAGTTGCTAATATTCGCCTAGAGGTTCAATTAAGTAAGGTTCACAACCGATGCTTGAAATATTAAATCACAATCTTCATGTCCTAATTCATCACCTTTTGCTACTAGTATATCATACATGAAACATAATCAGAATTTTATTGTTGTAATCATAACCTATGTTTTGTTGGAGTCACATAATCATTATTAATTGTTGAATTTTTTGGTCAAAAGTGAAGCTCTGAGCTCAGCAACATCGATCTCATTGATGTTTTCTGGTTTGTAGTAACCGGTGACAGTGTCCGGCATCCATGACACCTTTTTAGCAATTGCCACCTTTTCTTCCACCGTCGCCGGCCCCATTTTGCTGCCACTTATGGTGGCTCTTCCTCCGCTTGCTACACTTTGTGCTGTTGCCACCGCGTACGTACGTCTATATATACTCCACACACAAAAAAAGCATAGTATAAATGTATAATTAATTAAACCCTTCTTGTTTTGTGAGATTCGGATTTGTATTAATAAGAGAAAACTATTAAAATGCATGGTATTTGAAAGTTTATCTTGCTAAAAAAATACTAACGATAAATAGATTTTTAAAAAATTTTAAAACACAACAAAAATTAGATATTAAATATATATTCTAAAAAATACTTTAATATATATCAAATTTTGATGCAAATTTTTATAATCATTACTATAAAATTTAAATATTTTCATCTTTAAAATTTGATAAATTTATGTCAAGTGAATTTTAAAAAAAAATTCGAAAGACCACCTTTTTTGAAAACTAAAAAAAAAAATTAGAAATCAAATTTTGCCCTGAATTTTTTTTGTATCTTTTAAATATTTATTCAAATATTGACAAAAAATTTGGATCAAAATTTTTTTTGTGACTCATAAAAATATAATATTTAATGATTAATTTTGTCGTAATTTTTAATTTTTTTGAATTTATTTTGTTAGTAACATTTTTTTTTTGCAAACGGCTAAATCTTTCGAATATTAATAAATTGGTAGTTAACCCTTTTAATAATTACATATGTCAAGTATATTTGGTACTTATAGAATGTATTTTTCATTCATGATCAATATAATATTTGTAAATAATTTAACATCATAATTTAATATATTCAAATACAGATTAATGTTGTGAACTTTATATACAAATATACTTATTTAATTTATCTTATATTAATAGGTACGAGGATAGGAAAATAACAAAAATTAATCAATAATCATCCAACGTGAATTTTGGAGTCTAGTTTTTGGATTTTGGATGTGTTATATTTTAAATTTTGAATGTTTTGAACTTTTTTTACGATTATTAGTTTATTTTTTGTTAATCTTTAGCAAAATCGATATTATTATTGAACAATAATATCGATTATTTTTTTTATTATTATAAAGCAGCCACTAACACTATTCATTTTGTAAAAATCCTTAGACTATTTACCAATAAATTTATTTATTTAATTTTTTAAGTGATAAATGTAAAAAAACAATAATAATTGTTTTATAGACACAACAAATATATAATTAAACTTTATATAAAAAATTTCACTATCTAAGAATTATGTAGACTAAATTCATGTACGGACTAAAATGTAAAAAACTAGGTAATTAAGTTTCACATGAAATGGGATTAAAAATCTTTATTATACCTGGTAATAAGAGAGATGGAGAATCCTCCAAGAACATGAGCAGAGATAAACTTCACATTATTAGTGAAAAAAGAGCTAGCCATGTTTTATTATTATTTGTAATTGTGATTTGTGATTAAACTTTACTGTTAAGTTGTGAAGAGAACATATTTTAGTGGGGGTGTTTTTATAGGCAAATAAAGACAATGAACATACATGCATATAGCTCCGTCAAATTTAATCTACTAACATAAGCTAATTATAATGATCTATCTTAATAACTTGAACAAATTCAATGTCTAATGTTAGCTAATTTTGTTTATTGATCTAGCTAGAAGTACTTTACTACATGTGTCTACATTTGTAGTTACGTTTTGTACAAAATTGTTGAAGTCAATAGATGTGCTGATAGGTTATTAATAAAGGAAAAAGGTAGGTATCTAGTTTTGTTAAAGACTCTAATAATGAATGGGAAAGAAATCAAAGTATTATCATGTGATTTTCTGTTAATAATTATGTGGAAAGCATTATCACATGTATATATTAATGGTTGATTATCACGAAGAGTGTTAATTTTCTCAATTTTTTTGTAATTTTTTTGTATTAAGTAATTAATGTTGTTAAGTGTGATTTTTATTATATATTATCTTTTATCATATGGCTTTTCTTTGTTTCACTTAAAAAATGTGCAACGAAAAATCACACTTTATAACACTTATTAAAAAAAAATATCATACTTTTATTTATTTATGTCCACCCGTGGTCTTGAGATAAAGGGAAAAAATTATGTGGTCACAGTTTCGTTTTTTATCATGGTCCATATTATGTGAACATGACTCATATCACGGGTTCCCAAATATATATTATATATACATATTACTGATGGTATTTATTTCAATGGCAGTTTCATGGTTAAAATTCAGTGTATTTAGTTACATTTCAAAAAACTCCTGTCTTATAATTTGAAGGATCCTGGAGAAATTTCTATTAAGTAGATGAATTCTTTCAACCAGTTTAATTATTTTGTCACTTCTTATAGTAGTTTTATTAAATTATTAATTAAATTATTATATATATTTCATTAATTTCAACTTTTTTTATAATAAATATTTAATTATAAAATCTAATATAATATAAGAATTGAATTAAAAAAATAAAAATATATAATCTAATTAAAAAATTGATAAAATATAATACTAACAAAGTAATTAAACCTATTTTAAACACCAATACTTTTAGAGTTTGTATGTAACAAGTATTTAACTAGGGGTGAATTCTATAATGCCTATGGTATGGTGTTTAACTTTTGTCTAATTTACTTAATATGATAAGTTTTGAATATTTAATAATTTTTTATTTTTATACTTTTAAAATTAAATATTAATTTTTAACCGTTTTAGGAAGTTAGGCAAACATTTGTAGGCACCATAGCAACCACCTTAACTAGGTTATAATAATTAGATAGTCAACAAACTCTTATTATCTCTATCTCATCTAGAAGATTAGATCTCAACAAACTCCTAAGATATAAGATAAGATAGAATTATCGTCACTAGGGCGATAATAATCAAATTCTACTATAAATACACTGGCACTCCCCAAATATAACTCACGTTCTAATATACAAAAATCCTGCTCAAAGACCTTACTAACTTAAGCATCGGAGTCTCTTGCAGGTACTACCTCCCACCTCCTCACGAGAAACTCGGACAGGCGACATCTCAACACCAAAGAGGTCGGACGTTGCCATACCAAGAGATCTGGACCTCACATTCATCCCCAAATCACCGTTTTAAGTAACCCTCGAAACATTGGCGCCGTTATTGGCGACCTGGAATTCATCCCATAGCGATGGCCGACAACCAGAACGAAGACAACCACTCAGTATATGAATCCAAAGATGAGCCCCAACCAGAGAGCAATGTCATTATACTGCCTCCTCCACCTCAAGAACAGGGCCCCTAAGAAAAAGGGCCATCGGCCAACCTTAGGCTAACACGGATTCATTCGAAAATCCATCATCTCAAAGAAGAAGAACCTCCACAAACCGCGAAAATACTGGGTCTCGTCCGAGACCAAAGAGATCGATTAGAACAACTCAAATACGAGGCTGAACGACAGCGAGAGGCTGAACGACCGTTACGAAGGGAGGTAAGACGACGAAGACAGCTAAAAGAAAAGCTCCTGAAGTTGAAAACCGACCTTTGAATTTGAACTACCTAAACAGATCGGAAAGACAGCCTTCTAGGTGAAAAAGATCCATTATCAGAAGAGATCATGCGGACCAAAGTACCCAGGAATTTCAAACCCATGATATGGACTTTTATGATGGAACGACCGATCCTATATATCATCTCAACAACTTCAAAAGTAGCCATGAAATGGTTCGACACCTTATCCCCCAGGTCGGTCACTGTCCTGAAAGTTTCTGACCAGGTTCTCCATCCAGAAGGATAAAGCAAAACACGCACTGAGCTTATTAGGGATCAAACAAGAGATCGAAAAAACTCTTCGAGAGTATATAGAAAGGTTCAACAAAGCATGCTTGGAAATTCAGAGCCTACCCACTGAAGCTGTGATCATGGGACTAGTCAACGGCCTCAAAGAAGGGCCATTCTCCCAGTCCATATCCAAGCAACACCCAACTTTCCTAACCGAAGTTTAAAAAGGACAGAGAAATACATCAACTTAGAAGAAAATTTCCTACTAAGGAAACCTCTTCCTCGGCCAAATCTGCCCTACCAAGCCCGGGAGAAGGAGAAGGGAAGCTGACTGCTAATTGGAAAGGACTGTACAAAATAGTAGAGGTTTTAGACAAAGGTTACTATAAAGTATCCCACCTCCAAGGACGAGAGTTCTCGAGGTCCTCGCACGCATGTAACTCAAGAAGGTATTACAACTAAGCAGCGAACCTCGTGCAGAAGTGCACTCTTTTTTTTCCGATCCCAGGGTTTTTAATGAGGCACTAGCACGGGGTTAGGGACACTCAATCCCCTTGTACGCATATTTCTGTTAAGGAGGCTTTTATTTTACTAATAAAAATTCCTATTTGTTTCATTCTTATGTTTCCAAAAGTTTCCTACTCAAGATGCATTAACTTAAGCTCGACAAAACGCAAAAAATCATTGCCCGACCTAAACTCGGTCGGTAAGATGAAGCGACAAGATACAAGTTCATGTAAGAAGTTATATAAACAACTCATACGAAGCGATCTCAATGAGATCAGATAAAAAACGAGTCGTAAAAATAACTTGATAAAGGCTGATTACTCAAAGTTGGACCTATGAAAGGAAACTCAACATCTCAAAAGACCTAACTTTATTTTAAAGGCAAAAAGGTTTTTTCAAAAAACAAAAGAGCGATTTGAGCGCTGTTTATAAGAGTAACAAAGAACAAATGTTTAAATTTTCAAACGGTGAAAAACCCGACCTCCATAGAAAGGAGCATCCGGCATCTAAGCAGAAGCCACAGAATGCTTCATCTTGACCTATATAAAGATCAGGACTCAAGCAGGGGCACTGTTTATACCCTAACCCAAATTATAAAGCCAACCCTAATAAAGACACAAGGCCCACCTCAAAAGGATGGCTTCTACTGGATACTCGACCTCTTTGAGAGGTCGGACACGACGAATGAGACCGGCTTGTACTCATCTAAATAAGTAACTGCCTCTCTAAATCTCTCCTACTATCTCTATCTCATCTAAAAGATAAGATCTCAACAAACTCCAAAGATATAAGATAAGATAAAACTACCGCCATTAGGGAGGTTATCAAACTCTACCATAAATACACTGACACCTTTCCAAATATAACTCACGTTCTAATCCAACACCTCGACACCAAAAAAATCAAACGCTACCATATCAAGAAATCTAAATTTCATGTTTAGACCTAAATCACCGTTTTAAACAATTCTCAAAACAAATAACAAAATATAATAAATTCTGATAATTCTAACATTTCTCATTAATATATTTTGTACATTTTGATATAAAATCATATTTGGAAAATTTATTTAGTGTTTTATGTAAATTTTGTTTAATTTGCTTAAATGTAAAAATAGCTTAAAGCTAAATTTAGATAATCTCTAATTTTATTAGATTAATGTTCGACTCTTAAAATATTAAAAATAATATAAAGACTCACATATAACCATTTATATATAAATTAAGTTATTAATTAAAATCATTAAATAATTTGACATATTTAATTAAATTAATATCACTAACAATTTTACATAAAAACAAATTCATCTAAATTTTCACTTTAAAAGAAACCAGCAGTAACTTATATGACTTGGGAATATTTCTTTAATGATATAAGATTCTGAGTAGGCAGAACAGAACACAGAGGGCACAACAAAAATTTAGAAATTAATATATGTATACAATAATGGATCTCTTCCCATACATACATGAACTAATTAACTAGTTTTCATGCATGGTTCATTCATATATGAAATTAAATCTTAACCCCTCCTAATTATAATAAGGTTATACTTGTCACTCAAGATAATTCCTCAATCATAATTTTTTTTTTTATGAAATTTTTAATGGTTGAACTTTTTTGTCAAGAGAGTAGCTCTAAGGTCAGCAACATCAATATCTTTGATGTTCTCTGGTTTGTAGTAACCGGTGACTGGATCTGGGACCCATGACACCTTCTCCGCAGCCGCCGCCTTCTCTTCCGTCGTCTTTGGCCCCATCTTGCCGCCGCTTATGGTGGCTGCTCCTCCCCTAACTGCACTTTGTGCTGTTGTCGCATATCCTTGCCTGTATTCATATAAAATGTCTAGATACATTAATTTTTTAATGGAAAAGTATAAGTAACCAATAATATTTTTGAACAATGTGTGAATAATGTGAATTAATAGGATTAAAAGAGTAAATTAATCTTAAATTTAATTAGTAGAATTAAATTAGGATGTATTGTATTTTTATTTGATTGGTGATTTTTCATATTATTCAAGATGGTCATTGTTTACCTAGTATTTCTATTTTTTAATATATATTATTTTAAAAAATTAAAAGTAAGGTTGAATTTAAAAGAAGGAAAAAAGTACATACTAATCTTAGTATGTAACTAATATTATTTAAAATGTCTCTGAATATAAAAATGATGCTGTCTTTTTCATATTTTTGTGTCTCTTAGCTAGCTTCCATGTTCTCTTAGCTAGCTACTAGAGAAGTTATCATTTATTTAATAATATATTCAAAATTTGTGATAAGTTATATACGAAACAAAATAAAAAAAAACTAGTATATACTTAATTGACTTTTACATATGATGAATATATAATGGTTAGATCTATTTTAATTTTATAATATCCACTTTCCAAAAACAATGAATTTAAAAAAATAAAAAGTATTCATAAACACACTTGAATTCCTTAATGAAGGAAACCGTGTATATATAGATGGTAGAAAAATGCAAAAAAAAAAAAATCAAATAAAACAATATATAGATGATAGAAAAACACAAAAACAATAATGTATTTCAACATTTTCACACTATTATAAAAAATTTCAACTATTTTTTGGGTACCAACCTGGTAATAAGAGAAGAAATGGAAGCCTTCACAGTCGAGAAAGAACGAGCCATATTATACAGTGATTATTCAAGTTTTTTTATATTGTGAAAGATGATTAACTAGATTTGAAACAATCTAGTTAAAGCTCGTTTTGTTTGAAGTGATTTTTATATGAGAATCACTGAATTAAAGAGAGAAAAAAACAAAGAATGAAGAAGCTATTTGATGAGTTTGAGGGAACAAGCATTTCAATGGGGTCTATATATAAGCCAAACACAAGGGAAAGAAGGGACACGTAAGACAATATACAAAATATCAAAATAAGAATAAGAATATTAAGAATAATAAAAAGAATTTAATTATTTTAATGTACTATCAAGTATTAATAGTGTGTAAAACCATTTTACGTGTATATTTAATTACATAACGTCATATTAACAAAAATAGTTATTAACAAAAATAACTATTTTTACATTAGTCGTATGAATAGTCATTTAAAAAAATAGATATAATTACATAAATGCGTAAAACGTTTTATTCTGTAAATACATCAAAATTAAACTCTAATAAAAATATAAAATAGCCTCATCGTCTGAATTTTAATTAGCATCTACCACATATTTTTTCATACACCTATTTTCTTGATTCTTAATGGTGTCCCTTCTGATCTGATTTGTGCTCTTTTTTTTTCACCTCAAGTTCTTCGTTTTGTCATGTTGTTCCTCTCAAATCTTTTTTAATTATGTGACACTGCGCTGTAGAGTGATTGATATTGTAAGAAAAAAAAAACAACTTTAATTTATTCTTTAGAGAGCAATAAGATACTATCATCTTTAATTTATTCTTTATAGATTATTATATCATTGTGAGAGAATATTAAAAATCACAACTAAATCATCTAGCTACAATCTTAGAATTAGGGGAACTATAACATTTTTTTTAAAGTTTCAAATTACATTATTATAAATGAAAAAAAAAGAAAAGATTATTATTATTACAATTATGTTATATATACAGAAAAAAGTAACTATTAAATTAATTATTCCTATAAAAATATATGTTAAAATACATATTAAAAATAAAATAAACAACACAAAAATCAATTTAAATTGATTTTTTTTAAAAAAATACTTATATTTTTTAAAAAAATTAATAGACAAAAATTATTTTATATTTAAATATATTTTTAAAATTTTAAATAATAAAAACATCTTTTATTTTTAATTTTTTAAAATAAGATATTATTAATTTTAAGAAAATAAAAATATATTTTTTAAAAAATACATCTAAACAAATTTAAAACTTAATAAAAATATTTTATTTTTTATTATAAATATTTTTGTTCACTTAAATAAATCAATCCAAACCAACATATATATTTATACACTTCACATCCATCTCAAAAATTCCTGCCAAATAATAACGAAATTTACGCGCTTAATGTTTTATATTGTTTATATAAAAAAACTTAAATACTAATTATTAAACAACATACGAAAAATTATATATTTAATTATTTATTCGAACATAAAACTCGCACCATCGAATAAAGGTAGACAACAAGACAAGTGGGAGAGTTTGAGGTCTGAGAAGGCGTTGCGAGTTGTGACTTGTGAAAAGTTATTTCAGGCATTTTATTTTATTTTATTTTATTTTTTTATGGAATCGCGAAAAGTTGTTCTTAGTGTTATTTAATTTGTATTATATACGTAATATATAGGTTGCTATTTTGCTCTTATTTAGGATAATGACGACATTATATATATTGTTTACCTTATTTGAAATATGATATATTTTGTCACAATTCGTAATATATAATACTATTCATTAGACAATTCATATAGTTAAGTGTTTAGTATGACACTGTTTAATATGATAGCCCGAATAATAATACTTTTTAAAAAAGTGAATAATAATAATTTTGTTTAGTATGACACTATAATATTCACTTTTTTTCTTCTTATATCTAGCTACTTAATTTTTATATTAACATTAAATTGATTAAACTTATTATTGTATGTGTTTTAATTTGATATTGCATCTCCTAGTTCTTATAAGTATCCGATCTTGCAAATTTTTCATTCAATATAGGTTTAATTATTCTACTAATTCTTATAGTTTTGTAAAATTTTTAATTAGGTCTTTATATTTTTTAATTGGATTTTTGTACTAATTTTTTTTTCAATTAAGTCCCTCTTGACGTAATTAACTTAATTTTATAGGAACCCAACTAAAAACAAATTTGGTGCAGGAATCTAAATAAAAGAAAAAAAAGTGTGAGGACCTAATTAAAAAAAATTTTGGTGCAAGGACTCAATTAAAAAAAAATACAAGAACCTAATAAAAAATTTCGTAAAATGATAGAAACTAATAGAATAATTAAACCTTTAATATAATCAATAAAGCATATTCTTATAATATCATAAAAAAATGTGGTTGGTAATTATTTAAAAAAAAATGTTGTTATTTAATTCTTATCATGAATTGTTATAAAACTATTTTAGGTTTGCAAAGCTGGCTTCTAAATTATAATTGCATGACATGTTAGGGTTTGTCTGGTTTCAAGAGTTTAAGGTAGGCCATGGATGTTGGACTCAAATTGAGTGAGTGAATTTATTTGGTCTTGTTTTAGGTTACCAGCACTTTTTAAACCTTTAATTTGCCAACTTATTTATTAATTATATTATTTTTTTAATTTAATTTTAATGCATCGTCAATGTAAAACAGTTTTATACGTGCATTCAATAACATAACGCTATATCCTAAAAAAATAGGATCCCGCTAAGGAGACAATGGACTATTTATACAATGTGTACAATGGGCTATTGAGTTACAAAATGAACATCCCTCTTACTATCTAGAGTAACCATCCGAGTATTAGGGATAATAAACATCTTCCCAAAAGATTAAATTAATTTTGGGGTTCATCAAGGATCAAACTCTTGACTTTATGAATTTAGCGCTCTAATATCATATCATGATACCACTCACCCCAAAAATTTTAGCGGATGAAAAAAATAAAACTAATGATTATATCTCTAATACTCCTTAAACCTCCATTATACACATTGTACAAATATTTTATTGACTCCTCATACTTTTCCTAAAAAATAACTATTATTTTTATTAACGACGTGAATATAATTATTAAAAAAATAAATATAATAATTACACAATTATATAAAATAATTTATATTATTAATACACCAAAATTAAACTCATTATTTACCTTTGCCAACTTATTAATTTGGAATAACCTTCCCCGACCCATCATATTATCTCTTGGTATCTAATATAGTGCTTTCTGCATTGGCTTATCAATGCACAATATAATAATGGTGCCTTATTGAATTATTGGATTCTCCTTAATTATATGCTTTTTATTAGCAGACAAATGGAATGGGTTGAAATGGCAATTGGGAACGGACATAGACATGATGTTACAACATTCTAGAAAATTTCCCACTAATTATCATATAAAAATAACCTTCTAGGATCAATAAAAAAATATTTGAAAATATTTTAAAATATATAAAAATATTTAACTGTTAAATTATATATTCTCAAAAGTATTTAAAAAATTAGATTTTGATGTAATTTTTTTAAATATGCAAAAAATTAAGACATTTTTATCATTGTTAAAATTTGGTATAGTAGTGCATTTTTGCAATATTTTATTGAATAGCTAAGCTATAGGCAAAATTATTTTTAAAATGTATGTTAAACGAATCAACAAGAAGAAATAGAAATTTTGTTTTTCATAAAATATACAAGTGATTTGCAAAATATAAAACCATTTGTTGTCACTAATTAAAAAGTAATATTTTTTAATTTTTATCACCATTTAAAATATTTGGAAAAGTATAGGTGAATAATGAAAATATTAAACAATGTAAACAATAGATATATCGGATGTTCATTTTACTAGTGTACGGATGGTTATTTTAATATTAAAATTTAGAAGGTTAATTTGGAGGTGTAGTGTGTTTTTATTTGATTGGTGGTTGTTCATATTGTTCAATAAAGTCATTGTCCCCCTAGCATTCCCCAAAATATTTTAAAACCATTTTTTTTGTCGTTAACAAATCCAGAATATATATATATATATATATATATATATATATATATATATATATATATATATATATTATTTCCAACAATGCTAGGAAACCAACTCTATATAAGCCAAGAATCAGCCAACTGGTAAATCAGAGACACCAGTAACTTTAATCGGATGTTGCTATTAATAGGCACACGGATGTTTCTTTTTCTTATAAATTGGATGGTTTTGAATATGATTTCTATGTTTCATGTGTTACGCATTAATAAAACATAATTAATTATATGAAACCAACTAATGAATGATCAAAGCATCGGTTCCGTGATTCTCTCGTAACACTAGCGTATTTTCTCTCATGTTTTAAATATGGTCAACAATAATTTAACTAACAAATTAAATTATAAATTAATAAAACTAATTATAATTAATTATGTTGTTCCATTCTTAGCTGATTATTAGTTGGTTCCATATACTTTTTCATATTATTTCAGGTGTCACGGATTTCTCTGAGACCACAAAGTTCACAGATTCGACAATGAAACTGTGGACGCGGCCGCAGGAAAAAATAACTGTGTTCCAAGTTGGAACATCAATAACTTTGAGTTTGTGATAGGCATTGATAGATGAAAATAATGAATGAATAAAAATTTGTGGCACAGTGGCTTAAGCTGAACCTGAAGGACATGTCTACAATCTCTATCATGCATGCACCCATCAAAAAGATATATATCCTCTCACGTGTGATCAAACCTCACCCATTAATACTTATATTATTATTTTATTATTATTATAATTAAGTTTTCATAAAATCTATTTTGTTGCTTTCCTATACCATACATTCAACTCCATGTGTATGGTTTCTGATCATATATATATATGCAAAGATATTTTCGGTGGTTATGATAATTACAATATCTTAAAAATTATTACTAAAATAGTTTTTTATTTTTTTTAATAATATTTTTAAATTTTAAAAAAAATATTACTAAAATATGAAAAATATAACTTTAATTTTATTAATATTTTTATAATCATTATAGCTATCAAATATTTTTTTATAGTAGAATTTGCTATGTATATAATGCAAACACAATAATTATGTTTTAATTTAAGTAATAATTTGGTTATGTAATAAAAATTATAAGACTAAGAAGATTAGATACATTATTAATAATAAAAAAAATTCAAAAGAGATAATTAATTAGAGTCACAAAAGACTTGAAGAGCAATGCATGAAACTATACATACATGAAAAATATGTTACACATAGTCAAACACCTTCTAATTTTAGACATCAATATATATATATATTCCAGGAACACTCTAGCTACAAGTGGAAACAATATATACAAGTGACTATAAAGTTTATATCATTATATATAAAAGACTCGGTTTTCCTGTGCTCTAATCTTATCTTTTATATATTAATTAAGTAGCATTATTATTCCATTATCATGACACAGCTGGTCATAATATAAAAAGTAAGACGACAACAAACAGAACTTTAAAAATAATAAGGCGATGACCATGCACTTTGATTTCCGCATGTTTAATTTATATTTATAATATAGAAAATTTTTCAAGTGTATCAAAGAACTTCAGTATTTCAGTTGTTTTAACCGATATGATTTCAATTAATATATATTATATATATTTTTTATAATTCAGATCAATGATTAAAACAACTGAAATACCAGCGTTTCTAGTACACTTGAAACTCTTCCAATAATATATATGTTAACCTCGTGAATTTAATTATTTAATGAAATATATATATAGAAAGTAAGTAATTATAAGATATGATTTAAGCATAAAGTAAAAGTGATTAGACATTTTAAGTTTTCGTAGTTCGTTATTTTGTTCCACTTGGTTTAAGCTATGGATTCTTTGGAGATTGACAAGGGTCATTTAAACATTATATTTTATAACAATTAATTCAATTCACTATATATTTGGCTCAATGGTCCCCCGAATAAGCTGAGCCATTTTGACCTTTCTTCTATTTTGGTTCCTTTCGGTTGTTTGGTTAATTATATTAATGCATTTAAATATAATAAACTTTTTCTGTAGTGGGAGGGAGTATAGAATATTGTTCATGAATATTAGGTCAGAGATATTTGAATGATCCTAGCCAGTCATTAAAATATACATTAGATTCTGAAATCTGAATGAACCACTTCAAATACAAAATAAAATAAAATAAAATATAGAACCAAAAAAAGCATGCACCGTGGAATTAAGTGGAAGATACTATTGACTTTGTTATATATATGATTTACCAATGAATTGTCAACCATACCATAACCATTAATTAACTTGTGAATTGTGATCTACATTCGCCAATTTGATGTATTCGATCATATCCCTTTGAAGAAGTAATGTGCAATTTTGTCACTTGCTAGTTGCTACATACGTGTGTTTGTTATAGTACTTATAAATTGGTGTTTAATTATCAAAAACTAAATAATTAATAAAATTTAAATATTTAAAATTTATTATAAAAAATAAATTCAGTAAAAATTTAATATCAAGTAATAGGTATAAAAAAAAGTTATATATATATATATATTTTTTATTAGTAATTACGATATTTTAAAAAATATTGTTAAAATTAAACTAGTATTTTCTATTAAAAATATTGTTTAAAAATTTGTTATAAAAATATAAAAAAATATTTTTAATAATACTTACAAAAATAATCAATATAGTTACTAAATTAGTCTTTTATATTTAGATTTAATCTTATTTTAGTTTTTAAGGTGTAAAATGTTATATTTAAATAAATTTTTTATTTAATTTTAATATAATTTTATTGTGAAGTCAAAATTATATAATTAATAGAATGTCTTATATAATAATAGTACAAGAATAATATTAATAATCTGAAAAATAAATATAAATTATAAAAATATAAAATCAACTATAAATATATCAATATATTTATTAATTATTTTTTTAGTTTTATAAAAAATATTTTATTTAAATAGTAAGAAGAATGATAAGGTGAGTTGATATAGCAAACTAGCAAAGGTTCTGATCACACATTCCAAAAGAACATAGGTTCAACCTTTTCTTTGTTTTGAAAGGTTCTTTGATATATAAAAAAAATAAATCAATAAATATTTTCGTAAAACTTCGTTGAACTTAGAGCTGCACATGGATTGAATTGAATTGGAGATAGCTTAAAATTTTATTTGATCTGTACTATATTTATTGGATCGGATCGGATATGATATTCGTAATTTTTTAGGTCGGATCCAATCCGATTTGATCCGCAAGTATGCAGATTAGATTAGATATCGGATATATCCGCATAATTCAAAAAGAAAAATGTTTTCAAATTTCATTGGTTATTTTTACAAAAAAAAAGACTCATTTTTCACCTGTTTAAGCATATTTAATTCTAAAATATTATTAATAAAAGTTCTCTTGAATAACAAAAAAAAATAACACAAGATTTAAGTTTAATTATTTTAAGTCGAAGTACAACATAAAAAATAAAAAATAAGATATCATAAAATTTATAAAACAACACACTAAAATTTATATCACAGTAAGATTTATTTTCTTAAACTATGTTATTTATATGTGATGTGCGGATATGCGAATTTGCGAATCGAATCTGCAGATATCACTGCCAAATCTGCAATCCGATCATACTATAGTGCAGATCTGATCTGATTCGATGGTTCTGCGAATCGAATAATATCCACAAAATTCAGATCGAATGCAGATAATTACCGTAAATATACGGATATTATCCGATTCATGTGCCGCCATAGTTGGACCTGAATCTCATACAGATCCTGATTTTAGTACGTTAATCGGTATTAAATTTATCTAATATTTTTAAATATAAAAAAATACAGGACGCCGAAAAAATAAATGTAGGGAATGAAATAGATCCTTAGCATGCTGATAATGATTGTTTTTTATGTTTGGAAGAAAAAGTTTTTGCTTATTAAAATTTTCCGGAGGAATATTGTCCCATAGTAAGATGTTTAAATACCATGCTAATTTTTACAAAAAAAATAAACGCTAAATTTAATTTAAATACGTACTTGAAGATAAGGTTAGTTGTTCTTATTATCGAATTTAAAATACCCAGGACATGCTTAGTTTTGTTGTTATTATTATTTATATAGTTTCCACATCACTCACGCTAACTTTACCCAACATACATAAAAGTCATGTGATCATGTTTATCTATTTGGTATATTATTAAGATGCTTCCATAAGATGATCCCTTATTAGCTTGGATATAACTACGATGTTTAATTTAAATATCAAGTCCTAAACAACACAACATTTGTGTAGGCGTTAATTAAAAAATAGGGTGAATGCATTCTTCTACATTAATAAATTATTATCATATATGTGATAAGAAAAAGGGTCTTATTATAATATTATCACACAGAATAATGCTAAGTAATCAATAATTTTTTTAAATAATATGAATAATTATTAATTAAATTAAAATATACTACATCTCTAAATTATTCACCAAAATCTTAATATTAGAATAACCATCCGCACACCTAATAAAATAAATATTTGATATATTTATTATTCATATTATTTAATATTTTCATTATTTACTTATACTTTTTCTATAACATATTATCTTGAACGTCTTCTAAAATATTTAATTCATCATACTGAAAAAAATTCAGAGGATAGTTCAACTAGATTCTGTTAATATTATAAGTACAGAAAATACATAAAAATAATTTTACATGGGAAAAAATAAAAAAAGTAAATAGTTTATAAAATGAGAAATTTATTAATTTAAAGAATTCTTTACATTAGTCAAACAAATTCACATATAATAATAAGGATCATCACAAAAAAAAATCAATTTATTCTTTTCAGAAGGTTTAATTGTCATATATTAAGAGTGCATTTTTGTTATCAAATCAATTAAATAGTTAGAGTTATCTGCAATTTATATTAGATAATAGATAGTTGAGTTAACATTTTTGTTGTAACATAATACTAATATATAAAAGGTATTTTATTTATGTATACTATAAGTCTATAATGATTATAAAGTTTTGATAAGACTTAAAAAATATAATTAAAATTAAGGTTGCATTAGCGATCATAATTATATTTATCATATAATTCCATAATATAAAATTTGATTGAATATTAGTGTAGACATAGCTTTTACATTAATGTACATAAAGTAATTAAATCCATTAATTTTTGTCAAACAAAATTTAGGTTGTCAAGTCACAAGTGTCAAGAACTCAAGATTGTATTTTTTTTCAAGACAAATAGAGGCAACTCTTCTATTATTTTTCCATTAATGTTTCGGCCTTGAACTCTTTTTTTTTTTCCTCCATTTGTTTTGAACTTTGAATCATTTTTTTCTTCGTAAGCTTTTTATTTGCCCTACTACTGGGCTTTTCTTATAGAATAAGGTTCAAACAAAAACTTAATGCCATTTCAAACAGGTTAAAAGGTCCAAAAGCCACAACCCATGATTAAACGAAAAACAAAGTATGACCCATCGACCAAAAAAAAAGGGACCAATTAAAAAAAATCAAAACTAAGGTAAATTGAGCCCAACATTAAAATAAGAGTAATCTAATCTTCGGTTAATTTATAAAAGCTGATTAGATTATTTTTATAGAGGTAAAAAAAAAAAAAGAGTTGAGCAAAAAAGAATATACCTCTAAAAAGACCTCAAGAGACAAGAGATACTGGCTCTAACAATCTCTAATTGGTTAAATTTTTTTTTTAATTAGAAGTGAAATTTAAATTTGATATCTCTAAATAAAAATAAAAAAATTATATTATTTAAACTATATTTCGTTGGTTGATGAATTAAAAAGCTTTTGTACAACCAAAAATAAATTCAAAAGCTTTTATTTTTATTAGATATTACGAATTTAAAAGTAATATATATATAATATATATAAATAATGTGTTATCGTGCGAAGCACACTTCAGAAATTGACGATTTAGCCCTTGTCCCTGTAAAACGACGTCGTATATAAAGTTCTATCCTCCTCTTCAGTGTTGGGAAAAGTTTCGTTCGAAGTTTTGAAAAGAAGCTTTTCAGAGCCAGAAAAAAAAAGCGCTTCCAACCAAAAATCGATTCCACTTCGAAGAAGAAGAAAACATGTCAAGTAAACTGAAGGTGGAGGAACTGCGAGCTCACCTCCAACAACGTGGACTCGCCACTACTGGAACAAAACCCACTCTGGTTAGTGGTCACTACACTCTCACAGTAATCGCACTATTCACCATTTTTTGTTCCAATTTGAAAAATGAAGAGTATAATTTTGACATTGATGTGTACAATGTTAGTTCATGTTGTTCAAAGTTAGTTTTTTCTTAAGTAATTCTCAAGTTCGAGTTATGTGAATGATAAATTTTTTTTTTTTGGTTTAAATTTCTTTATTTATTTTATTACTCGAGTTAGATTAGTTAGAGTCTAGTGCATTTTGAAGGATGATTGTTCTACAGATTCGGAGACTTGACGCCGCACTTCGCAAAGAAGCTAAGGAAAATTCTGTTGGTAATGCTGATGGTTCTGGTTCTGGTGTTGGTGCTGATGGTGATACTTTGTTATTGGCGGGTAATAAGAGAGTGAGAGAGAGTGAAGGTGATGATGGTGAGAATGGTGACTCTAATCATGGTAACAAAATCACTGCCATTGAGGAGCTTCGTGAGTTGAGTGTTCAGCAGCTTCGACAACAAGCTTCCCTTCATGGAATTCCGGCCTCTGGTTCCAAGAAACAATTGGTTGAAAGAATCTCTCAGCTGTTGCGAAACGGTTCTGATAATGTAGAGGATGGTATGCTTCTCATTGATGCTATGCAAATGGCTTTAAAAGTTCTTATTTTGATATGGGAGAATTTCTTTTCCATTGATGGAAGTTCTATCCTTGTGAATATTTGTTGCATTTGAATGTTTTAATCTCAATAGTGTGGACCGAGAACGCAATATAGGTGTTTCTATAGAATGTGAAAACTAATCCTGACATGTTAATTTTTCGATCCCCAGTTAACTTCTAAAGGAGGTATTGTGATATTGCCTCCTAAAATGGGTTATTTATTGTTGTTTCTAAGTTCAAATGTAATCATGTTAAGTTTCAAGTTCCAACTCTGACTTTGATTGTCTGAGAAGAAAAATGAGGATTGAGGATACTAGTGCTTCATTATTATATAAACATCTTATAGTGGATGCTTTGAGATTTGGGAGTGAAATGGATGATTCTGAGAATGGGTTATCACTTTCCTTGTTACTTAGTTTTGAGCATAGGCATTGCATATTTGGTCTTCCTTGTTAGTATTTAGAGTAGTGAATATGATGTGTCTGCAGAGGAGGCTACATCATGTAAAGAGGAGGAAAAGATAGTGACTGCAACCAAAAAGGGTGCTGCTATTCTTGATCAGTGGCTGCCGGATCATATCAAATCACAGTATCATGTTCTGCAACTGGCAAGTTTCTAATAGTTGTTGAATTGTAAATTTTGTTAGCGAGATACTGTTGTTGAAATTGATACCTTCTGTTCAGTTTGGATAGTTAATTACTTGTAGGGGTTTAAATTGACCAGTGCTTTTCTTAATACGATGCAGGGTGGTGAAGTTTATGATGCCATGTTAAACCAGACAAATGTTGGGGACAACAATAACAAGTTCTATGTGATTCAAGTTCTTGGTTAGTCGCAAATTTGTGTCACTTGGCTTGTTGAAAGTTTGCTCTACTTTTGTGTTTATCATTCCACTGGTTTTTCTGACCACCTGTGTCATAATTGCTCTCAGAATCCGATGATGGTAGTAAATTTCTTGTTTACAATAGATGGGGAAGGGTAGGTGTAAAGGGTCAAGACAAGATACACGGACCTTTCACATCAAGTGCGCATGCCATTGTAGAGTTTGAAGAGAAGTTTTTGGCCAAGACCAAGAATGCTTGGTCTGATAGGAAAAACTTTATTTGCTACCCAAAGAGTTATGTATGGTTGGAAATGGATTACAGCAGCAAGGAAGAAGAATCTACAGTGAGTTCTATTGTCTTGACTATTCCCCTTATTACATAATCCATTTTCCTTTTACTCATGTAACTTGAATACTTAATGTGCCTTTTGTAACTAATTCTCATCCACTCCATTGATTTTGAAATTAGTTCACTTTATCTTATATAAGAGGAATTTTTCTTTTTCATATTTATGGATTTTGGAATGGGATTCACTCATTTCTTGTTGACGGTAATTGATGTTATCTTCCCTTGTGGTTATGCTGGTGGAGAGGAACCTAAAGGAGGAAGAAACTATTTTAGTTGGTCATTCTAAATGGGCTGTTGCTTTCAGGTCACAGAAAGTGCTGGCCATGAATTGAAAAAGCAACCTCTGGAATCAAAACTTGAGCCCCGTGTTGCAAAGTTTATATCTCTTGTTTGCAATGTGAGCATGATGAATCAGCAAATGATGGAAATAGGTTAGTTATTGCTCCCTTCAATTGGATGAGTTCTAGATCATATTATCCAAAAGCATGCTAGACATTCAGCTTAGTCTTTTAAATCAACTAGATGGTTTCCAAAGATACAACAATATCAAATCAATACTCATTGTCATGCTTTTGAAACCCCTTCTTTAAAATTTTGATATAGCCTACTTCAATATTCATTATCTTTAGCTCTGGGATCTTTTTTCAGGGTATAATGCAAACAAGTTGCCCCTTGGAAAACTTAGCAAATCAACAATTCTAAAGGTAAGTATTAGGGCAGCACAGTTTTATTTTATTTTACTTTATTTTTTGGCATATGTTTAATTTAATCTATTGTTCCTTTAGAAGTTCATCTCATACTAATTTTCTGTGCTTCTATAATGTTGTTGATGAAAAATCAAATTTCTTTGATACTGTTGAACAACCAAAGTACATCTGGGTACTTATTGGTGGTGGAAAAAAAATTGCACCATGAGGTGAAGTTTCAGTGTTATATGGAAAAATTTTTCCCCCTTTGATCTTCTTTTCTCTCTGCTTTTAGAATATGAAAGTTAAACCCGAGGTCATTAAATCTTGATGCACGCACAAGTTATATTGTAGATGAATCTTTTGTTCACATCATGTTGGGAACTGCTGTTTCAACTTGCATGCATTTTACATCCTGTTTTCTAGAAAAATAACCATTTATATTTCTTAAATAATTTAGGGCTATGAAGTTCTCAAAAGACTTGCTGATGTGATTGATAAATCTAATAGGAGAGCTCTTGAGCAATTAAGTGGGTAAGAAGATTTGGTACTTTGTTGTTCTCAATGTTCTATGCTCTTTTATTGTTTCGGTTGAAGTCCTTTGCCTTTTCTTACCTATTTGCTTTTCGAAGAGCTGATTTGCCTATATATCATGACTTGTATTTTTCCATTTGAGCTTTAAGAAATTGGATTACCTCATTATCTAATTGGGTTCGTTGCTTATTACAGAGAATTTTACACTGTAATTCCTCATGATTTTGGATTCAGAAAAATGCGTAAGCTCTCTCTCCCATACCTTTTTCCACCTGCCCATGTATTGTTTTATTCTATCGTTTAAATTATAATTGTAATTTTTCACAATTGATTGTGGGTTTTGTGCACGCTTTTCTTGGAATCATACTGATTGGTATTGAAATATAAACAGGAGATTTTGTTATCGACACCCCTCAAAAGTTAAAGCGAAAGTTGGAAATGGTAATCCTTTATTCCTTTTCTTTTTTCTTATACGTATTCTATATGTGGTGGCTACTTGTTATGGGTGCTGTTATATTATATATTTTCGTTTAGTGCCTTGTTTTGTTTCTCGTTAACCTCAGCAGCCTCCTTGTCCCCTGAGGCTATTCACCATCTTCCTTCAATTTCCTTGCAATGGTTCAGAACAGTAAATTAGTTTTACCTATTTTTATTTAACTTGATATTTTTTGGCTCCTTGTAATCAATTAAAGGTTGAAGCTCTTGCTGAAATTGAGGTTGCGACAAAGCTATTGAAGGAGGATGAAGAAATGCAGGTATCTCTTGTTTAAACTTCTTTCTTGTGGATGGTTGGCAGTATCTGGAAAATTTTCAAGCATCATTATCAAAATTTATTTTGGATACTGCCATAGGTGCTGAACTATGATTTATGTTTATGATATAAAATGTTAAATTAAACCCTAAGTGATGATGAATTACTTCTGGATACATTTTATTCCAAGCTTCTAACCAACATTGGAGTGAGAAAATATTATATGGTTTTATTTTTAATTGTCATAGTGAAATGAAGGGACAGCATATACTAGTTAGTATGTTAGGCATCACAAAATATTTTATTTTGAAATAATTATTTCCATTGGTATATTTTCCCTTTTGAAAATTAAACATATGATGTTCAATTTAACACAATCCTGTACAAAAAGGATGGACTCCTTTCCCGATGATATCTACTTTTCTAAATTACTTTCTGGATAGACTTGTTATACTTTATGACTGATCTTGGAATTGCTATAGGGAGATCCCCTTTATGCACATTATCAACGCCTTCATTGTGAACTCTTACCAGTTGAATCTGGTAGCAAGGAATTCTCCATGGTAAGTAATGATGTTGTCTTTTCCTGTAAAATATTAAATCAGACCTTGCTAGAGATGTGAAGCATAAATTGTTAACCCTGACTCCTACTGGTCTCATTTTATATCATGTTGCCCCTGCTGATGTCATCAGATTGAAAGATATATGAAGAACACTCATGCAGAAACACATTCAAACTATTCAGTGGAAATTGTTCAAATATTCAGGACTTCGAAAGAAGGAGAGGCTGAACGCTTCAAAAAGGTGTGATTAATGCATGATTGAATAAGAAATTTTTTTTCTGCAAATATAATATAGTGAATTAAATCTATAGGTTTCCACTCTATATGACAGTTTTGCGGCACAAAAAATAGGATGCTTTTGTGGCATGGTTCTCGGCTCTCAAACTGGACTGGAATTTTATCTCAAGGTCATTCCTTCTCTTAATTGTTGAATATTGCATCCATGTGCATGCTGTTGTACAAGTTAATATTGTTCTGTTGCTACAATATCCGAGTGAATTTGATGAACCATTGTCAGGTTTACGCATAGCTCCACCTGAGGCACCTGTAACCGGATACATGTTTGGGAAGGGTGTATACTTTGCTGACATGTTCTCCAAAAGTGCAAATTATTGCTATGCTACTCATACCGCTACAGATGGAGTGCTCCTTTTATGCGAGGTTGTTTCTTATCTTTTAGTGAAACATTGTTGCTTCATGGATAAGTACGTTTTTAGGATTGAAACTCCCATCATCAATATCACCAAAAGATGTGCATGTCAATCATGTTAGCTAACTACAAGAGCTCCAGTGTTGATTTTTCATTGTTTTGTTTTCCATGTTTCTGAAACAAAATGTGAGTATTGCACCCAAGGTTCCATTTATAAGATGAGCCTTGCAATATGTTCATCATTGATCCACATCTTTTGAAATTTCAATTTATATTAACTAGATTTAAATCTGCATGATGCGCGAAAAAATATAAAATCTAAAATGAGATTTTTTTTGGGGTTAAATATATATTGTATTTTAAATGAGTGTCATATTTGTCTATTTGAATAGTATATGATGACTATTACTTTCTTATATAGTTACATATGCCAAAATGTTCAAATAGACTAATTAGAATTATTTGTTGCTTATTAAAATTATGTCACGACTTATTTTTTGTGTGATCATATATGATGAACTGTTTTATGAATTAATTAAAAATTTAATAACAAAATGTACTCTCCAAATAATTGTCTAAGTAGTAGTAGTAGTAGTAGTAGTAGGTGGCATGCAAATTTATAGAGAACTTAAGAATTTATGTATTAGTTTATTATAGCACTACTTTGGTATCTTTTATAATATAATTGGTTAATTTATTGTGGGAAATTATGAAATTGATTTTGAATTGATTAAATAGATGCTATTCTTTATGATTAGTACAAATGTGGTTAAATGAATAGATGTTTTTCTCTATATTATTACAAACTAAGTTTAGTTTTGATATAGACAAATTTATAAAAAAAAAAGCTTATGTCATTCACTTACTATAATACTAGTTTAGTTTCTCCTTTTATATAGATTTGTTTTTTTTGTGCATTGTGTCATTACTTATACTGATATTCATCTTCATGAGAGTGTGATTTTTTATTACCTGTACTCTAGGTTGCACTTGGTGACATGGCTGAACTTCTAACAGCAAAGTATGATGCTGATAAGTTGCCTGAAGGAAAACTTAGGTTTGTTTCTCCAATTCCTCAATTGTTAATATTTAAGTATTTTAAGTGGCCAAGTGGAGTTTTCTAACTGAAATGTTTGCAATCTCATGCTGCAGCACAAAAGGAGTAGGAGGAACATCACCAGATTTTTCTGAAGCCCAGGCACTTGAGGACGGGGTTGTTGTTCCCCTAGGAAATCCCAAGAAAAATCCAAGCTTTAAGGTAGGCTAAGATTTTAAATTTCAACAGCAGATTTCTTCATTATTATAATTTGATTTTTTATATTTATTCTGTTATCACTTTGCATTGCAGGGCTCTCTTTTGTACAATGAGTACATTGTTTATAATGTAGAACAAATTAAGATGCGCTATGTTGTTCATGTAAATTTCAACTTTAAGCCAAGACACTAATGGTAAAAAATGTATGAACTTATATATATCTTTACTGAGAGAAAGGTTTGTACTTTTTCTGCTATTTTGAAGAAAAATGTTTTAAACAATGGTAAAAAAAATGTTATGCCCTCATTGAATTAGACCATGGTTTACCATTATAAACTACACATATTAGTGAGTGGTTTATAACTGATAATACACAATAGAGTGAGTCAAAAGGAACAAATAGAAATCAGGATATCTACTGAGATAGAATTAATAGAAGCAAGAAGTGTCAACTATATCTAAAACACTCACTACTTGGTTTTTTGCATGGTTTTTTGTGAACTCTAGTGCCTGAAAAAGTGAAAAGGAAACTCTGGGCGGTGCACGCCAATGACTCTGTATATCCCCATATAAAACATGCATAGTTTTCATTTTGTTCACTTTTGTGCTTCATTTAAACCAGTATGTTGGCAGGTGAAATAGGCTAATAGCTACTCACAGAAAGTCAACAAATGGCAATTTGGCCAAACATAATTCAATTCCATGACATTATTGTGACGGAAGTAACGACTTCACTTGCTGTTTGGAAGCAATTTCCTTGAGAAAAAAATTGAAATAAATGACTTTCATTTATATATATATATATATAATCTTTACATCTTTTTTTCATTTTTCACCTTCTCCAAAACTCATAAAGAGGGGGATAATGGTCATGGACATGGTAGATTGGTGGTGGTTCCATGCTGGAATCATTAAACCAAACATAAGTCTTTTGCTTTCTTTTTCTTGTTCTTATAAATCCGTTAGATACATAATCATTTAACCAAATTTAATGGGGGTAAAGAAGCAAGTGACTTTTGGCTGTGTTGCTGTTCCTTTTTCTTAAGCATAGTCAAACACACACATCAATTGCTGTAGAATTTCAGCTGCTTGGGAGCATGATTGAGTTTTAAAAGCCTTTGAATCGTAGGGTGGTGCCTGACCAAATAAAGCATTTTCATTTTTCAACATACCCAACCCAAGTGCATGGTGCACACGCCAATATTAAAGACCCTTAGATTTGATAATGACCTCATCCAGAATCTATGTTCTTATCCCACAAGATAGTGGATTGGCCAACGTTCTTACAAGCCCCATAACTGCTCTAATATATGTATAATACATGGAACTAGACCTACTAACACCATATTGGTAGAGTGGTGTTGATTTCTTTCTACTGATCTCATGTTCCTTTCTTGGATGATGTTTAGTGAGTGTTTTTTAGAATAAAAAATGGACATTTTGCTTGTCATTCTATTATTTTTTTCCCCCCTCGAAACAGGTTTGTGTCTCTTAAAATCTCTGTATTTGGGGACTTATACAAATGTTATGAAGAAGTTGTAATTCTTCAATATGGATTAGATTGAATTCTTAATAATAAAGCTAGATTATTATGGGTTGGTCGAGTGACCAGCTCATCCTTCCGTTTAAATAAGTGTTGGGGGTTCGAATCTTGCATTGTGGATGTAGCAACTCATTGGCCAGTGACAGACCCTTAAATTTATTGTTCAAATCCACGACAGATTAGTTTTTGGCTTGTTAGGATGGGAACACTATGTGCAACCAAAAAAAAAGCTAGATTATTAGTTGCAAAGTAAAACCCCAAGAAAGAGAGATATCACCCTTCTCCTTCAAAGTAGACCTTACGGTTCTTTAATGCATTGATACATGAGTGCTTGTGCAAATTTAGTAGGAATAGAGTGTGACATGTTTCATGGTTTTTCCTTTGTGCATAATTGAATTGGCATGGTAGAACAGCAAAGTAGGGGTGGTGGTAGTAATGATGGGGTTGCTGCTTGTGTATGTAGAAAAACTAAACTAGGATTTAAACCATTGCTGCACGGCACACCTTCCTAGCATGCTATTCATCAAACTTTGCAATGTTTCATTACTCCCTCCTCACCACTTCTTCTTAGGGAATTCTCTGTTGTGAAACTAGCTTCCTTCTTTGCCCCTAGCTTTGTATCCTTTTTTATGCGATAAAAGTTGGAAGTAGCAGTATAATCGGGTCGGCATTGGATCAGTTTTGAGTGAATTTGAGAATCGAATCGATTAAATTTGTTCGGTTTAGATTGAATTGTGATGGTGTATTTTTTGTAGTTGGACTCGAACCTATCTAAACCAATCAATTTTGGGATGGATTGTTTCGAGTAATCAGGTATCCGATTAAAATTAAATTTGTGAGAAAAATTGAAAAAAAAGAAAAAAATGAAAAAAATTTATGTAACACTTGAAAATAAAAATAAAAAGAGAAATGGTGGCTCAAGTGAGATTAAGATTAGTAAAAGTTATATATTATATATTTTATTTTTTTAATATAATATATTAGGTTATTGGTGAGTTGATTCGGATTCTGCAACTACAAATTTGATACATGAATCAATTAAGGTCAAGTATAATATGATTTTATCCGTTACCTATTGGGTAAAATGCCTAACATAATCAGGTAATCAGATTATTCGTACTTGTTTACGCCTCTAGTTGAAAGTGGTTTTTGTATTAAAAGGAAAACTAAGAGTTAATAATTAAATTAGTCTCTAATTAATAAGGCATTTTTTAAATTCGTCTCTAAAATATTTTTAGAATCAAATTGATCTTTTAAATATTACAATTAATCATATTTGTCTTCCAGTTATTTTATTAACAATTTTTATCATCTAAAATGTTAGTTAACAACATACATAATAGCTAACATGTCTAATTGGATGTTGACTAAATATATTTATGAAAATTTATTAATTTAGTCTCTTTTACCAATTACATAAAACCTATACCGAATTTGACTTAACAATTAAATTGATAAATTTTTATAAACATATTTTATTAGCGTCTAATTGGATATGTCATGTGTGATGTATGCTATCAATCAGTATTTCACATTATCGTGGACGGAAATGTTTTAATAGAATAATTTAATGACAAATTTGAAAAATGCTCAATTTTTTAAAGACTTGACTATTAATCTAAAAAGCCAAAGTATTCATATGAATCATAGGTTAGTAAAAATGTAATTATCCTTTTGACTATGCACTAATCTAAGATAATCGCTAATTAATTAATGTACATAAATAAACAATTTTTCATATTTTATCTAATAATAAATAAATTATGAGTAGATAATAATGTAATTCAAGTTAGTTCTTTTATTAATTTTTTTAATATGTCACCACATGATAGGTTAAAAATGCGATATGTGATACACTTAACGCGTTAACAATATAAGAAATATATTAGTAAAAATAATAAAAAACTAATTTAACTTAAATATGATCTTTAAAAATTAAATTATTATATATATGTATTATTTTATTAATTTTTAATATATATTTCATATGAGTAACTAATATGAAAAGTGAATTTAATATATAGAGTACGATTGTATCCATATACAAGTACCATTCATACAAGTTAAAAAGCACATGAATAATGACGTAGGTATTTGAATTGGAAAAGGATAGGGTTAGTGGCTGGGTTACTTATCTGGTTAGCCTTTGGATTTGATGTAGCTACAAGTCTAGAAGGTTGCAACATGGTGTTTATTATTATGTACGAAGTAGGAGGCAGGCGTGAAGTATATTGAGTCCATGATGGGCAGTGTTTTGGTATTAATGTCAAGTCATTGAAATTCTTGCGCTGTTAAAAACGGCTAAAAAATTTTGATATGGAAGTAATATGAGTGATACACTTTAACATGGTAATTTTTTGTGTTTTTTAAAAATATGGGAGTATACAAATCGGACTCTCCGATTTGTATTTAAAAAGTTGAAAATAATTCAGAGTACACAAATCGGAGGGTCCGATTTGTGTTAAAAAATTGAAAAAACTCAGAGTACACAACTCGGACCATGCGAGTTCTTTGGTAATGAAATTTGGCTTCACAAATCGCATGGTCCGATTTGCAGCTGATGAAATTTGAAATCTGAAAAGTGGAATTCGGACTCTCCGTTTTTTTTGATTTGCGTAATTTTTTTTTTACATCTTGAGAGACACAACTCGCAGGATCCGAGTTCTGCTTCTTCTGATCTCACAACAAAGTAAAGCACCCCTCTTCCCCATACACGAGTCCAACTCTTCTTTTACTTCCATATTTAAATTAAATTTCTGTTAAAAACTCACCAAAAACATTGGGAAGAAAAGGTAAAGGCCTATTACACATAGGGAATGATATCAACCTAGGAAGCCTCCCCACAAAAACTCACATGCAAATGATGCAATAATACTTGAAAACTTTGCATGCCAACACGCAAAACCCAAACCTATCTGCACTCTTACATTATGAAATTTTCCCTTCCTTGTTGCTTCCACCATTCAATCCAATTCTTTTCAAACATTTCTATTTGATTGAATTTGTAGATTTTTTTTATGATTTGTGAATAAATTTTTTTTAATTTTTACGGTAAAATTGATTTGAACAAATATAAGTTAACATGAGATAAAATTTGTCTTTAAATTATTTTTATTATCATAAATGATTATAAAAATTATTTTTATTATCTAGAATTGTTTTATATTTACTATTGTATTATTTTTTAAATCAAAATAATATGATTAGGGATGAATTTATGCATTAGAATTTCAAAAATTATTTAGTAGTTCTTAATAATAATGGTTAGTTGTTCCTACTACATAAGTAATTTTGACTCCACTCTAGTAAATTATTATCAAAATTATTTTATTAACTTTAACTCTAGTAATAATATATAAAATTATTATGTTAAATTAATTTAAAATTAAAGATGATGATTTTTTTAACTTATTTTAATATTAAATTTTAAACAAAAATATTTTATTCAAATAAAAAGATTATTTAATTTTTTTAAAATATAAAACCCAAAAGAATAAAATTCTAAATTATTTGTTATTATAGTAGAATTGTAAAAATTATTGTCATGTTATGAATACTTTGTTTTTACTTTTCAAATTTTTTAGATTTATCTGTTAGTGAATATGACCAATGTTATTATTTGTTAAAAGTTATCAATATATTTTATCTATTTTTAAATTGGAGTAACTATATTTGTACCTAAAAATAATTTTATATTTTTTTTAGTTTAAACACTTAATAAATCTGCTAAAAATAAGAAAATGCATAATTGAATATACAATATCTTGTCACAATAATGATAAATTTATTAGTTTAAAATCATTTATAATATTTTTTATTAAAAAATAGATAATAAAAAATTTATTAGAAAAACTAAAATACAATTTATACTTATTATTAATTTATTATGTACGTATAAATACTATTGTATATAATTAATTTGATTGATTAGTTATAATTTAATGTGGTACGGTCAAACAAAATATTAAAATATCCTATGTCTGTCTCTCCAAAGTTTTGGACCTAGCTATAAATAGTGAGTCATTCCCTCGGCTAAGTTCAACTTCAACATCTAAATTCACTTTGTCTCATCAAATTCTCAAGGCTTGTGGAGTGTCTTCTTCTTCATTGAGTGAATAGTTCTTGTTGGAGAAGCAGGGCACGTGCAAAATTTTTTTGATTTTCATAATCAAAATTATTTTTTGCACGTGTTCTTTTTCTCCAACACGGGTTTTTCACTCTTTTATTCTACTATTATGTTATCGCTTGGATACAACATTGAGTTTGAATAATGGTGCTTCATGAGGTATAAAATTGGTTTGTTTCTTCCTTTGATATTTGTGTTTGTTCACAGGTAGCATTCATACATATCATGATATGTTCAAAGGAGAAGCAATTTTCATATATGAGATTCAGAATCATGTTACATGTAACTCGCTTGATTTCATTAGATGTATTACAATGACTTAAGTTTTTATCCACTTCAAACCATGGTTTTGAAAAGAGAAAATTAGAATCCTAATATGCTAAGATGAAATGAATTTGTATATCATTATATCAATTTATTGATGACTACCCCACGAATAATATATAGTTTAATTTCATAACATTCTAAGCATGATTGTTAATGTATGAGTGTTTGTGGTTTGAAAACTATAGACCAAATATCAGCTTAGTGCATGTAAATCAGCCATTGGTAGTTATATATTGATTTAGTAATATTTTTTTGGAGTGTAATACAAGTTAATGCTGCAAATGAACAAGGCCTATATAGTATATATAGATTGTAATATTGTAATTGAAAATGATGAAATGTACATTAAATGTTTTCACCTTATTTTCTCCCATGGGAGGTTCTAGATTATATTATATACTATATAGTATATAGGGAAACATTATGACAAATTAGGGTAAGCAACTATGAAATTTATATTAGATGGAATAATTTTCACAAACACTTGTTGATGCTAGTTTAACTATATAACTATTTTACACTTTGAAAAAGTTTGAAAGGCCAGCACTTTTATTAAAATTTGGTCAGGACAAATGAGTAATTCTTTGTCACTAGATAAAATCTCACACCATTAAAAATATTATTAATGACTAATTGATGACTAAAAATCACAAAATCTGCTGACTCTAACACTCCTCAAAATCGGATTAATGCAATTGATAATAATTTTTTTTATAAATTTAATTCTCATTACTATTTTAATTTGAGAGGCGTTTTAATGGATAATATACAAATATTTAAAAGTGTTTGGAGACATATCTCAATCCAAAGTAATATTATCATCAATTTTAAAACTTTTTTAATCTCTTCATTATATATGTATTATTTGCTGATGTTTGAACTAATATAAAAGTTGTAAAATTTCTAAATGAGTTAAAGCGACTTGTATTGAGTACTAGTTTTTTGGTGTAGGGAAAATATTTTGCAATTACCTATACTTTAATTTCCTAAATAATTATTAGAGATGATTCAGAGTTTATTGCAGCAATGGAGACCGGAAGACTTATAATCTTACAAAAAAGAATTTAATTATAATAACACTCAGTTATGTTGGATTATTGGCCAAAAAGTAAAAAAGAAAAGTTAATGGTAAACATGGCGTTATCATAAATTTATACCTTAAAATAGTTTATATCATAAAAAGTTATATCAAATATTTGTTTATAATTATCTCTGATATACCATAATAAGTAATATATTTAACTAAATATTTAGATTTCTATATGCAATAGATTGATGAAAGACTTAACTTGGCAACAAGAGCGAATTCCATTGAAACAATATTATTTATTTTCCAAGAAAAGAAAAAGAACCTTCAAATTCAAATTATCATCATTTTTTAAAACTAGAGAAAATTAATGTTAAACAAATTCTAAAATTAAATCAAAACTGAATTTTTGTAGAGACTAAAATTAAAATTCACATTTAAAAGGATTCAAAACTTATCTAGCGAGCGCATGTTTTAATTTCTTATATAATTAAAAACTAATTTTTATAAAAGTTAGTTTTAGGATTTGATTGGGTGAGCTTTTAAAAAAATATTTTTTAATAATTTAAAAATATAAAATTAATATTTTATGTTAAAAATATTATTTATTAATTATGTTTAAATATGCTGATATAAAAATATTTTTTACGAAAAGATAAATTATAGCTAGGTTTATAGTTTCTAAAAAAATATTTTTAATATTTTTAATATTTTATTTTTATTATTACAAATTTATCAAATACGATAAATCTTTTTTTTTATTTTTAACAATTTATTAACATCCTAACAAACTCTTATTATTCACTTACAAAAAATGTTCAAAAATAAATCTTTAATACATATTATTATTTAATAAAATTTACACAAAACTATAAAAAGTAATTTTTATTATCCTCATGCAGTACCCTTAATTGGTACTATCGACTAATTTATCGATACACGTTTTTATTCAAATTTTCGTAAAAAATTATATTTTCCAATTCAAAATATTCTATTGAATTCAAATCTTACCTCAAAATTTTCTAATTCACATTATAAATTTTTGAACCTATTTTCGGACAATTTAAATTATTATTTTATGTTAATTAATTAGTTAATAATTTCTGGTTCTTACATTAGGCGCACATGCTCATCGTCATCGAGGCAAAATGGACGAAACCGAAATATACCATTTTTCATCGGTGTTAGCATTCTATACCCAACTCTTCTAACCTCTTTTCACTCCCTATCATAGATGTGCGTACTCGAACAAAGAATTTGCTCTTCGAGTGCGCAACAGCGCAGGATTCTCATACTCAAATATAATCTCACTATCACTGTTTCTCATCTGACAATTGGGATACACCATCACAACAAAGATACGTAGATCTGGATTTGTACCTTATCTCGTTTACACTGGAAATGAGATACGTTTATACTTATCTCCGTTTATAAAGTAAACGAGAAATCGATAAAAACTCTCAAAATTATCTTCTTTTTTTTCACGGTATCTCCCAACTCAACAAGTCAATGACTAATCCAATACGGTACTGAACTTCATTTAAAGGTTTATCGACTGCTGCATGCCCAAGGTGGAATTTGTAATTTAAACATTTATTGTATTTATTTTACAAAAAAAAAACCATTTCTTTATTATTTATCTCTACCAATTTGGGCCTTTAGTTCCAACACACCATTTTCTTCATAAAAGTCAATATAAAAGACTTCACTAATATTTGGGCCTTCAAATATCCAAAAAAAAAAATTAAGAGTATTTATTTGGTAATGTGTTACCATTTTTATTTCTTTTTTCAATAATAATAAACAAGATTTGTGGAAACTAATTGTATGTTGACATAATATTATTTAAAGAGTAATGTTAGGGGCCAGCAATTTTTGTAATTGTTAGCCATCAACTAGCCATCAATGATGATTTGATGGTGTGAGATTGGTGTGAAATTTCATCTAATGGCTCACCTTCCTCTGCTGATTACATGCTGGCCAAAATTCAACAAAACTGCTTGTCCCATATACTTTTCCTTATTTAAAATAACATGAAAAGATGCCAATGAGCCTCAACTCAAGTGGCATATATTCCTTTTTTTACTAAGAGGCGAAGACCATAAAGCTGATCATTGATCAAGTCAATTTTAGTCACCACACAAATCAAACACTTCCCTTGCTTAGCTCCTGTTTCAGAAAATCCAGAGAGTACATTGCAAACTGTGAACCCTTCTTCCCTCATCCTTCATCTTTCTTTCTTTGTTGTGATCGCATCCGCTGCACTTGAGATCCCATCATGGCTGCAAAACTTGATGGTGGAGCTTATCTCACTTCCTTTGTTGATGCTATTTTGGAGAAGCTTTCTCTAATACTTGAAGAAGACGACTCATTCCTGGAAAGGAACATCTTGCTTGGAAGGTTAGAGAAAAGTCTGTATGAGGCTGGACCTGTTCTTGATGATGCTGAGCAGAGGCAGTTCACTAATAAGAAAGTGAAGAAGTGGCTTCTTGATCTCCAAGATGCTCTCTATAAGGCTGATGATTTGGTCGATGAGCTCTTCACTAAGGCCGCTATCCCCACCACTCTAAGAGATCCAGGTATCTCTTCTTCCTGTTCTTCTCTTGTTGATTCATATATTGAAGGTAGTGGTGGCATGGAAAAAATAGTTGGTACACTAGAGTCTGTTGTAGCAAAGAAAAATCGTCATCGTCTGAAAGAGTGCGCCAAGGTGGACATGTCGTCATGGAGAACTCCATCCACATCTCTCGTTTTAAGTTCTGACATATTTGGTCGGGACGAAGACAAGGAGAAGATAATCAAATTGCTGTTAGATGATACTCGTCATGCTGAATCACCTGTGACTGTCATCCCCATTGTGGGTATGGCCGGAATAGGAAAAACTACTTTGGCTCAATTGGTTTACAATGATGACCAAGTGCAGCAAAAGTTTAATGTTAAAGCATGGGTTTGTGTTGGTGAAGTATTTGATGTTCTTAAGTTGACAAAGACTGTAGTGGAAAAAGCTACTTCTGGTTCTTGCAACATGAATGATTTAGATTCAGTTCAACAACGTTTAAGGACTCAGGTAACAGGGAGGAGATTTTTGGTTGTTCTGGATGACATGTGGACCAATCATTATGATGATTGGAAAACTTTTCTACGTGCCTTCCAGTGTGGAAGTCAGGGAGGTAAGATTCTTGTAACAACCCGCATTGATGCTGTTGCTTCTATGGTGAAAACAATTCCAGTTCACAATTTGAGTTTGTTGGATGATGAACAGTGCTGGTCTGTGTTTGCAAATCATGCATTTTTCCCTACTGAATCCAGAGATCGTTTGGCTTTGGAAAAAGTTGGTAGAAAAATTGTTGAGAAGTGCAAAGGACTGCCTTTGGCTGCTCAATCACTTGGGGGCTTGTTGAGAAGCAAGGATAATGTAAGCGACTGGGAAGATGTTTTGGTGAGTGAGATTTGGGAGTTTTCTGAAGATGAGTGTGGGATTCTTCCTGCATTGAGAATAAGCTATTATTATCTCCCTTCACACTTAAAACGCTGCTTTGTCTATTGTTCTTTATATCCCAAAGATTATGAATTCAATAGAGGTGAATTGATATTGTTGTGGATGGCTGAAGATCTTTTGCAACAACCAAAGAGTGGAAGTATTTTAGAAGATGTTGGATATAAATACTTCAATGATTTAGCTGCACGATCATTCTTTCAACCTTCAAAGAATGGTTATGAAGATTCATTTGTGATGCACGATCTCATGCATGATCTAGCGACATTCTATGGTGAAAAGTTCTTTGTTAGAATCTCTGAACACGAGAATGTAGCCCAACATGATACTAAAGCTCGTCATTTGTCATATGATCTCGACGACAATAATTCAGTCCGGAAGATGTTGGAAGCATGTAAGAGTTTAAGTCATGTGAGGACCCTGTTTCCAATCAAGGCATATTTATACAGAGAGGGAATTGATACTTGTCGCATACTAGCACAGTTGAAGCGCTTACGTGTTTTGTCATTTACATCATTTAAAATTGATATATTGCCCGAATCAATTGGTGAATTGATCCACTTGCGTTATTTGAATCTCTCTAACACACTTGTGGTGACATTGCCCAAGTCCTTGAATAATTTGTACAATTTACAAACATTGAAGTTGAGAAACTGTAAAAAACTTAAAAAGCTTCCCTCCAACATGCAAAATCTTGTGAATCTGCGTCATCTTGATATTGTGGGCACTGATTTAGAAGAGATGCCAAAAAAGATGAGCAAATTAAAAGATTTGCAACTTTTATGTAAGTATATGGTGGGGAAGCAAGAAGAGAATGGAGTTGGGGAATTGGGAGAACTAACACATCTTCGTGGGCTATTGAGTATTGAGAAATTAGAGAATGTAAATAGTAGTGTTGAAGCATCAAATGCAAGGATGGATGAAAAAATCCATCTGAGTACTTTACATTTAATGTGGTCATCCGATGAAGATAGTGATTTGGTTGATTCCCAAATTGAAAAAGATGTACTTGACAAATTACGTCCTCACAAAGACTTGAAGAGGCTAAGCTTATGGGGTTACAGAGGTACAATGTTTCCGGATTGGGTAGGGCAGTCTTATTACCACAACATGACTTGGTTGGAGCTGAGTGGATGCAGGAATTGTTGGGTGGTTCCTTCACTTGGACAGTTACCCTCTCTGGAGAGGCTACTCATTTCAGGGTTCAAGAAGGTGAAGAAGATTGGTGGGTCATTTTATAAGGGTGATGGAACTCATCAGCATCAGGAGACACCCTTCCGATCCCTTAAATATCTCACATTCTATCAAATGAGTTGCTGGGAGGAATGGAAGTCATATGAATGTGATGATGATGATGATGCACCATTTCCGAAACTTGAGACGCTTGTTATAAAGTACTGTCCTAAGTTAAGAGGAGATTTGCCCACTTTCCTTCCCTCTTTGAAATTACTCCACATTTCAGGATGCGAGGAGCTTGGTTGTTATCTGCCAAGAGCTCCCATCATTCGCGAATTAAGAATATTTGGCAACCAGGAAGCAAGAATGCGGGACCTACCACTTTCACTGCAACGACTAAGAATCGAAGGAAAGCAGCTTGTGGATTCTCTGTTTGAGGCCATGGCCATGACCCACACCCAACCAAACTCTCTCACGGTGTTAAGTATCTCAAATTGCTCATCAGTGGTATCATTTGCAGGGGATTCTTTGCCCCCTTCGTTGAAAGAGTTGCGCATATACGATTGCAAGAATGTAGAATTCCCAATGCAACACCAACAACATGACTCACTAACGAGTCTTACAATAAACAACAGCTGTGATTCGCTTACATCCATCGCATTTCCAGCGTTCCCGAATCTCGATGATCTGACAATTGAAAGATGTGAAAATTTGACATCTCTGGATCTGTCACAGTCACAGTCCCTCCGAGACCTATTAATTTCAGGCTGCCCTAAGCTGGAGAACATATTAAGGCTGCCTGCCTCTTTAAGGGAACTCATAATCAGAGCATGTCCATTGTTGGGTGAAGGCATAGAGAGGAAGGACCCCCACATTTGGCCATCCATTTCCCACATCCCCCGCATTCAAGTTGATGGGAAATGGATTCGCAAAGACTCAACATCTTAAAACAGGTAACTCTTTTGCTATCTCTCTATATTCCAAACCCACTTCTTCATCTTCTCCAACATCATATTCATTCTCTCCTACATAATCTTACTTTTATTTCAATAATGTATCCTACTCTTTTTTGAGGTAAATACAAAACCCAATCCTCTCTTTTAACACTCTTAATCACCAATCTAGTCAATGCCTACTTTCCCCAACATATAGTATCACAAAACTGTTAACTTTTTTTAGGATACAATCTCAATTTTGGAATACCCCCCATTTAACCGTTTACCCTTTTTTTTATTATTTCTTCTTTCTTTCTTCATGTATAGGAACATATATTGATTCTTCTGGGACTTGTCAATTTATTGCATTTGGGTGCTGCGCCTCCAATCTTGTAAGGATGAGTATCTATTTGGATTTAAAGTAACATTTGCTTTATTCTGTTGAAGGATTCCTGGAGAATTAATTGCCATTAAAGAACAATCTTAACATTAAAAATGCTCTTATCATTCTATACTCTTCAAAGTCTCATGTTTCAAATCTGCATTAAACAAGCATAGGAAATCTTTGGGCATGCTTAAATAAAGATCTTGTAGAACAATTGAGTTATTCGTTTCAATTTTCTTAATGCAGATGATCTTAAAAGTTTTCTATGTACTAATTATTTGCTGGTTGAGTACATGGACAAGGAGCTATGTATATACTTGAACTTTGTTGTCTCAGGCAGGAACTTCAAGCTTGAGTGGTATAATCCTGCACTGCATTACTCTTGTGACTATTTTCTTGTACAATATACTTTCTCATGCACCTTTTTATAACCATTGTGAATAAGGCTTTTCCTTTTGCTACATTGAAGTATGTACAAGACAATCATCATGCCCATGGTACAGCCTATTTTACTGTGATCATAATAAAAAAAGCACAAGCATTAAATTTATCTCGTGTATTTTTTCCAATTTTCCACAAAATTCTTAGATTGTTGCTTTTTTACCCTTTTCTTTACCCTACTTGAGAGCATGGTAAAACTTGGTTATTTGGAGCAAATAATGTTGAAAGCAAGGTTGAGTGGCTGGTATGGTGATCTCAAAACAGTATTCCTCAACTTAAGGAAGAAATGAATTCTGAGGCATGTCTTTTGAGTAAGTTTTGAATAGTATTATGTGGCTATTACTGTTAGGGGATTTTGGCCATAATGCTCTATATAAACCACATACAACATAGAATGTTTATTAGAAGGTTATGGTTTTGTTAATTCAAGGATAAACCCTTGATAATGATGAAATCTTCTACTTTCCACTTTTGCCTTTGTCATTAATGGTTTTTCTTCTTTTTATTGTTATTTGTGTCAGCTACTTTTGCACCACCCCTTGACTCACCCAAATCTAAGGCCTTTCATTACATTTCTTGGTGTTGCTCTTGCTTGCTTGCTCGTGGCCCTCGTTGGTTTGGTATGCTGTTTACTATCTTAGTATTAACTTCTGTTGAATTAAGAAATTAATTAACCTTGTGATGACTATGCACTAAGCAAAAATTGTATGAGTTGTTCTAATGTGTTTGTTTTGGCGTAGCAAGAGACGAATCGGAGCAAACTTGGATTAAGCCTAATTAGGAGACCAAAGGAATCTGGGCAAGAATGATGGAGGAACAATGAATCCCAAACAAATCAGATCAGGTGCAGTCTCTGCATCAATTCAAAAGCAGAATTCATGGAAGACATCATCCTCGTACAAAATCAAAAGAAGAAATGGATGATGAAAAACATAATTTTGCAAGGACAGATAGACCAATCAAAATGCAACAAGATTACCTTCCATGATATGGATACAGTTGGAGCAACCTGTCAAAAATAGGCAGAATGCTTACAAAATTTTCAAAGAAAAAAGGAAGGACAAACTTAGTTTTATATTTTTATTTACACTGAACAATTATCTTTTTTTTTTCTTAAGATTTTTCATGCCTTCATCGTTTCATTGTATTTTAGGAGAGCTGATATGAGTTATTCTGTTTATACGAAAGAGAGAGCTTAGAAAGTGAGAATCAATTTCTGTTATGAAAAAGGCAAGAGAGGTAGGGTGTGAGAATATCTAAAAAAAGCTATAGTGCCGTTTGAGAAATTTGTTTTTTTGTATTGGCTTGAATTGGTATTTGTAACTTGTATTTGTTTATAGTGAAAAATTCTACCATCTGCATATGTTCTCTGCAAATCATGCGATCATTTTATAAAATCACCTTTTAATCATTCAAATCTGCATCACTCTTCCATTTTCTATGGCTTACAGTATAGTGCTGCAGGTTGGTGATTAAGAATCAGTGTTATTAATTTATTGAGGTAAAATTATAATTATAATTCATTCTCATTCAGTAAATGGACAATTCAATTCGGTTTTCTCTTTTTTATGCTTTCAATTCCTTGAACTCTGCTTTCTTTCTCCATTTTCTAATTTTTTTTTCTTACTCTCAATCTTTTACTATAATTTTGGCACCTCATTCAGACACAAGTTTGGTTGTGTAGCATTGTTGTAGTGCAAAAATTAAATTGAAAAACAAATCATATGCTTTGGGTGCAGATTTCATTTCATTCCCTAGCTGCAATAAGGTTGATTGGATTTCAATATCTAATACTGGAACAAGATTTCCTTCGTAAGAAGTAGAAGGACACCTTGGTATTATACTACATCATTATTGTCACTAATATGGATAAAATAGATGGAAAATTTGGGCTAGTTTTAATAAGTTTGAAAATTTCACCCGCATCCCTCTCTAGCTAGAGACATTATTATTTTATTATGTCCTAATAATTCCACATACACATAATAAACGATAAACTCTGAAATGACCTGAAAGAACTGATTTCTTGAACAAATTGATGATATGGTTGCTGCACTATGCATGGTGTATTTTGGAACCAGTTGAAATAAGCTTTTCTTTTTTGTTTTTTTAATTTCAAGCATTAATTAATTTGAGAGAAAAAAGAAGAGACATGTTTGTGCATTGCACTTGTCGCTTGAGTTAGGAACGAACCTATGCACATATAGAAATAGAACTTTTGCTTTTATTTATTTAATTCAGTTTCCTCAATATTTTGCTGCCTAAGAGTTCCTCAACATAATGAAAATTGCAATATTTGGGGATGAGAAATTTCTTACGGCAAAATAAAACTTATAATTCTAAAATAATAGTCACGACAACTGACAGAAACTATTGTCCGAAACAAGCATGGTGATTGATGAATAAAAGTATATGTTAAAATTCTAGCTGAAAATAAGTGGAAAATCATAGAAATAATACTAAATTGGCATAATATAATAGAATAATTTTATACTATATATTGAGATATTTGAAAATTTGCATATTTTGTTAAAAAATAAAATCTAAACGTATTGATAAAATCCAATAAAAAAAATCAATATGTACTAATCCAAGTTATACTAAGATATTATCAAATCAGATCAATATGTATATTAATTAAAATATTATTGCTTTCTAACAATATGATTGTCTCTGCTGCAGTCTGCCAATCTTTTTCTTCATTTTTTTAATCATTGAAAAAACATTTATTTTTTTGAGTTTTTTGGACTGGATATACTTTATTCATTAAAATTGAAGGTGTTTATCTAGGCCATGTTATTTAGGTTTAGATAAAATTTAAGATTTTATTTATTCTTTGATAGTTATGTGATAACTGATAAGTCTTAATATTCTTAAGTTTTGGATTTTGTCCATTTTATTTATAGTCCAAGTGTTTTTCATTTTATGATTTTTTTAAATAAATAAAATAAATATTTTATTTACAAAAATAAGTAATTTGAAGAGTTTTTATCGATTTTCATAACATGCTTATCTCATTTATAATGTAAATAAGATAAAATACAAACTCATGTTTACGTATTATGTGTTATGACACGTATCTTATTTTATTTATAAAGTGAACGAGATACGTGTAAACGAGATAAAGCTAAGGTGCGGCTATAAATATAACTCGTTCGTAGTGCCTCTTGATCCACTTTCCATCTCCTTTAACCTTCATTTCTCTCTTTCTTGAAAGTTTTTTTGATATTTTTGAGTTGTTAGGACGTTATGGTGTGCACCGACACACGGGACCCCGATATCAACCGCTTGAATGATAGTTGGCACATTGCGGGAGCGATCGACTTCGAAGTTAGTGTGTTTTTATCTTTTAAATTAATAAGCGTATGTGATTATAATTATGGTACTTTTATAGATTTAGTGTTTTTAAACATGAGTAGAATGGATTATCTTTAGGTAACATAAAATAGGTTAGTTGACAAGTTATTAACATTTGCTGGGTGTTGAATTTACTTATAATAAAAGTTAATTTACTAATTAACTTAATTTAATTTATTGATTAACTGTTTATTAGATTTTTTAAATAAATAAAAGAAATTTATTAATTATTGTTTATCCATGTTATTACGTTATGTTATTTCTCTGCATCAAATTTTATATTTTTAATTTTAAATTTAAATATGCCAGAGAACTTAGTTTGAAATCCAAGTTTTTAAGAAGTTTTATTTTTAAACAGAAACCTCGCCTACTCCTACCTAGGATGTCCAACTGTCGATGATCTTGAGACATGGTAGAGACTAAACACGTGTGTAGTCTGTCGAAGTTACGCACCTCCCTAACGATTTAAAATATAATCGAATGATATTATAACTAAAATAAGAATGACAAATAAGATCATGCATTAAAATATTGTAACACTTACCAGTATTCGAGATTCTGTCAGAGGACGATATGGAGACTCCAAGGACAACCATCAGTAAATTAAAGGCAACGCACATGGTATTTTAATCGATCCGACTCCACAACTTGGTACTCGACACTTCTTCGAATGCCGTAATTCTTCATGCCTTGCAGTACTGCCTCTCTACTTCTAAATCTGTGACCAACCCTAAACTCCACACCACCATCGGTGTTGTAATCATCCGCTCCCATATTAGAAAATGGAGTTACCTCGTGCATCGCGTCCAAATCCAAAGTATGGCAGTGACTGGGTACAGTTGATAACTCCTGATTGGTTGTAGAGTAGACAAAATGTATCAAACTAATCCACCGATGGGAGTTTTTGGTATAAACTTATCCTCGTCATCATCCTCAGAAGAGCCACTTTTGTGGCTACTGGCAACGTACTCTTCATCAGACTCCTCACCGTCAAGGTCATGTCTACCATTGGACTAGCATAGTGCAAGAGGTGGGTCATCTTGGACAAAATTCGAGCTGCCAGAACCACCACCACCAACATCACGAACCTCCACAAAAAGCTCCATCTCTTGTTCAACCATAATTCTCCTGTGGACATCAAACCTTAGGTGTAACAGCTATTACCCTAAGCCTTACATCATACCGTAAAGTAAAGGATAACAAAGTGCTACAACAATTCTAAAGCTTATACAATAGTAGATATATAAGGAATTTATAATACGAGAATCCCAAAGAAGAAATAAAGCTCAAAACAGAGATAGAAAAGCACAAAGCGTTCATACGATTAACTAAAAGCATAAAGGAACAAGATACAACATAATACAGTAATAATCAAGATAGTTATATATAAGTATAATGGTCAAAAGAGCTCTAGTCGTAACACGCGGAGTTTAGGCCGACTAGTGATATACAAACAATACAGAGTTTTTAAAAAGTTAAATAGCATATGCAACTTGTCTCTCAAATAAGCCTCTAATGAAACAAGGTCTAAGATACAAAAGAGAGAGTATTACAACAAAATAATCAAAATACAAAAGGTGATAAAAGATCCTCCACTCCGTCATCATCTCGCAACTCGCCGAAGTGGATTACGACCTGCATTTGAAAAACAACAACAACATATGGTATGAGAATCGGAGGTTCTCAGTATGGTAATAGTGCACAGTAATGTAAGATATAAGGTTCCGGAACGCCAGAAACAACCCTAAAATTTCACATCAAACATAAGTTTCAAGCTTATAAAACAATTTAACAAAGTCCTTAAATGAGTCATCTAACTTAGAAAATTTCTAAACTAACATTTACATTGCTATCCCACAGTCTTCGCTAGCCTAACCTCCATGCGATTCCATCGCCACCACCTACCAAGCCTCCTCAACCCCAATAACATACACAAGTATATGCAAACAAGTAATACACAAGTAATAATCATGTATAGCAAGTAAATCAGGAAGCAAGTAAGCATGTTATACACTTAGGCAATATAGGCAAGTAAACAAAGCAAACAACCACATAGTAAATGCACATGATGAATGCCTGTCCTATTGGCTGTGATATCACATTGTCAGTTCAACTGTCAATCCGACACATTCCCATGAGGGTCGCATTTGATCACGAACATAAATGGGTACCCCTAGGGATATAGTGCCCGACTCACTATTGTGAATCAAAAGGATGCGAGTGGGATACTCAGCCACAGATCTCACATTATCCAGGGATATAGTGCCCAACACACTCTTACCACTTTCATATTGCCTCTCAATCAGAACCAAACTCAAGTTATCAGTCTCATTAACCATACTCATTTCTCTCCAAGTCCTAGACTCGTTATAACCATCATTAGTCCTTGATTTCACAAGTTATGATCAACTCTCAAGTTCTCAAAGTCATCACCAATATAGCACTTCACCCGTTCACCCACAACTACAGAAACCTAAGTTTCTGTCTTCTAAACTCATATAGAAATTTACCAATTTAATTCACTGAATCATCTCTTTTAGTCTTAGGGCCTATTTACTAGATAGTACCCTTAAACGGTAATTAAAGAAGTTTAGAAAGTTAGAGAACCCTTAAAAAGTGAAGAAAATAATTTTTCAGTAAAACAGGGATCTCGCGTACCCGAACCTCTGTCCCGCGTACGCACAAGTCAAAATTTGGGCGTCTGCGTATGCGGCATCCTACTCGCGTACGCAAGTGTCCCAACCCGAATGGAAAGACCGCGTCGTGTGTCAAATTTTCGCATACGCATGCCTTGAAAACACATGCTCGCGTATGCATGTTAGTGCCCGCGTACGCGAGATACCCCAGACAGAGGAGAATACTCACGTCGCGTGCACAGGTTCTCGTATGCATGCTATAACAGACTTAGAAAAATTTTAAAGCTGCAGAATTTTAGATTTTTGCACCGAACTTCAAACGCGTATAACTTTCTCGTTTTAAAATATTTTCCGTTCGTTCTTCAAACATCTTAAAGCTCTTGGACCCAACTTTCACTTAAACTAAGTTTCTAAAAAATAGGGGTCCAAAGTCCAAGTTATGCCTCACCAAAACTTGTTAAAAACAAGGTTTTACACAAAATCATCAAAGTTCTCTAGTTTTCAAATTTTCAAAACCAAACCAATCAAAACCTACTCAATTTTATAAAAAATACTACCACACACTACAAATTTCCATTTCATTGCACTTCAATCATTTTCACTCATATTTCTCTCAATCTTTCCACCTCTTTCCACCATAATTCAACAAAACCCACAACTTTCAAATCAAGATATCAATATTAACAATTTTGCACAATTCAACTATTCATAAACTTCATTCATCATATATCATCTTCAATCCTCATAATTATCATTATTCAATCCCAATATCAATATCAACATCATTCATTAATAATAACATCATAATCTCATCAAAATTATTACATTCATCAAAATCATCATACATCATCAATCCAACAATTATCAACAACCAATTCAATTCTATTTTAAGGTCCACTAGTTTAAGTGTCACGAAACATTACATATTACATAGAGAAAATCGAAATTATACCTTGACCGATTCCCAATATGCACAAATCACCAAAATCCACAACCAAGTTCAATGAGCTTTGCCTCCAAGTCAATCAACAAGCAACTCCAATCCACAAACTTCACTCCAATCACAAGAATTCAACCTATATATACATAATTTACCACAATTCAACCTAGAGTTCCATATATACATAAAACCACAAAGGATTTGAATACACTCATCTTATTCAATGTTGATTGAGGCAAAATCCAATAGCAATCAAGTGTTAGATGGTACTTAAATACCCAAAATTACAAAAATCAGTCAACAGCTATAGCCAAATTTTCGAAATTGTTGGAAAGAGAGAACTTGGCAAGAAAGAGTGAGTTTCTTACCACTTTGGTTAGATAGAACTGAAGGACTCGGCAAGAGTTTTGCGTAGCAGCAAACATGACGCGAATCAAAGCACTGTAGCTCAAGTTCTGAGTGATTTAAGATGAATATGAATAGTAACCTCTCTTCTCTTCTCTCTTCTCCTTACCAGCTGCTAGGGTGGTGTTATGTTTGTGAATGAGGCTGAATTGGCTTCATTTAAGTGTTTATATATGTTGGGTTTGGGTTTAACTTGGGCCCGATCTAACCTGTTAGCATTTTTGTCCCATTTAGCCTAACTTTGGGCCGAACCTTTAAAATTATCGTCCGATTTTTAACTTTAATTATTTTCCTAAGTTTTTCTATTGTTTTTATTACGGTCATGCAGTACCAGACAAACTTAAACTGGTACTGCCAGCTAATTTACCGGTACATGTTTTTACTCAATTTTTCGTAGAAAATTATATTTCCCAACTCAGAAAATTCTACTGAATTCAAATCTCACCTCAAATTTTTCTAATTCACATTATAAATTTTTGAACCGATTTTTGGATAATTTAAATTATTATTTTATGTTAATTAATCAGTTAATGATTTCTGGTTCTTACATTAGGCGCACATGCTCATCGCCATCGAGACAGAATGGACGAAACCGAAATACACCATTTTCCATTAGTGCTAGTATCCTATACCCATCTCTTCCAACCTCTTTTCACTCCCTATCACCGACATGCGTCAATATCAAACTCTCTAACTCGGACAAAGAATTCGCTCTCTGAGCAGCAGCGCAGGATTCTCATACTCAAATATAATCCCATTATCACTATTTTTCATATGATACTTGGGATACACCATCACAACAAAGAAACCACTACCACTAGACATTTTTAATAAATTTTTTGAAAAAAAAAAAACAGAAGAGAAGAAGGATTGTGATTTTTGTAGAATGTGGAGAATACCAACGGTTTGAAGATCCTTTTATAGCTGATTGATTTTTGTCGTACTATATCTCATTTACAGTGTCAACGTTTTAAGTTAACATGTATCTTGTTTACACAGTAAACAAAATTAGTTTGCTTATATCTTTTTTACAGTATAAATGAGATACGTGGAGTTCATTCTTCCCTATGTAACACACATGTACACACGTGATACGTAGACCTCGTTTACACTGGAAATGAGATACGCCTATACTTATCTCCTTTTACAAAATAAACGAGATAAAACATATTGCGGATATCGGTAAAAACTCTCAAAATTATCTTTTTTTTCTCATGGTATCTCCCAACTCGGTAAGAGAAAGACTAATCCATCGCAGTACTGAGCTCCATTTAAGAGTTTGCCGACTGCTGCATGCACAAGGCAGAATTCGTAATTTAAATATTTATTGTATTTATTTTACAAAAAAAATTTCTTTATCATTTATCTTCACCAATTTAAGCATTTAGTCCCAACACACCATTTTCTTCATAGAAGTCAATATAAGAGACTTCACTAATATTTGGGGGTGGAAATTCAAGTGTAGTCGACTTCACGTGTAGTTGATATTTGAGAGACGTTAGTTAGATGATTTGACTGAATTGACTAATTTTTATTTAACGGTTCTCAGATATCAACTTCACATGAAGTCAACTTCAGTTGAGTTTTCACCATATTTGGGCCTTCAAATATAAAAAAGAGTATTTATTTCATAATGTGTTACAATTTTTATTCTTTTTTCAATAATAATGAACAAGATTTGTGAAAAATAATTGTATGTTGAAATAATATTATTGAGAATAACAAGAAAAGGTGAAAATTTTCACCGATGGGCATCCGTAATTGTCCTCTGACATCATCATCTTTATTAGAAGCCAGTGATTTTGTCCGACGAGGCGAAGACCATAAAGCTGATCATTGATCAAGTCACCACACAAATCAAACACTTCCCGTAGCTTCTGTTTGCGAAAACCCAGAGACTACATTGCTAACTGTGAACCCTTCTTCCCTCATCATTCATCTTTCTTTCTTTGTTGTGATCTCATCCGCTGCACTTGAGATCCAATCATGGCTTCAAAACTTGATGGTGGAGCTTATCTCACTTCCTTTGTTGATGCTATTTTGGAGAAGCTTTCTCCAATACTTGAAGAAGACGACTCATTCCTAGAAAGGAACTTCTTGCTTGGAAGGTTGGAGAAAACTCTATATGAGGCTGGACCTGTTCTTGATGATGCTGAGCAGAAGCAGTTCACTAATAAGAAAGTGAAGAAGTGGCTTCTTGATCTCCAAGATGCTCTCTATAAGGCTGATGATTTGGTCGATGAGCTCTCCACTAAGGCCGCCATCCCCACTACTCTAAGAGATCCAGGTATCTCTTCTTCCTGTTCTTCTCTTGTTGATTCATATATTGAAGGTAGTGGTGACATGGAAAAAATAGTTGGTACACTAGAGTCTGTTGTAGCAAAGAAAAATCATCATCGTCTGAAAGAGTGCGCCAAGGTGGACATGTCGTCATGGAGAACTCAATCCACATCTCTCGTTGTAAGTTCTGACATATTTGGTCGGGACGAAGACAAGGAGAAGATAATTAAATTGCTGTTAGATGATACTCGTCATGCTGAATCATCTGTGACTGTTATCCCCATTGTGGGTATGGGCGGAATAGGAAAAACCACTTTGGCACAACAGGTTTACAGTGATGACCAAGTGCAGCAAAAGTTTAATGTTAAAGCATGGGTTTGTGTTGGAGAAGATTTTGATGTTCTTCGGTTGACAAAGACTGTAGTGGAGAAAGCTACTTCTGGTTCTTGCAACATGAATGATTTAGATTCAGTTCAACAACGTTTGAGAACTGAGGTAACAGGGAAGAGGTTTTTGGTTGTTCTGGATGACATGTGGACCATTGATTATGATGATTGGAAAACTTTTCTAATTCCCTTCCAATGTGGAAGTCAGGGAGGAAAGATTCTTGTAACAACCCGCATTGATGCTGTTGCTTCTATGGTGAAAACAATTCCAGCTCACAATTTGAGTTTGTTGGATGATGAACAATGTTGGTCGGTGTTTGCAAATCATGCGTTCTTTGCTACTGAATCACGAGATCGTTTGGCTTTAGAAAAAGTTGGCAGAAAAATTGTTGAAAAGTGCAAAGGACTGCCTTTAGCTGCTCAATCTCTTGGGGGCTTGCTGAGAACCAAGGATAACATAAGGGATTGGGAAGATGTTTTGATGAGTCAAATTTGGGAGTTTTCTGAAAAAGAGTGTAGGATTCTTCCTGCATTGAGAATAAGCTATTATTATCTCCCTTCACACTTAAAACGTTGCTTTGTCTATTGTTCTTTATATCCCAAAGATTATGAATTCAATAGAGGTGAATTGTTATTGTTGTGGATGGCTGAAGATCTTTTGCAACAACCAGAGAGTGGAAGCATTTTAGAAGAAGTTGGTTATAAATACTTCAATGATTTAGCTGCACGATCATTCTTTCAACCTTCAAAAAATGCCTATAAAAATTTATTTGTGATGCACGATCTCATGCATGATCTAGCCACATTTTATGGTGAAAAGTTCTTTGTTAGAATCTCTGAACACAAGAATGTAGCCCAACATGATACTAAAACTCGTCATTTGTCATATGATGTCAACACCGACAATAATTCAGTCCCGAAGATGTTGGAAGCATGTGAGAGTTTAAGTCATGTGAGGACCCTGTTTCAAATCAAGGCAGATTTATACGGTGAACACAAAGAGGGAATTGATCCTTGTCGCTTACTAGAACAGTTTAAGCGCTTACGTGTTTTGTCATTTACATCATTTAAAATTGATATATTGCCCGATTCAATAGGTGGTTTGATCCATTTGCGTTATTTGGATCTCTCTGGTACACCTATCGTGACATTGCCCGAGTCCATGAGTAACTTGTATAATTTACAAACATTGAAGTTGCGCAGATGTCGAGGACTCAAAAAGCTTCCCTCCAACATGCAAAATCTTGTGAATCTGCGTCATCTTGATATTAAGGGCACTGATTTAAAGGAGATGCCAAAAAATATGAGCAAATTAAAAGATTTGCAATTTTTAAGTTTCTATATTGTGGGCAAACATGAAGAGAATGGGCTTGGAGAACTGGGAGAACTAACACATCTTCATGGCTCATTGAGGATTGAGAAACTAGAGAATGTTAAGAATAGTGGTGAAGCATCGAATGCAAGGATGGATGAAAAAATACACCTGAATGCTTTATATTTGGAGTGGTCATGGTCATTATTTGAAGAAAGTGAGGTTTGTGAAAAAGATGTACTTGAAAAATTACGTCCTCACAAAGACTTGAAGGAGCTATCCATCGAGGGTTACAGAAGTACGATGTTTCCGGATTGGGTAGGGCAGTCTTCGTACCACAACATGACTGAGTTGAAGCTGATTGGATGCAGGAATTGTTGGGTGCTTCCTTCACTTGGACAGTTACCCTCTCTGGAGAGGCTGGTCATTGAAGAGTTCGACAAGGTGAAGAAGATTGGTGGGTCATTCTATAAGGGTGATGCAACTCATCAGCATCAGGAGACACCCTTCCGATCCCTTAAATATCTCTCATTCTCTCATATGGATTGGTGGGAGGAATGGGAGTCATATGAATGTGATGATGATGATGATGCACCATTTCCGAAACTTGAGACACTTGAGATATGGCATTGTCCTAAGTTAAGAGGAGATTTGCCCACTTTCCTTCCGTCTTTGAAAGAACTCTACATTAGAGGATGCGAGGAGCTTGGTTGTTATCTGCCAAGAGCTCCCATCCTACGCTCATTAAGAATAGATGGCAAACAGGAAGCAAGAATGCGGGAGCTACCACTTTCCATGTTGGAGACAGTAGTAATTAATGGAGAGCAGCAGGTGGAGTATGTGTTTGAGGCCATGACCCACACCCAACCAACCTCTCTCAGTTCTTTAGAGATCTCAGAGTGCTCATCAGCCATATCATTTCCAGGGGATTCTTTGCCTCCTTCATTGCAACAGTTGCGGATCAATAACTGCAAGAATGTAGAATTCCCAATGCAAAACCAACAACATGAGTCACTAACGAGTCTTACAATAAAGAACAGCTGTGATTCGCTTACGTCATTGCCAGCGTTCCCAAGTCTCTTGTCTCTGAGAATTGAAAGATGTGAAAATTTGACATCTCTGGAGCTGTCACAGTCACAGTCCCTCCGATATTTATGGATTGCAGAGTGCCCTAAGCTGAAGAACATAATAAGGCTGCCTGCCTCTTTAATTCGACTCTTCATTATTAAATGTCCGTTGTTGGGTGAAGGCATAGAGAGGAAGGACCCCCACATTTGGCCATCCATTTCCCACATCCCCGGTATTTATGTTAACGGGACACCGATTTGCAAAGACTCAACATCTTAAAACAGGTAACTCTTTTGCTCCTTCTCTATCCCAAAGCGGCTTCACTTCATCTTCTCCAACATCATATTCATTCTCTCCTACATAATCTTACTTTTATTTCAATAATTTATCCTACTCTTTTTTGAAGTAAATACAAAACCCAATCCTCTCTTATAACACTCTTAATCACCACTCTAGTCAGTGCCTACTTTCCCCAACATATAGTATCACAAAACTGTTAACCTTTTTTAGGATACAATGTCAGTTATGGAATCCCCCCCCCCCCCCCCCCCCCACCCCCATTTAACCATTCTACCTTTTTTTTATTATTTCTTCTTTCTTTCTTCATGTATTGGGACATATATTGATTCTTCTGGGACTTGTCAATTTATTGCATTTGGGTGCTGCGCCTCCAATCTTGTAAGGATGAGTATCTATTTGGATTTAAAGTAACGTTTGCTTTATTTTGTTGAAGGATTCCTGGAGAATTTATTGGCATTAAAGTACAATCTTAACATTAAAAATGCTCTTATCATTCTATACTATTCAAAGTTTCATGTTTGAAATCTGCATTAAACAAACATAGGAAATCTTCGGGCATGCTTAAATAAAGATCTTGTAGAATAATTGAGTTATTCATTTCAATTTTCTTAATGCAGATGATCTTAAAAGTTTCTATGTACTAATTCTTTGCTGGTTGAGTACATGGACAAGGAGCTATGTATATACTTCAACTTTGTTGTCTCAGGCAGGAACTTCAACCTGGAGTGGACCACTCTTAGACTGGTATAATCCTGCACTGCATTACTCTTGTGACTATTTTCTTGTACAATATACTTTCTCATGCACCTTTTTATAACCATTGTGAATAAGGGTTTTGCTTTTGCTACATTGAAAGTATGTACAAAACAATCATCATGCCCATGGTACAGCCTATTTTTCTGTGATCATAATAAAAAAAGCACAAGCATTAAATTTATTTCGTGTCTTTTTTCCAATTTTCCACAAAATTCTTAGATTGTTGCTTTTTTACCCTACTTGAGAGCATGGTAAAACTTGGTTATTTGGAGCAAATAATGTTGAAAGCAAGGTTGAGTGGCTGGTATGGTGATCTCAAAACAGTATTCCTCAACTAAAGGAAGAAATGAATTCTGAGGCATGTCTTTTGAGTAAGTTTTGAATAGTATTATGTGGCTATTACTGTTAGGGGATTTTGGCCATAATGCTATATATAAACTACATACAACATAGAATGTTTATTAGAAGGTTATAGTTTTGTTAAATCAAGGATAAACCCTTGAGAATGATGAAATCTTCTACTTTCAACTTTTGCCTTTCTCATTAATGGTTGTTCTTCTTTTTATTGTTTTCTGTCAGCTACTTTTGCACCACCCCTTGACTCACCCAAATCTAAGGCCTTTCATTACATTTCTTGGTGTTGCTCTTGCTTGCTTGCTTGCTCATGGCCCTTGTTGGTTTGGTATGCTGTTTACTATCTTAGTATTAACTTCTGTTGAATTAAGAAATTAATTAACCTTGTGATGACTATGCACTAAGCAAAAATTGGATGAGTTGTTCTAATGTGTTTGTTTTGGCGTAGCAAGAGACGAATCGGAGCAAACTTGGACTAAGCCTAACTAGGAGACGAAAGAAATCTGGGCAAGAATGATGGAGGAACAATGAATCCCAAACAAATCAGATGAGGTGCAGTCTCTGCATCACTTCAAAAGCAGAATTCATGGAAGACATCATCCTCGTACAAAATCAAAAGAAGAAATGGATGATGAAAAACATAATTTTGCAAGGACAGATAGACCAATCAAAATGCAACATGATTACCTTCAATGATATGGATACAGTTGGAGCAACCTGTCAAAAATAGGCAGAAAGCTTACAAACTTTTCAATGATATGGATACACTAAACGATTATCTTTTTTTTTTTTTTTTCTCAAGAGTTTTTATGCCTTCATCGTGTCATTCTATTTTAGGAGAGCTGATATGAGTTATTCTGTTTATATGGAACAAGAGCTTAGAAAGTGGGAATCAATTTCTGTTATGAAAAAGGCAAGAGAGCTAGGATGTAAGAATCTATTCTTAATATATAAAAGTAGGTACATAGGTTTATCCACATTAGTTCTAAGTTATTTCTCTTCTTCTATTAACGTCATGTTAGCACTATTGCTTACTTAGCAAAATTTTAGAATCCACCATTTAAATCTTGTCAAATCAACTTTTATTTTCAAATAAAAAAAACATAAAAAATAACTAAAAAACACAATAAAAACTAACAACTTAATTTTTTCCAAATCAATCCTTATTTTTAAAACAACAAAAATACAAATTAACATTTACACAAAAAAAAAGCTCTGAATACCAAAGAGCTTATTACCTTTCTCATACTTCTTGAAACCCTCTTCCTCTTGGCACATCTCCGTACCAAAATTCTATTTTCTCCACCCTCTTCCGGTACCATGAGCCATTATTTTTTCTTCAAAACAAATTGTCCATCACGATGTCCATCTCCGGAGCCCATTGCATAAATTGCAGAAATCAGGGCAAACTCCATTCCTCCTGTTGCGGTTTTCCTGTCGGAGTTCGCTTCTGGGTCTCAGACCAACATCACCATTCGGTGCCACCAACGTAGGAAATTTGTCCCAGGTATTTTCCTAATCAACTTTGATGTTTACTCTTCTCATTCTGTTGTTCAATATCATTTTCAATAGCCCTATTTATTTGTTATAAATAATAACATTTTAATTGTGAACTCATTGTAAGTAACACAGGTTTATGTATTCCTCTTTTTTAAATGGTTCTATCCAACAGTCACAACCAAAATTAGGTTTACCCACATTACTTCTAAGTTATTTCTCTTCTTCTACTAACGTCATGTCAGCATCATTGCTTTCTTGGCAAAATTTTAGAATCTACTACTCAAATCTTGTCAAATCTATCTATCTATTTATCTATTTATAAAAGCTGATACTAATTTTCTCCACAATGAGTTTAAGTCATCTTTTCTTTGCTAATGATGCCACATCAACAATTCTAATGACTTGGCAAAAGATGAAAATCAACCAATCACTATTTAGTAAAATATTTTAAAAAAATTAAAACAAAAAACTCTTATCTATTATTATTCAAGTACTAATTAAATGCAATAAACATACATTAAAAGTGTCATAATAATAATTATTATAAAAAATTTCAGTTACAAATATTCAAATTCTACAACTTATACATATTAAAACTCTTACTACTCTTCATTTCTTAATCTCTCATACTAATTGTCAAAAATTTCTTAAATTTAATTTAACATTTTTATATGTTTTTCATTCTCTTCATTCATTTTTTTAATTATTTACAAAAAAAATGCAAAAAAGACAGTGTAGCAATTAATGCAAATCAAAAAATGAAAAAAAAAATGAAAATGCAGTTTTATATAACTCTAATATAAATAATCTATGTCTTTTTAAAAAAAATAAATTCAAAATCTATTTATAATATGTTCTCTAAAACATTTTTAATATAACATTTATTAAAATTTATTTATAATATAAGTAATCTACCTCTCCGCGCATTGCGTGGGTCTCAATCTAGTATCTAGAAAAAGCTATAGTGGTGTTTGAGAAATTTGTTTTTTGTATTGATTTGAATTGGTATTTGTAATTTGAATTTGTTTATAGTAAAAAATTCTACCATTTGTTATGGTGGAGACTGGATGTAGATCTCACTTTGGGATTGAACCAGTATACATCGTGTTGTTCATCTTCTCTATTACAATTTTCATTCACAATATTCTTATAACTGTTTTTTTTGCAAATCATGGGATCATTTTATAAAATCACCTTTTAATCATTCAAATTATTCAAATGAGTTAAACTTGAGCTTTTATCCACTTCAAACCATGGTTTTGAGGAGAGAAAATTAGAATCCTAACACGCTAAAAGATGAAATGAATTTGTATATTATTATATCAACTTATTGATGACTACCCCACGAATAATATATAGTTTAATTTCATAACATTCTAAGCATGGTTGTTAATGTATGAGTGTTTGTGATTTGAAAACTATAGATCAAATGTCAGTTTATTGCATGTAAATCAGCCATTGATAGTTATATATTGATGAGGAGTGCTATACATACAAGTCATTTTTGTTTACAAGTTTTACAAGTTGGACCTAACACGCGCGTTACAGAAGAAGAAGCAGAAGAAGAAGAAGAAGAAGAAGCAGAAGAAGAAGAAGAAGTTGGGCCTAACACGTGCGTTACAGAAGAAGCGTGAATATAAATGGCTTTTATGATTTGTATGGAAAAGCGTTCTCTCTTTGCCTTCGATCTCCTTCTGTTTTTTTCGATTTTCATGGTTTCTGAAATTAAGTTTTGAAATTGTTTTGAAGATGATGGAACTTCAGAAATACACCCGAACGATTACAAAAATACACCCAAACGATTATAGAAATACATCCAAAAGATTACAGAAATACATCCAAACAGTTACAGAAATACACCCAAAGGATTTAAGAAATACACCCAATATAGGGAGAGACAGTATATTTCTTCTTGAAATTAATACACTCAAAGAATTATAGAAATACACCCAAAGGATTACAAAAATACACCCAAAGAATTTAAGAAATACACCCAAAATTCGTTGAAGTATATCTTATGCATAATTCAGAACTCTTTTTCTTTTTTCTCCTCATCTTCTGCTGCTGCTTCTTCTTCAAAAACGATTTCAGAGCTTGATGTTAAAAAATAATGGAAACCGAGAATAACAAAGAAAGAAAACAAAGAGAAAAGCACGTAAATGAAGAAGAAGAATAGGAAGAGGAAGAAGAACGTGTAGCAAGAAGAAGAAGAAGGAGAAAGAGAAGGCAAAAAACGTACCTTGAATAATATTTTTTCGTTTTTTCTAGTGATTTTGATGAAGGAGAAAGAGAAAACGAAGAGAAGAAATTTCAATAAAAAAAAGTGAGGAAGAGAAGAAAAAGAGACACAGAAAAAGAAGAAGAAGAAGAGGAAGAGGAAGAAAAAGAAAAAGAGGCACAGAAAAAACATGAAACAGCGTATTTATAAATAATTTGTATGACTTGTATAGAAAATCACTTGTACGTGGAGAATTACTCTATATTGATTTAGTAATATTTTTTTGGAGTGTAATACAAGTTAATGCTGCAAATGAACAAGGCCTATATATAGATTGTAATAATGTAATTGAAAATGATGAAATGTACATTAAATGTTTTCACCTTATTTTCTCTCATGGGAGGTTCTAGACTATAGTATATACTATATAAGATATAGGGAAACATTATGACAAATTGGGTAAGCAACTATGAAAATTATATTAGATGGAACAATAATTTTCACACAGACTTGTAACTATGTAACTATTTTACACTTTTTCAATCAATGTCATTTATACATGTACTTGAACCAACCATTCACTGTAATACACTTATAGTAAAAAAGTCGAATTAAAGCAATTGATAATAAACATATATTTTTTTATAAATTTAGTTCTCAATCTCAATACTCTTTTGAGAGCCATTTTAATGGATAATATATAAATAATTTTACAAATATTTAAAGTGTTTGGAGACATCTCAACCCAAAGTAATATTATCAATGTTAAAACTTTTTTAATCTCTTCATTGTACTCAGTAGTGAGATATTTAATATATTGTTTGCGGATGTTTGAACTTTGAACTAATATAAAAGTTGTAAAATTACTAAATGAGTTAAAGCGACTTGTAAAATATTGCCCGTACTAGTTTTTTGGAGTGGGGGAAATATTGCCTGTACCGAGTTTAATTTTGATACACTTAAAATATAAAATTATATACAGTCGTATAATTATATTCGTCTTTTTAAATGATTATTTATGTAGTTAATAAAAATAATATTTATTTTTAATGATGTAACATTATGTAATTAGATATATGTATAAAACTGTTTTACATTACAATACATTAAAATTAAACTTCCTTTAATTTTCTAACTAATTATTAGAGATGATTCAAAGTTTATTACAGCAATAGAGATAGGAAGACTTGTAATCTTACCAAAAAAAATTTAATTATAATAACACTCAGTTATGTTGGATTATTGGCCAAAAAGTAAAAAAGAAAAGTTAATAGTAAACATGGCGTTATCATAAATTTATACCTTAAAATAGTATATATCATAAAAATTTATAGCAAATATTTGTTTATAATTATTTCTTATAGTGAACGTATGTTTTAGTTTCTTATATAATTAAAAACAATTTTTGTAGTCGTTAGTTTTAGGATTTGTTTGGATGAGTTTTGGTTTTTTTAATAATTTTTTAAAAAAAATTTAAAAAATAAAAATAATTTTATGTTTTAAAATTTTTTATTTATTAATTATATTTAAATATAATAATATAAAAATATTTTTAATATATTTTATTTAAATATAAATTGTAAGTTTGTAGTTTCTAAAAAATTCTTTTGTTTTTTTCTAATACTTTTACCTTATCATTAAAAATTTGTCAATACGATAAAAAAATAGAAAAAAAATTCATTCTAATCATTTAATAACATCCAAACAAATCTTATTATCTACTTATAAAAAATGTTAAAAAATAATTTTTTAATACAGATTATTATTTTAAAAAATTTACAGTAAAATATAAAAGGCAATCTTTTCAGTAAAAAGTTAATTTTTTAAACCAAAATAATCACTTTTATTCTTTGTTTCTTTATTTTTAATTTTATATTAATTTTATTTTCTCCGAGCGGTTTCGAAGAAAAATGACTGAGCGTAGCAAAGGAAGCAAAGCCTGCAACTTTCGCTTTGGAGTTTGGACTCTCTCTTCCAACTTTCTTCTCAGCTGCACCAGCCACAATTTCTAATCACTCTCAATTCTCATTGTTATTGGTATATGGTTCCTGTATATAAAAGATGCCACTGTGGAGTTCCTGAACTCCAGACATGCATGCAAAGGTATATGGTTCTTTTCTCACAATATCCTTGTTATTGGTAAGATGCATGCTATGTCATTTCCAGCTATATGATCTGTATAAAATTTGGGTTTGTACAAGTCAATAAAATATTTACATATTTAACTTGTAAATATGTTAGGTTTAGTAATTGGTATAGTATATAATGTAGACAAATCATTGGAGTGAAGGGAAAAATTATCGAAGGCTATTGTGTTGGGTTGGGTTGCATTTTAGTGATGTTTTATTTTATTATGGTTTTTGAAATGCTAAGCTCTTTGTATTGACTTTGATCTCGCTCCCTGCTAATTAGTTGACCCTTTTGCGGTTATTGTTTTTCAAAGCTTAGGCTTCTTTGGCACACACATCAGGTGATGTATAATCAACTTGCTTCATGGATGGTTTATGGAATTCTTCAAGACCAGCATGGAGAGTTTTTCATTAGGAGGTAAAGCAATATTTTAGCTAGTATACTGTTGATATGCATGTATATGTCTCTTCAATTCTTTTAAAACTTTGCAGTTGTTTGGATAACGTTGAAGATTTCTGATTTCTTAGTCTCTGAGATCTGATATTTTCAATTACTTTGCAAATTATATACTTGACCTTATTCATTCTACACTTTAGGCAAGAAGATAGAGAGGTAGAGAATAGCTCATCTAATTCAGACATCTCTGACAAGTTGGCACGCATGTCAACTAATGATGCATCTCTATCTGATTGGCACTTGGGCTTTCATCCTTATTGGGTAATTACTCTAATTCTAATTCCTGACATGTGATTTAGTGTGTTTGTTTCAGATGAAAATTGTTCTAGTTGTTAATATATTGTGGTGTTAATTTTGCTTTTACTTTAAAGTGGCAGGATATGAAGGTTCATACAAATAAATTTCATAAATTTTCCAATACATGGACTTTATTTTTGAAACTCATGAGTTAATGAACTTTGCCAATTTATTTATACTTTTTGTTTTGCAGGATATGCTGCCAGAGTATATACCTATGCATGTTGCAGAATCAATTCTTTTTGCTGGTAAAGCTGTTAGGGTTCTACGGAATCCTAGCCCTTCCTTCCAGTCTGGGAATACTGTGAATCCTCAAATACCAAAAAGCTTTCAGAAAATACATGGATTAGCAGGGCGTTTTCATTTTCAGAGGGAGCCCCTAATTAATTCAGGAATGGGAGAAGATTTACTTCCACAAAATGAGTCGGATATGATTGAAGCAATGCTCCTCGACCTAAAGGTTTTCGTCTCCTAACCTATCACTTAACTGTATTCTTTATTCTAATTTTGTTATTTTATTGCCTTCTATTACACGTACGTTGGGTTGTTGGTGAACTTGTATAGTTCGGTTTACTTTGACAATGCTAACTGATTGATGGATTATGCCTTCTGATATGGATTCTCTTGCCCATTTTCCAACTAGGCTTAAGTTGCAAACTCATAGTTAGTTTTCCACAGGAATCATCTGAATTTCATAAAAGATCATTTGAATGTGCTGTGGACTCTATTCAGGCTATTGCAGCCAGTCGTCTCTGGCAGGTGCTTAACATCATATTTCAGTTCATATGTTCATTAGTATTTGGTGCATTTGCATTCTACACCATTCATGTTGATTCTCTCTGTCCACAGCTTGTGGTTGTACGAGCTGACTTGAATGGTCACTTGAAGGCCCTGAAAGACTATTTTCTTTTGGCAAAAGGAGATTTCTTCCAGGTAAAGTATGAAAAGTTATCTATACTACTAACATTTTTCTGCTGACTTGTGTTCATTCTTATTTTTTATTGATCTTTTTTATTCTTTGTATGAGGATCTTTTGTCCTCCTTGCCTTTTGTAATAACCTTTTCTAATTACTAATATTTTGTCTTTTCTGAAAAAAATACTGATACCTTTTATACATGCATCATTTTCTGTGCTAGTGTTTCCTCGAGGAAAGTCGCCAGCTAATGCATTTGCCACCTCGGCAATCAACTGCTGAAGCTGATCTTATGGTGCCATTTCAGCTGGTCAGTTAAATTTTGCATATGATCTTTACTTCTTGACGCGGTTCATCCTTTAACTATTTAAGCTTGTTCATGTTTTAACTACATCAATGAAAGCTGATTCCAATTCCTTGAAATGCAGGCTGCGTTAAAAACTATTGGTGAAGAAGATAAATATTTCTCTAAAGTATCCTTGCGGTAAGGTTCTGCCTTCATTTTTAGTTCTTCTGTTTAAGTTAGCTTGGAGCTGTTATGAAATGTGCTTTCCCTCTTCTAGGATGCCATCTTAAGGAATCACAGTTAGACCTTCCCCATTAGATGTATCAAGGGCAAACACTTCAGCAGATGGAAGCTCTGGTGCTTCTTCAGAGATGTCACTTGATGGTTGGGATGGTCTTGCCCTTGAGTATTCTGTTGACTGGCCTTTGCATTTGTTCTTTACTCAAGAAGTCCTCTCCAAGTAAGGTTTTACTCCTATAATATTGATGTTAACGGTGGATTCTTTCCTCTTCCTGTCCTGCTTAGATATACTCGATGTGATTGAATTCCCTTCTGAAATGATAAATTTAGAAATTGTTATGGCCTCATAAATGCAAACCGTGTCATCATGGCATATAGGAGATGTTGAATACCTTAAAGGGACCATTGGTTTAGGAGAGACATCTTTTGTAGAGGATATATCTTGTGAGAGATCATTGGTTATTAATTATGAATAAATCTTGACTATGGTCTTATTTTTAGTTTAAATGGTCAAGATTAATGAGTTCTTAAAATAAAATTAAAAAAGTCAAATGACTTTGTCTGTTAATTTTGACCATCTATGTGAGAATCAATAATTCTGCTCTCGTATTAGGAGTTAGGACAATAATGTGACATTACATGGCTTAATAAAACGATATTTTTCAATAGGTCACTAAATTTTGGCACAATTAACAGATATCTTAGAGTTTTCCAATACTTACTGCGGCTCAAACGAACACAAATGGAGTTAGAGAAACTGTGGGCATCTGTAATGCATCAATATCACCGTGATTTTGCCAAACGCAAAAAGGATTGAGCTAAGAGCCCAATGGCACAGCAGAAATCTCAGCGATCTCGACCAATGTGGCGTGTTGGAGAACATATGGCATTCTTGATCAGAAATCTCCAATTTTATATTCAGGTTGTTCTACATGACTTGATATTTATGCTAAAAATTTTAGATGACTGCGATAATCATTGTTAGAAGTTGTTGTGTGATCTATTACACTAGTTCAGTGCTGTTGTGCTAATTACATACTCGTGCACTTAATAACTTACTTAAAATGCTTCATATGAGCAGAAATGAAACAAATGGTGATCAACAGATCTTGTACAATTTATGTTCTTTTCATTTCTGCATATTTCATTTTTGCGAATATTTGTACAATACATTTACAAATTTTGATGCCATTTCAAATTTTATGGTTTTTCTACTGCTTGGGTTAGCATGAGTGATTTTTAAATGTAAATGTAAATTACTAGTTGTGGGCAGATACTTCTGTTGTATTGATAAAGAAGGCGGAGCGCTGGAAAAAAAAAAAATCTATTTCATGTTTTATAACCTCTGCTTTCCTTTGCAGGTGGATGTAATAGAGTCTCAATGGAATATCTTACAAACACATATCCAAGACTCTCATGACTTCACGGAACTTGTGGGGTTTCATGAAGAGTAATAATTCCTCAATTGCATGCTTTAAATTTTTTACATCTTATAGGTTGACGTAAATATGTATTATTGCCAAACTATTTAACGTGCAAATTTATTATGGTCATAAATGTATTCATTCAAATTAAATATGGCTTGTTGTTGACAATCAAATAACCAAGTATTACCAAATTTACAGCTTTGTTAGCTCGTTAAGGTTGCTATTTTTATTCCTTATGGGATATCCCCCCCCCCCCCCCCCCTTATTTTTTTTTTCCTAAATATTGCTTATTACAGCATCCTTAATACATTATGCTATGTCTCCAACAGGTATCTATTAGCCTTAATTTCGCAAACCTTCTTGGACATTGGTTCTGTGTCAAGGATACTGGATAGCATCATGAAGCTCTGCCTACAATTCTGCTGGAATCTTGAAAACCAAGATCATTGTTCAAATACTGTGGAACTGGAACACATAGCTGAGGTAATTGTGCATCACTGATCTTGTCAAATAACTCAACAATGAGTATAGCCATTATTCTCTCATACAGGTTATATATTGATTAGAGGTATGTCTGAAAATTTTTAGGTAAGGAAGAAATTAATAGATAATAACAACTAAGCCGTTTACCACTCTAGTTGAGATTGGTTATATGGATCATACACTGTCCTAAACCAGTCTCATTTAACTCAACCTTTTATTATTAAATCATTGTCTTCAATTTATATTCTTACGTTTGTTTAATTTCTATAGGAATTCAACAAGAAATCAAATTCCTTGTACACTATACTGCGCAGCAGCAGGCTTGCTGGGAGTCAGCGGGCTCCATTCTTCAGACGTTTTCTCTTGCGGTTAAATCTGAATTCCTTCTTCGAGGTAAATCAGTCATATAGATACTTGGTGTATATCTAGTTTCCTTTTCTATTCTCTGTTTTTTATTTCTTGTTTTCAGTCTTTAATACAGAAGTGCTTCCTTGTTTTAATCTGTTTTTATGTTTCTAAGATTATGTGAAAGAAATAACAAAAACAAGAAAATCCTGTCTTTCTGACTTAATTGTTTAGATCATTTTTCTTAATCGAGCTCTTGTTTTGTCCCTTAACAGGCAACTGCAAGGGGAGTTCTGAATGTTGTCAGACCACAGCTGTCGCTTCCTGTTTTGAATCAACAGTAAAGTTCTTCTGTTGTTTTTATAGGGGGTATTGACATGTGACCTTCGGTTGAGTACACTCGCATTATTCATCCGCTGCACCTTGATTCGAGGATGAGTTTTGGACTGTTGAGTGTTGACAATCAAGTTGCTATCTGCTGGCCATTTCCATTTGACCATCTTGCAACTGCCCTTTTGAAATTCCACTTCATTACTAACTCATTGATTTATTTTACTGTAAATACAATTCAGTTTGGTGGTTTCATGCGTGTGGTAGCTGTTAGGTGGATATTTTGTTGTCTTAGTAGTGTGAGAGCTATGAGCAGTGATTGGTGTATATAGTGTCACTTTTCTTTTTTTAACTTATTTTAAGGTTTATTGAAGTTTCTGTTATTTTTCACTAGAGATACTTTATTAACAAGTTTATTCTCACTCTTAATGTTCTGTGAGCGTCTAAATTTTCATGGAAATTGCCATTTTTCATTTGCCTAGCAAAGGATCACATTAAATCAAATTGACTCTTTTTACAAGTTTGCATAATGAAGGTTATTCACTGAGCAAACTGGCACTTGATAGTTGACAATTTGAATATGCTCAATCAAATTATAGACTTACAATTACGCATGCAAACTTCCAACACTAGAGAAATATATCTAATTACTTCTATAACTCTTCAAAGCCTTCTTCATCCCCTCCATCCTCTACCCTTTGGAATTGTCTTCTCCATGTTTCCATCTGCCAAAATATCGATGCCTTATAGTCACTTGAGTTTTACAATGTCAATTGTAAATACAATATGAAATGAAAATTGGTATCATATAAAAAGGCTTGATCTCTGTAGAAACTAGAAACCATCCATTATTGATGTCTTCTCATGACCAAAAACCATATAGATGTGAAAAATAGGGTAAATTAGATTTCACTATTTGGAGTTACATGATATTATACACGACACATCTCTTGGCAAGATATCAAAAACATACGAAAAAAATTGGGTAATAATAATAATAATAGATAAGATTTTTGTTTTTTTAAGTTCTTAAAAATATTTTACTTAATTTTCAAGTTTTGCCGAACAATCCCGCTACGTTACCAACAACATTTCTGCCAACATCTGCCAACTCTTATTTATAAGTGTGTTTAATGGAAGTGTCTTTGTGGATGTGTCTAATAAAAATGTCTTTTTTATAGCTGTGGTTAATAGAAGTGTCTTTATAGATATATTTTTTTGGATGTGTCTCTTTATATGTGTGTTTAAAATATAATAATTAATCATTGTTGGCAATAAGTTGGCAGATAATATGTTGGTACTTATACTTTTCCTTTGCCGAATAATCAAAGTTGCTGACATGACATCATTAGAGGAGAAAACATGGCTTAAACTCAATGTAAAAGATGTTGGTATCAACTTTTATATAATAAAAATAAATAGATAAATAGATGTTATTTAACAGAAATCTTAAAGAGAAGTTAGTGTACAATTTTACCAAGGAGTGAGGCCAAGAAAAGACAAATTTGTAGTGAAGAGAAGATGTCTCACCTGATCATCTGAAAGTCGCAGTTGTTCAGCAACAAACAGCTTGTTACTGTAATGTGCTGAACCAAATTCTTCTTTTGAACTTTCAGAAACTCCTTTATGATTAACCATTTCAACACGAAAGCCGTTGCTCATGACTAATTTATCCAGCCATTGCTTTCTGTTGGACTGTATATGGCATCAGCAGAAAAAAGCTTGTTTGCTTAGAAAATTTGGTACATTCATAACTCAATGCATCTTAACATAACTCAATTTACTTGAAAGTTAACAGCAAACTAACCTTGATTTCTGTTTCTGCATCAGATAAATATGTAGGCAACTCTCCCAGAAAAAAGCTTCCCTCCATGGCCAAACTGCTTAACATTGACAAAACTTCTTCAAAATTTGCCAATGTCATCATAGGAAACCCCTGCAGGAATAAACTTCCATGATTTGCCAACTTTGTTTGGAGTTCAATTGTCATTAATGTGGTAGAATTATAAACATAATCACCTGCATAGCCCATATACTTGGCCTACTACCAATATATCCTCTAAGTTGCAAACTTAGCTTTATGTCAGATGATTCCAAAGGAATATGATAGAATAAGCTACCTTTGGGAACCTTAGCCCCAAAGTAATTTAAGAATTTATGTATTAGTTTATTATAGCACTACCTTTGGTATCTTTTATAATATAATTGGTTAATTTATTGTGGGAAATTATGAAATTGATATTGAATTGATTAAATAGATGCTATTCTTTATGATTAGTACAAATGCGGTTATATGAATAGATGTTTTTCTCTATATTATTACAAACTAAGTTTAGTATTGATATCGACAAATTTATAAAAAACTTAAAAGCTTATATGTCATTCACTTACTATAATACTAGTTTAGTTTCTCCTTTTATATAGATTTGTTTTTTTTGTGCATTGTGTCATTACTTATACTGATATTCATCTTCATGAGAGTGTGATTTTTTATTACCTGTATTCTAGGTTGCACTTGGTGACATGGCTGAACTTCTAACAGCAAAGTATGATGCTGATAAGTTGCCTGAAGGAAAACTTAGGTTTGTTTCTCCAATTCCTCAATTGTTAATATTTAAGTATTTTAAGTGGCCAAGTGGAGTTTTCTAACTGAAATGTTTGCATTCTCATGCTGCAGCACAAAAGGAGTAGGAGGAACATCACCAGATTTTTCTGAAGCCCAGGCACTTGAGGACGGGGTTGTTGTTTCCCTAGGAAATCCCAAGAAAAATCCAAGCTTTAAGGTAGGCTAAGATTTTAAATTTCAACAGCAGATTTCTTCATTATTATACTTTGATTTTTTATATTTATTCTGTTATCACTTTGCATTGCAGGGTTCTCTTTTGTACAATGAGTACATTGTTTATAATGTGGAACAAATTAAGATGCGCTATGTTGTTCATGTAAATTTCAACTTTAAGCCACGACACTAATGGTCAAAAATGTATGAACTTATACATATCTTTACTGAGAGAAAAGGTTTGCACTTTTTCTGCTATTTTGAAGAAAAATGTTTTAAACAAGGGTAAAAAAATGTTATGCCCTCATTGAATTAGACCATGGTTTACCATTATAAACTACACACATTAGTGAGTGGTTTATAACTGATAATACACAATAGAGTGAGTCAAAAGGAACAAAGAGAAATCAGGATATCTACTGAGATAGAATTAATAGAAGCAAGAAGTGTCAACTATATCTAAAACACTCACTCCTTGGTTTTTTGCATGGTTTTTTGTGAACTCTAATGCCTGAAAAGGAAACTCTGGGTGGTGCACGCCAATGACTGTGTATATCCCCATATAAAACATGCATAGTTTTCATTTTGTTCACTTTTGTGCTTCATTTAAACACACACATCAATTGCTGTAGAATTTCAGCTGCTTGGGAGCATGATTGAGTTTTAAAAGCCTTTGAATCGAAGGGTGGTGCCTGACCAAATAAAGCATTTTCATTTTTCAACATACCCAACCCAAGTGCATGGTGCACACTGCACACGCCAATATTAAAGACCCTTAGATTTGATAATGACCTCATCCAGAATCTATGTTCTTATCCCACAAGATAGTGGATTGGCCAACGTTCTTACAAGCCCCATAACTGCTCTAATATATGTATAATACATGGAACTAGACCTACTAACACCATATTGGTAGAGTGGTGTTGATTTCTTTCTACTGATCTCATGTTCCTCTCTTGGATGATGTTTAGTGAGTGTTTTTTAGAATAAAAATGGACATTTCGCTTGTCATTTTATTCTTTTTTTCCTCGAAACAGGTTTGTGTCTCTTAAAATCTCTGTATTTGGGGACTTATACAAATGTTATGAAGAAGTTGTAATTCTTCAATATGGATTAGATTGAATTCTTAATAATAAAGCTAGATTATTATGGGTGGGTCGAGTGACCAGCTCATCCTTCCGTTTAAATAAGTGTTGGGGGGTCGAATCTTGCATTGTGGATATAGCAACTCATTGGCCAGTGACAGATCCTTAAATTTATTGTTCAAATCCACGACAGATTAGTTTTTGGCTTGTCAGGATGGGAACACTATGCGCAACCAAAAAAAAAGCTAGATTATTAGTTACAAAGTAAAACCCCAAGAAAGAGAGATATCACCCTTCTCCTTCAAAGTAGACCTTACGGTTCTTTAATGCATTGATATATGAGTGCTTGTGAAAATTTAGTAGGAATAGAGTGTGACATGTTTCATGGTTTTTCCTTTGTGCATAATTGAATTGGCATGGTAGAACAGCAAAGTAGGGGTGGTGGTAGTAATGATGGGGTTGCTGCTTGTGTATGTAAGATTTGACCTATGTAGAAAAACTAAACTAGGATTTAAACCATTGCTGCACGGCACACCTTCGTAGCATGCTATTCATCAAACTTTGCAATGTTTCATTACTCCCTCCTCACCACTTCTTCTTAGGGAATTCTCTGTTGTGAAACTAGCTTCCTTCTTTGCCCCTACCTTTGTATCCTTTTTTATGCGATAAAAGTTGGAAGCAGCAGAATTATCGGGTCGGGATTGGATCGGTTTTGAGTGAATTTGAGAATCGAATCGATTAAATTTGTTCGGTTTAGATTGAATTGTGTTAGTGTATTTTTTGTGATTGGACTCGATTAAAATTAAATTTGTGAGAAAAATTGAAAAAGAAAAAATGGAAAAAAAATTATGTAACACTTGAAAATAAAAATAAAAAGAGAAATGGTGGCTCAAGTGAGATTAAGATTAGTAAAAGTTATATATTATATATTTTATTTTTTAATATAATATATTAGGTTATTGGCGAATCAATTCAGATTCTGCAACTACAACTCTGATACATGAATCAATTAAGGTCGAGTATAATATGATTTTATTCGTTACCTATTGGGTAAAATGCCTAATATATATAATTGGGTAATCAGATTATCTGTACTTGTTTACACCTCTAGTTGAAAGTGGTTTTTGTATTAAAAAGAAAACTAAGGGTTAATAATTAAATCAGTATCTAATTAATGAGGCATTCTTTAAATTTGTCTCTAAAATATTTTTTTAATCAAATTGATCTTTTAAATATTATAATTAATCATATTTGTCTTCTAATTATCTTATTAACAATTTTTATCAACCATTGATGATCTAAAATGTTAGTTGACAACATATACATAATAGCTAACATGTCTAATTGGATGCTGACTAAATATATTTATAAAAATTTATTAATTTAGTCTCTTTTACCAATTACATAAAACCTGTACTGAATTTGACTTAACAACTAAATTGATAAATTTTTATAAACATATTTTGTTAGCGTCTAATTGGATATGTCATGTGTGATATATGCTATCAATCAGTATTTTGCATTATCAATAATTGACGAAAATTTTTTAATGGAGTAATTAAATGACAAATTTGAAAAATGCTCAATTTTTTAAAGACTTAGACTATTAATCTAAAAAGCCAAAGTATTCATATGAATCATAGGTTAGCAAAAGTGTAATTATCCTTTTGACTATGCACTAATCTAAGATAATCGCTAATTAATTAATGTACATAAATAAACAATTTTTCATATTTTATCTAATAATAAATGAATTATGAGTAGATAATAATATAAGTCAAGTTAGTTCTTTTATTAATTTTTTTAATATATCACCACATGATAGGTTAAAAATGTGATATGTGATAGACTTAACACATTAACAATTATAAGAAATATATTAGTAAAAATAATAAAAAACTAATTTAACTTAAATATGATCTTTAAAAAATAAATTATTATATATATGTATTATTTTATTAATTTTTAATATATATTTCATATGAGTAACTAATATGAAAAGTGAATTTAATATATAGAGTATGATACTATGATTGTATCCATATACAAGTACCATTCACACAAGGTAAAAAGCACATGAATAATGACGTAAGTATTTGAATTAGAAATGGATAGGGTTAGCCTTTGGATTTGATGTAGCTACAAGTCTAGAAGGTTGCTACATGGTGTTTATTATCAGGCCAATTTTATAGTGCCTATAAATATTTTTTGTAGTAAATTTTAATATTTAAAAATTATTTATTTTTATATTTTTTAAATTAAATAATAATTTTTAATTTTTTTAAATAAATAGACACTACTTTTTAGACACTATAGCATTCACGTTATTATTAAGTACGAAGTAGGAGGCAGGCGTGAAGTATATTGAGTCCATGATGGGCAGTGTTTTAGTATTAATGTCAAGTCATTGAAATTCTTGTGCTGTTAAAAACTCACCAAAAACATTAGAAAGAAAAGGTAAAGGCCTATTACACATAGAGAATGATATCCACAACTTTCTCTAAAACTCACACATGCAAATGATGCAATAATACTTGAAAACTTTGCATGCCAACACGCAAAACCCAAACCTATCTGCACTCTTACATTATGAAGTCTTCCCTTCCTTGTTGCTTCCACCATTCAATCCAATTCTTTTCAAGGATTTCTATTTGATTGAATTTGTAGATATTTTTTATGATTTATGAATAAAATTTTTTAATTTTTACGATAAAATTGATTTGAACAAATACAAGTTAACATGAGATCAAATTTGTCTTTAAATTATTTTTATTATCATAAATGATTATGAAAAATTATTTTTATTAAAATTTATTATCTAAAATTGTTTTATGTTTTACTATTATATTATTTTTTAAATCAAAATAATATGATTAGGGACGAATTTATGCATTAGAATTTCAAAAATTATTTAGTAGTTCTTAATAATAATGGTTAGTTGTTCCTACTACATAAGTAATTTTGACTCCACTCTAGTAAATTATTATCAAAATTATTTTATTAACTTTAACTCTAGTAATATATAAAATTATGTTAAATTAATTTAAAATTAAAGATGTTGATTTAACTTATTTTAATATTAAATTTTAAACAAAAATATTTTATTGAATCAACAGTGAAAAGATTATTTAATTTTTTTAAAATATAAAATCTAAAAGAATAAAATTTTAAATTATTTGTTATTATAGTAAAATTGTAAAAATTATTGTCATGTTATGAATATTTTGTTTTCACTATTCAAATTTTTTAGATTTATTCGTCACTAAATATGACCAATGTTATTATTTGTTAAAATTTACCAACATATTTTATCTATTCTTAAATTGGAATAGCTATATTTGTATCTAGAAATAATTTTATGTTTTTTTTTTTTAGTTTAAACACTTAATAAATCTGCTAAAGATAGATAAAAAAAATGTATAATTAAATATACAATATCTTGTTACAACAATGATAAATTCATTAGTTTAAAATAATTTATAATATTTTTTATTAAAAGATAAATAATAAAAAATTTACTAAAAAAAATAAAATACAATTTATACTTATTATTATGTACGTATAAATACTATTGTATATAATTAATTTGATTGATTAGTTATAATTTAATATGGTACGGTCAAACAAAATATTAAAATATCCTATCTCTCTCTCTCCAAAGTTTTGGACCTAGCTATATAAATAGTGAGTCATTCCCTCGGCTAAGTTCAACTTCAACATCTAAATTCACTTTGTCTCATCAACTTCTCAAGGCTTGTGGAATGTCTTCTTCTTCATTGAGTGAATAGTTCTTGTTGGAGAAGCAGGGCACGTGCAAAATTTTTTTGATTTTTATAGTCGAAATTATTTTGTTGCACGTGTTCTTTTTCTCTAACACGGATTTTTTACTCTTTTATTCTACTATCATGTTATCGTTTAGATACAACATTGAGTTTGAATAATGGCGCTTCATGAAGTATAAAATCGGTTTGTTTCTTCCTTCTATATTTGTGCTTGTTCATAGGTAGCATTCATACATACCATGATATGTTTAAAGGAGAAGCAATTTTCATATATGAGATTCAGAATCATGTTACATGTAACTCGCTTGATTTCATTAGATGTGTTACAATGACTTAAACTTAAGTTTTTATCCACTTCAAATCATGGTTTTGACGAGAGAAAATTAGAATCCTAACACCCTAAAAGATGAAATGAATTTGTATATTATTATATCAATTTATTAATGACTACCCCACGAATAATATATAGTTTAATTTCATAACATTCTAAACATGGTTGTTAATGTATGAGTGTTTGTGGTTTAAAAACTATAGACCAAATGTCAGCTTAGTGCATGTAAATCAGCCATTGGTAGTTATATATTGATTTAGTAATATTTTTTTGGAGTGTAATACAAGTTAATGCTGCAAATGAAGGAGGCCTATGTATAGATTGTAATAATATAATTGAAAATGATGAAATGTACATTAAATGTTTTCACCTTATTTTCTCCCATGGGAGGTTCTAGACTATAGTGTATAGTATATAGGGAAATATTATGACAAATTAGGGTAAGCAACTATGAAATTTATATTAGATGGAATAATTTTCACAAACACTTGTTGATGCTAGTTTAACTATGTAACTATTTTACACTTCGAAAAAGTTTAGAAGGCCAACACTTTTATTAAAATTTGGCTAGCACTTAGTTAGTTTAAAAAAAAGAGTAATTTTCAATTATTAGATGAAATTTCATACCATTAAAAATACTATTAATGGCTAATTGATGACTAAAAATCACAAAATATATTAGCTCCCTATTACTCCTCAAAATCGAATTAACGCAATTGATAATAAACATTTTTTTAAATTTAATTCTCATTACTATTTTAATTTGAGAGGCATTTTAATGGATAATATACAAATATTTAAAGTATTTGGAGACATATCTCAATCCAAAGTAATATTATCATCAATTTTAAAACTTTTTTAATCGCTTCATTATATATGTATTTGTAAAGGCCTGGCCCGGCATTCGCACGGGTCGACCCGGCTCAAGCTCTACCCGACCCGGTTGCACGCCCTCCAACCGACCCGGACACGTGTCCTGTACTGCTCGCACGCGGCTGTGGGACAGCGTCCTTTGGGATACGTGCCTGACTCCATGAGGGGCCCATGACTGACATGTATATAAAGGGAAAGCTGGCTCTTTCCCCGAGGTACGTCATATCCTTTCACCTCTTTATTCTGCCCGCCTGCACATTGCTGACTTGAGCGTCGGAGTGTCTTTGCAGGTGGCACCCCCCCTCATCATCTCTCCAAGACAAGTACTCGGCTACTCGACAACCCACAAACAGCGCGACCAAATCTAAGGCGTCCTCACTCCCACACTCGCTTACCCGATCTGTCCGGAACCCGACAACCGAATATTGGCGCCGTCTGTGGGGACACCCTGCCTAAATGGAAGTCGTGCTGGGTCCCGGTGACCAAGCTCGAGCAGCCGGAGCGGAGGGGGCAGCCTCCGTCGCTTCACTGAGGGGGCGGCGGAGGTCCCCCCAACAACACACGAGAACACGACCCTTCGGGGGAACGGGTGGCGATAGCGCCATAATAATGCAGGAGCTACGCCACAGAGTCCAGAACTTAGAGCGACAGCTAGCCGACCGGGAGCGGGATGGACGGTCTACCGATCCCAGCTTTACCCCATCTCCCGGGAGCGAGGAGGAAGACTCTCACCGAAGCCGCCAGCGGCGTACATCCGCTTCCCGGACGGAAGCGGAGAGCACGCGGGAGGAGTCACCCATTATAAGAAGGCGAAACGACAGGATCATCTACTCCCGAGGCGGACCAACCCACCGAGCAGCAAGAGGTCACGAGGACGGGGAAGGGAGATCCGAGAGAACACGGCAACCCGTCATAATGGGTGTCACCCCGTTCCACCGATCTATCCTCGAGGTCCGGTTGCCGAAACACTTCGACAAACCAACGGACATGAGGTACGACGGAACTCAAGACCCTCTAGAACACCTCACGGCCTTCGAGGCCAGGATGAATCTAGAGGGAGTAGGAGACGAAGTAAGATGCCGCGCCTTCCCGGTAACCCTAGCAGGACCAGCAATCAGATGGTTTAACGGCCTCCCTCAAGGTTCCATCTACAATTTCTCAGACATCAGCCGTGCATTCCTGGCCCAATTTACAACGCGAATAGCAAAGGCCAAGCATCCTATCAACCTTCTAGGGGTAACCCAGAGACAAGGAGAGCCGACCAGGAGATACTTAGATCGGTTCAACGACGAATGCTTGGAAATCGACGGCTTAACCGACTCAGTGGCCAGTCTCTGCCTGACAAACGGCCTCCTCAACGAGAACTTCCGAAAACACCTTACCACGAAGCCGGTTTGGACAATGCACGAAATCCAGACGGTGGCCAAGGAGTACATAAACGACGAGGAAGTCAGCCGAGTCGTGGCTGCCAATAAGCGGCAGTCCGGTTACGGCCAGGCTCGGCAGTCCGGTGGCGACGGTGAGAAAGCAAAAGAAAAGGCCAGGGAGGAGGCATCAAACAAAGCACCTAGGCCGTTCCCTCGTGTCGGAAAATTTACTAACTACACTCCACTCACCCTCCCCATCGTGGAAGTTTATCAACAAATAGCTGAGAAGGGAATTCTTCCGAAGCCTCGACCACTTAAGGACCGTACGGGAGGAAACAAGAACCTTTATTGTGATTACCATAAGGGGTATGGCCATCAAACACAGGACTGTTTCGACCTGAAGGATGCACTAGAACAGGCGATAAGGGAAGGAAAGCTAGCAGCGTTCTCCCATCTCATCAGGGAGCCGAGAAGGCGTTATCGCGATCAAGACGAGGAAGGCAAGACACGCTCGGCCAAGCGGCGACAGGAACTCGAAGACAGAGACCATGGCCTCACTGTGATAAACGTGGTAACGGCAAAAAACGCTGCACCAAAATCCCGGTCGGCACACAAGAAAGACGCCAAGGTTCTGGCGATCTCATCCCCGCCGGTGCAAGGCTCCAAAAAACCTCCATCCATTTCTTTCGGCCCGGAAGACCAATGGTTCAGCGACGCCCCGGAAAACCCCCCATGGTCATAACGGCCAGAGTGGGGACCGGCCTCGTCAAACGGATCCTTGTCGACACAGGAGCTGATTCAAATATCATGTTCCGCAACGTGTTCGACGTACTAGGGCTAAAGGATGCCGACCTGACGACTCACCAGCACGGGGTTATCGGGTTAGGCGACCACTTCATCAAACCGGACGGAGTCATTTCCCTACCAATCTCGGTGGGGCAGATCCAAGGCCGAAGATCGGCGATGGCTGAGTTCGTAATTCTCCGAGATTCCACAGCCTACAACATCATCTTGGGAAGAAAAACAATCAATGATTTTGAAGCCATAATCAACACCAAGCTGCTAGTTATGAAGTTCGTTACCGATGAGGGATCCATAGGGACCATAAGAGGAGACCTCGAGACGGCGGTCGCTTGTGACAATGCCAGCCTTTCCCTTAGAAAGAAGTCCAAGGAAGCATCCGGCGTGTTCCTAGCCGACCTTGATGCCAGAGTAGAGGACAAGCCGAGGCCAGAACCAGAAGGGGACCTGGAGAAGTTTAGAATCGGTGACGAAGAGGAAAAGTTCACATTCGTTAACAAGAACCTCCCACATGAGCTGAAGGAGCCTTTGATTGAAATGATAAGGGCCAACAGGGACTTGTTCGCCTGGACACCAGCCGACATGCCGGGCATAGATCCAAAAATCATCTCACATCATTAAGCCGTCAAGGCGGAAGCACGCCCAGTGGCACAACGAAGGAGAAAGATGTCGGCGAAAAGAGCAGAGGAGGTAGCCAAGCAAACGGCCAGCCTCCTAGAAGCAGGCTTCATACGGGAAGTGGACTACTCGACATGGCTCTCGAATGTGGTATTGGTGAGAAAACACAACGGCAAGTGGAGAATGTGCGTGGACTACTCTGACCTTAACAAAGCATGCCCCAAAGATTGCTTCCCCCTCCCCAACATAGATGCACTCGTCGACGCCGCAGCGGGATACCGGTATCTAAGTTTCATGGACGCCTACTCCGGTTACAATCAGATACCGATGCACCGTCCCGACGAAGACAAGACGGCGTTCATAACGCCAGGAGGAACTTTTTGCTATAAGGTAATGCCATTCGGCTTGAAAAATGCGGGGGCAACATATCAAAGGCTGATGAACAGGATATTCCACGACCTCATAGGGAAAACAGTCGAAGTTTACGTGGACGACATCCTGGCAAAAACAACACGACCTGACGACCTCTTGAACGACCTGGCAAGTGTATTTGCGTCCCTCCGTCAACACGGTATGAGGCTGAACCCCCTCAAGTGCGCCTTCGCCATGGAAGCCGGCAAGTTCCTGGGATTTATGATAACTCAGAGAGGGGTAGAAGCTAACCCGGAGAAATGCCAGGCGATACTCCAGATGAGGAGCCCGGGTTGCATCAAGGACGTCCAGAGGTTGGCAGGACGGTTGACCTCACTATCCCGATTTCTCGGAGCTTCGGCGACAAAGGCCCTGCCATTCTTTAACCTCATGAAGAAAGGGATTGCGTTTGAGTGGACACCCGCATGTGAAGAAGCCTTTCAACACTTCAAGGAAATCCTGGCGGCACCTCCCGTTCTCGGGAAGCCAAAGAACGGGGAACCACTATACCTATACCTCGCTATAACAAGCGAAGCCCTGGCCGCAGTTCTGGTACGGGAGGACGGGAAAGCTCAACAGCCAGTCTATTTCATAAGCAGGGCCCTGCAAGGGGCAGAATTAAGATATAGCAAGTTGGAAAAGCTAGCCTTAGCACTCCTAACTTCGTCGAGAAGGTTAAAACAGTATTTCCAAAGTCACCAAGTTGTCGTCAGAACGGACCAAGGGATCCGGCAAGTTCTCCAAAAACCCGATCTGGCGGGAAGAATGATGACTTGGTCCATCGAACTCTCCCAATATGACATATGGTACGAGCCCCGGCAAGCCATCAAGGCGCAGGCCATGGCGGATTTTTTAGTTGAAGTAACGGGAGACCCAAGCGAAGACACGGGTACACGGTGGAAGCTCCATGTGGACGGAGCCTCCAACCAGACCTTCGGAGGTGCCGGGATCATACTGGAAAGCCCGCTTGAGGTTGTATACGAACAGTCGGTCAGATTCGAGTTTCCCATCTCGAACAACCAGGCAGAATATGAAGCCCTTATAGGAGGCTTAACCTTAGCGGCAGAAGTCGGCGCGAGAAGACTGGAAATATGCAGTGACTCCCAAGTCGTCACTTCCCAAGTAAACGGTAGCTACCAAGCCAAAGACCCCTTGCTTCAGAAGTACCTGGAAAAGGTTAAAAGCTTGAGCCAAAAGTTCGAAGAGGTCACGGTCCACCACGTACCTAGAGAAAGGAACACACGGGCAGACCTCCTGTCAAAGTTAGCTAGCACGAAGCCGGGAGAAGGGAACCGGTCTCTCATCCAAGGCATGACGAGAGAACCAGCAATCACACTGCACGTGACAAGCCTAGGTTCTTCATGGCTAGACCCCATCACCGACTTCCTAGAACACGGCAAACTCCCCAGTGATGAAAAGAACGCGGCAAAATTGAGAAGGGAAGCGGCCAAATACGCCGTCATCCAAGGACAGTTGTTCAGGAAAAGGCTCAACCAACCCCTACTGAAGTGCCTTCACCCCGATCAGACGGACTACGTCCTAAGGAAAGTCCATGAGGGCTGCTGTGGGCACCACATCGGAGGCAAGGCCCTAGCGAGGAAACTATTCCGAGCCGGATACTATTGGCCGTCGATGATGGCAGACTCCAAAGAGTTCGTCAAAAAATGCGTAAAGTGCCAACAGAACGCCAACTTTGCCAGGGCACCGGCCTCCGAGTTAAGCTTGCTGACGACTTCTCGACCATTCTCTCAATGGGGAGTCGACCTCTTAGGGCCTTTCCCAGTCGGCTCGGGGCAAGTCAAATACCTCATTGTCGCAATTGACTACTACACCAAATGGATAGAAGCCGAACCGCTAGCCAGCATATCCTCATCTAATTGTAGGAAGTTCATGTGGAGGCAGGTGGTAACGCGATTCGGGATACCAGAAGTCGTCATCTCCGACAACGGCACGCAATTTACTGATAAGAAGTTCATGGAATTCCTCAACGGCCTGGGCATAAAACAAAGGTTCTCTTCGGTAGAACACCCTCAGACGAACGGACAAGTGGAGTCCGCCAACAAGGTTATCCTTTCAGGGCAAAAAAAGAGGTTGGACAACAAAAAGGGTGCCTGGGCCGACGAGCTAGCATCGGTCCTCTGGTCTTACCGAACAACCGAGCAATCCTCAACCAAGGAAACTCCTTTCCGACTAACGTACGGGGTGGATGCAGTAATACCCGTAGAGATTGGTGAACCGAGTCCGCGGTTGCTTTTGAAAGGAGTAGAGGAAACCGTAGAAAAGGACCTGATAGATGAAGCCCGGGAAATGGCCCATTTGACAGAAACAGCGCTAAAACAAAGAGTGGCTCTGCGCTACAACACCAAAGTGCTCAAGAGGGAATTCGAGCCAAACGACCTCGTCCTAAGGCGGAATGATATCGGCCTGCCGACCCCCGGAGAGGGCAAGCTAGCGGCAAACTGGGAAGGCCCCTACAGAGTCAAAAAGGTGATGGGAAAAGGAGCCTTTAAGTTAGAAAAGCTTGATGGCAAGGAGGTCCCAAGGACATGGAACGCGGACAACCTTAGAAGATTCTACTCCTAGAGGACGGAACGACATGCCGGCTAATCTAGCTAAGTAGTTAATTTGTCATTCCAAGTCCTTTATGTGGTTACCGAATAAGATATATTTGTGCAAATTCTCCACCCTATTTTATCTCCGCTTTTCAGATAAACCATCTCGTCATGACTAACGACGACGTGCGACCCGGGACTGATCACCCCGGGAGATCATCAACTACTGTTGTAACAAATAACTACACGAAAGGCCACGGGCCGCCGGTATAAACGACTACAAACCAAAAATGGTTAATAGGAACAATAACACGATCAGACGAATAAACGACAACTATAAACCAAAACGGTTAGAAACGATAACGCGATCAGACGAATAAGAAAAGGTTTATCGCGACAACACGAGCAAGCGACCAAAAAAGGTCATTGTTCACAAGCCAAAATAAAAACGGCTAAGATCAAATTGTTCACAAGCCAAAACGGCTAAAATCAAGATTATTCACAAGCCAAAACAAAACGGCTAAACAAAAACTTTAAAACAAAGGATTCATTTCTTGGGGACATCGACAACTTGGCCATCCTTAATGACTTTACGAACGCCGATTGCTGATTTGTCGAACTCGGGAGCAATGATTTTGACCTGAGCCTTAAGAGCCTCTTCGGTCGCCAGAATCGCACCCCTCCCCTGTTTGACGACGTCTTTATACTTCGCCTTCCATGTTGCCAGTTCGGCCTCGACGGCCTGCTTCTCTTTCTCAACTTCGGCCACACGCTTTTGCGCCGCGCCGACCTGACCCTCCAAAGCCATTTCGCGCTCGACCAAACGTTCAACCGTCGCTTCCGACTCTTTTTGTTTCTTCTCAGCAGTTGTTGCCTTCTGTTCGGCGGCGGTAGCTTTCTGCTCGGCAGCGGTGGCTTTCTTCTCGGCAGCGTCCAGTTTTTCCGAAGATTGAGTCAATTGCTCCCGAAGGGTTTCAACTTCACTTTTTAGCTCGTTATTAGCCCTCCCGGCAGAATCCAACCTCCTGCGGAGAGACTCCATCCCGGACAGTTCGAACTCGGCCTTCCGAGCTATGACTGCGCCGCGCAGGAGAGTGCGATACATCCACCTCGCCTGCCCGGCAAGGGATGACTCGTGGAAATACTCCTCGGTACCGGGGATCAGCTGGGAGTCTATGAAGTTCCCGGCGTCAAAATTCCTTTCCATGACAGTAAGGACGCCCTCAGGGCTAGACGACGCCGACATGCCTCTATAGGTTACCTTAATAAAAGTATTGGACCCTGCCCCGAAACTCCAATAAGTCGGGATGAGCCGTACCCCCTCCAAAGACAACCAAAAGGGATGACGACCTTTGGCAGGGCGGACCTTAAAATATTTGTCCTTAAACCCATGGTAAAAATCTTCAAACAAACCTAAAATCTTCCGACCCTGGGCAGACCGGAAGGACATGAACCCTTTTCTGTGTTTCCCCTCCTTGGAAGGGTTTGTGAGGGTGAAGAAGAAGAGGAAAACATCCACGGACACCGGCAGTTCGAGATATTCACAGACCATCTCGAAACAGCGGATCGAGGCCCAACTGTTCGGATGCAACTGCGACGGTGACACGGAAATTCGATTTAAAAGCGCCATTTGAAAGGCTGAAAACGGAATACGAACTCCGACTTGAGTGAACATGGCTTTGTAGAACCAAATCCAGTCGGCGACCTGGCGGGGTTGGAAGTTGATTTCGTACAATCGCTCGTGAGGAGCCGGGACGAAAACGTCGTAATTGGCCTCCTCGTCAGTCCCACCACACAAGTACCCGGCTTGTCGGAACTCGGTGAGCTCCTCCTCGCCCATTTGATTAGGCGAATCCTTCACGTCGGAAACGACCCAAGCATATGGATCGTACGCCGCGGGGTTAACGGAAGCCCGGGAAACCGTGCGAGCCATACCTATATGGGGGGACCATCCAGTCAGTCTAAGAGATCGGTTGCTCAGGCCGAATACAGCACTACCCCCACGACTCCCCGACCAAGGCCAAACAAGACCAAAGCACGAAAAGAACAATAAAAAACCTACCCTGGAATGGTACTTTCCCCCCTAACACATCTAGTCGCAATCAAAAGGCTACGCAACAATAGCAAAAATCAAACAACAACGCGCAGAAATAATGCATAAAAGGGAGATTGATTCGAAAGTTACCTAAATTGATGGAAAGAAGATGAAGTTGCAAATTTGGGAAAATGCAGGAAGGATGAACAAAGACGCCACAGCAACACTCTGAGATCTTATGTCAAATGAGAAGAAGGAGAGGAATGGGAAGTGTGGAAAAATGCAGAAACACAGAACCGAACAGTTTAAAAACTGCTTCCCCAAAAGCGCGAAACACCTGGGGCAGAATAGTCTTTTCAAGCAGGGTTTTCCCACACCATTATGAGCATTCAATGCTCGGCGCAAGGAACGATGCGATGAAACGGTTGCTTGTGCAATCAAAGGACACGCGCGTTGGGGGCATACCCTTCCCACGAAAGGCCGACCAGACGAGACGCGAGACGACGCGCCATTGGTAGTTCCCACGACTACCATTGGCGCGTGGGGGCACTGTTACGGCCTGGCCCGGCATTCGCACGGGTCGACCCGGCTCAAGCTCTACCCGACCCGGTTGCACGCCCTCCAACCGACCCGGACACGTGTCCTGTACTGCTCGCACGCGGCTGTGGGACAGCGTCCTTTGGGATACGGGCCTGACTCCATGAGGGGCCCATGACTGACATGTATATAAAGGGAAAGCTGGCTCTTTCCCCGAGGTACGTCATATCCTTTCACCTCTTTATTCTGCCCGCCTGCACATTGCTGACTTGAGCGTCGGAGTGTCTTTGCAGGTGGCACCCCCCTCATCATCTCTCCAAGACAAGTACTCGGCTACTCGACAACCCACAAACAGCGCGACCAAATCTAAGGCGTCCTCACTCCCACACTCGCTTACCCGATCTGTCCGGAACCCGACAACCGAACAGTATTGTTTGCAAATATTTGAACTAATATAAAAATGGTAAAATTACTAAATGAGTTAAAGCGGCTTGTATTGCACTTTTTAATTTTATTAAGGAGGTTAGAATGGGGTAAGATTCTCTTATGGAGATCAGGTGTGTTTTATCTGTATGTGGTGTCAGACAGCAGAAGAGAAATCAGACGGTGCGAGTGGGAGGGACCTTATTAGACGGTCCGATTTGCTGCTTACAACACGGACCATCCGAGTTGTTCGCCGCAGCTCTAAAAAAAATTACATATATTTACAACACGGACGGTGGTCCGATTTGCTTTGTTGAAAATTCAAATTTTTTCTACCTCCAAATCGGACCTTCTAATTTGATCATCACCTTTTTCATGCAAAGAATTCGAATCATGCGAATTCTTATAGAAAAAAGTAATTATTAGAGAAACTGTCCCACATATTAGTTTAGCATTTCACGAACCCATAACCAAACACAACACAAACGTGGTTTCCATAACAAAAAAGAATGAGCACTTATATTGAGTACTAGTTTTTTGGTGTATTGAGTACTAGTTTTTTGGTATAGGAAAAATATTTTGCAATTGCCTATACTTTAATTTCCTAAATAATTATTAGAGATGATTAAGAGTTTATTGCAGCAATGAAGACCGGAAGACTTGTAATCTTACAAAAAAGAATTTAATTATAATAACACTCGGATTATTGGCCAAAAAATAAAAAAGAAAAGTTAATGATAAACATGCCATTATCATAAATTTATACCTTAAAATAGTTTATATCATAAAAAATTATATCTAATATTTGTTTATAATTATCTCTGATATATCTGATATACCATAATAAGTAATATATTCAACTAAATATTTAGATTTTTATATGCAATAAATTGATGAAAGACTTAACTTGACAACAAGAACGAATTTCATTAAAACAATATTATTTATTTTTCAAAAAAAGAAAAAGAAACTTCAAATTCAAATTATCATCATTTTTCAAAATCAGAGAAAATTAATGTTAAACAAATTCTAAAATTAAATCAAAACTGAATTTTTGTAGAGACTAAAACTAAATTCACATTTAAAAGGATTCAAAACTTATTTAGTGAGCGCATGTTTTAATTTTTTTTATATAATTAAAAACTAATTATTTTTATAGAAGTTAGTTTTAGGATTTTACTGGGTGAGTTTTTAAAAGAATATTTTTTAATAGTTTAAAAAATATAAAAATAATATTTTATGTTAAAAATACTTTTTATTTATGAATTATGTTTAGATATGATAATATAAAAATATTTAAAAAAAATTATAGGTTTGTAGTTTCTAAAAAAATATTTTTTAATTTTTTTAATATTTTATTTTTACTATTAAAAATTTATCAAATGACATAAAAAAATAAAAAAATCTTTTTATTGAATTTTTTTCTAACAATTTATTAACATCTAAACAAACTCTTATTATTCACTTACAAAAAATGTTAAAAAATAAATTTTTAATACATATTATTATTTAATAAAATTTACACAAAACTATAAAAGGTAATTTTTATTATGCTCATGCAGTACCAAACAGACTTAAACTGATACTGCCGACTAATTTATTGGTATACGTTTTTACTCAATTTTTTGTAAAAAATTATATTTTCTAACTCGAAAAATTTTATAAAAAAATTCTAATTCACATTATAAATTTTTGAACCTATTTTTCGGCAATTTAAATTATTATTTTACGTTAATTAATTAGTTAATAATTTCTGGTTCTTACATTATCGTCATCGAAGTAGAATGGACGAAATCGAAATACACCATTTTTCATTCGTGCTGGTATCCTATACCCAACTCTTGCAACCTCTTTTCACTTTTTATCACCGACGTGAGTCAATATCAGACTCTTTTAACTCGGACAAAGAATTTGCTCTCCGAGTGCACAGCAGCGCAGAATTCTCATACTCAAATATAATTCCACTATCACTGTTTAATGTTTATCACTGTTTCTCATGTGACAGTTAGGATACACTATCACAACAAAGAAACTATTACCACTAGACATTTTTAATAATTTAAAAATAAAAAAACGGAAGAGAAGAAGGATTGAGATTTTTGTGGAGAATACCAGCGGTTTAAAAATTCTTTTATAGATGATTGATTTTTGTCGTACTATATCTCATTTACAGTGTCAACGTTTTAAGTTAGCATGTATCTTGTTTACACACTAAACAAAATTAGTTCGTTTTTGAGTTCGTTCTTCCCCATATAAAATATGTGTATACGTAGACTTGGATTTGTATCTTATCTCGTTTACACTGAAAATGAGATACGTCTATACTTATTTCCTTTTATAAAGTAAACGAGATAAAACATATTACAGAAATCGATAAAAAGTTAAAAACACTCAAAATTATGTTCTTCTTTTTTTTTTTTTACGATATCTCCCAACAGTTAAAAATTAATCCATCACAATACTAAATTTCATTTAAGGGTTTGTCAACTGTTGTATGCCCAAGATGAAATTTGTAATTTAAATATTTATTATATTTATTTAAAAAAAATTCATTTCTTTATCGTTTATCTCCGCCAGTTTCGGCCTTCAGTCCCAACACATCATTTTCTTCATCGAAGTCAATATAAAAGACTTCACTAATATTTGGGCCTTCAAATACAAAAAAAAAACATTATAAGAGTATTTAATCGTAATGTGTTACAATTTTTTTTTTCAATAATAATGAATAAGATTTGTGGAAACTAATTGTATGTTGAAATAATATTATTGAGAATAACATAAAAAATTAAAATTAAAATTAGATAAAGATGTTAAAAATATCTTTTTTAAAATTGTTTTTTAAAAATTAAAATTTAACACATATAATCAATTTAACTGTATTATTTTTATTAAAATTAGATCGAACAAATTAATTTAGTAAAAAAATTAATAAATTAAATTTTAAACCGATATAAATTAATATTTTTTTTAAAAAAGATTATAATATCTCTATTATAAAAAATAACTAAAATACCCCTATTATTTATATATATATATATATTCATTTTAAAAATTCTAAATTCTAACCTATACGATAGAAAAGAAAAGAGCTAGAATTTAGAATTCTCAAAATTAATATATATAATAAGAGTATTTTAGTCATTTTTTATAATAAAAATATTATAATTATTTTTTATAAAAAATAATATTAATTTAGACTGATTCAAAATTTAATTCACCATTTTTCGGTCAAATTAATTTATCTAGCCAAATTTTAATCAAAATAATACAATTTAATCAATTATATATATTAAATTTTAATTATTAAAAAACATCTTAAAAAAAAATGACTCCCATTCGGTAAAAGCCAGCATTATTGCACCACATGATTTTGTCCGAAGACCATAAAGCTGATCATTGATCAAGTCAATTTTAGTCACCACACAAATCAAACACTTCCCTTAGCTCCTGTTTCAGAAAATCCTGAGAGTACTCCCTTCTTCCCTCATCCTTCACCTTTCTTCCTTTGTTGTGATCTCATCCGCTGCACTTGAGATCCAATCATGGCTGCAAAACTTTATGGTGGAGCTTATCTCACCTCCTTTGCTGATGCTGTTTTCGACAAGTTGTCTTCAATACTTGAAGATGACTCTGTCCTCAATGGAAACCACTCTGCCCTCGAGTTGCTTCGAAGGTTGGAGAATCGTCTGTATGAGGTTGGACCTGTGCTTGATGATGCTGAGCAGAAGCAGTTCACTAACAAGAGAGTCAAAAAGTGGCTTCTTGATCTCCAAGATGCTCTCTATTTTGCTGATGACTTGCTCGATGAGATCTCCACTAAAGCTGCCATCGCCGCCACTCAAAGGGAACCAGGTGACTCTTCTTTCTGGTCTGGTGTTGTTAATTCATATATTGAAGACAGTGGTTCTATGGAAAAAATAGTTGGTGCACTAGAGTCTGTTGTAGCACGTATAAATTTGCTTTGTCTGGAGAAGAGTGCCAAGGTGGACATGCCGAGAACTCCATCCACATCTCTCGTTGTAAGTTCTGACATATTTGGTCGGGACAAAGACAAGGAGAAGATAATCAAATTGCTGTTAGATGATACTCGTCATGCTGAATCACCTGTGACTGTCATCCCCATTGTGGGTATGGCCGGAATAGGAAAAACTACTTTGGCTCAATTGGTTTACAATGATGAGCAAGTGCAGCAAAAGTTTAATGTTAAAGCATGGGTTTGTGTTGGTGAAGTATTTGATGTTCTTAAGGTGACAAAGACTGTAGTGGAGAAAGCTACTTTTGCTTCTTGCAACATGAATGATTTAGATTCAGTTCAACAACGTTTGAGGACCGAGGTAACAGGGAAGAGCTTTTTGGTTATTTTGGATGACATGTGGACCAATCATTATGATGATTGGAAAACTTTTCTAACTCCCTTCCAATGTGGAAGTCAGGGAGGAAAGATTCTTGTAACAACCCGCATTGATACCGTTGCTTCTATGGTGAAAACTATTCCAGCTCACAATTTGAGTTTGTTGGATGTTGAACAATGTTGGTTGGTGTTTGAAAATCATGCATTCTTTCCTACTGAATCCCGAGATCGTTCGGCTTTGGAAGAAGTTGGTAGAAAAATTGTTGAGAAGTGCAAAGGACTGCCGTTGGCTGCTCAATCACTTGGGGGTTTGTTGAGAACCAAGGATAATGTAAGCGACTGGGAAGACGTTTTGGTGAGTGAGATTTGGGAGTTTTCTGAAGAAGAGTGTAGGATTCTTCCTGCATTGAGAATAAGCTATCATTATCTCCCTTCACACTTAAAACGTTGTTTTGTCTATTATTCTTTATATCCCAAAGATTATGAATTCGATAGAGGTGAATTGATATTGTTGTGGATGGCGGAAGATCTTTTGCAACAACAAAAGAGTGGAAGCATTTTAGAAGTTGGTTATAAATACTTCAATGATTTAGCTGCACGATCATTCTTTCAACCTTCAAAGAATGGTTATGAAGATTCATTTGTGATGCACGACCTCATGCATGATCTAGCGACATTCTATGGTGAAAAGTTCTTTGTTAGAATCTCTGAACACGAGAATGTAGCCCAACATGATACAAAAACTCGTCATTTGTCATATGATGTCAACGACAATCATTCAGTCCCGAAGATGTTGGAAGCATGTGAGAGTTTAAGTCATGTGAGGACCCTGTTTCAAATCAATGCATATTTATACGGTGGACACAAAGAGGGAATTGATCCTTGTGGCTTACTAGCACAGTTGAAGCGCTTACGTGTTTTATCATTTGCATCTTTTAAAATTGATAGATTACCTGATTCAATTGGTGAATTGATCCACTTGCGTTATTTGAATCTTTCTAACACACTTGTCGTGACATTGCCGGAGTCCTTGAATAATTTGTACAATTTACAAACATTGATGTTGGCAAAGTGTAAAAAACTTAAAAAGCTTCCATCCAACATGCAAAATCTTGTGAATTTGTGTCATCTTGATATTGTCAGCACTGATTTAGAAGAGATGCCAAAAAAAATGAGCAAATTAAAAGATTTGCAATTTTTAAGTGACTATATTGCGGGCAAACATGAAGAGAATGGGATTGGAGAATTGGGAGAGCTAGCACATCTTCATGGCTCATTTCGTCTTAAGAAACTAGAGAATGTAAAGAATAGTGGTGAAGCATCGAATGCAAGGATGGATGAAAAAATACACCTGAATGCTTTATATTTGGAGTGGTCATGGTCATCATTTGAAGAAAGTGACAAAGATGTACTTGACAAATTACGTCCTCACAAAGACTTGAAGAAGCTATCCATCAGGTGTTACAGAGGTAGCATGTTTCCGGATTGGGTAGGGCAGTCTTCGTACCACTACATGACTGAGTTGGAGCTGAGAGGATGCAGGAATTTTTGGGTGGTTCCTTCACTTGGACAGTTACCCTCTCTGGAGAGGCTGATCATTGCAGAGTTCGAGAAGGTGAAGAAGATTGGTGGGTCATTCTATAAGGGTGATGGAACTCATCAGCATCAGGACACACCCTTCCGATCCCTTAAATATCTGCAATTTTATCGTATGGGTTGCTGGGAGGAATGGGAGTCATATGAATGTGATGATGATGATGATGCACCATTTCCTCAACTTGAGACACTTGAGATATGGGATTGTCCTAAGTTAAGAGGAGATTTGCCCACTTTCCTTCCGTCTTTGAAATCACTCCACATTGGTAGATGCGAGGAGCTTGGTTGTTATCTGCCAAGAGCTCCCATGATACGCGAATTAAAAATAGAAGGCAAACAGGAAGCAAGAATGCAGGACCTACCACTTTCCATGTTGGAGAGACTATGGGTTAATGGAGAGCAGCTGGTGGAGTATGCGTTTGAGGTCATGAGCCACACCCAACCAACCTCTCTCCGTTTTTTACAGATCTCAGAGTGCTCATCAGCCATATCATTTCCAGGGGATTCTTTGCCCCCTTCATTGGAAGTGCTATTAATCATGAACTGCAAGAATGTAGAATTCCCAATGCAACACCAACAACATCACTCACTAACGAGTCTTACAATATTCAACAGCTGTGATTCGCCTACATCCTTCGCATTCCCAGCGTTCCCAAATCTCCTGATTCTGATCATTCGAAGATGTGAAAATTTGACATCTCTGGAGGTGTCACAGTCACAGTCCCTCCAACAATTAATGGTTGCAGAATGCCCTAAGCTGGAGAACATAATAGGACTGCCTGCCTCTTTAATTCGACTCTTCATTATTAAATGTGGGTTGTTGGGTGAAGGCATAGAGAGGAAGGACCCCCACATTTGGCCATCCATTTCCCACATCCCTCAAATTTATGTTGATAGAAAAGAGATTCGCAAAGACTCAACATCTTAAAAGAGGTAACTCTTTTGCTATCTCTCTATATCCCAAACCCACTTCATTTCATCTTCTCCAACATCATATTCATTCTCTCCTACTTAATCTTACTTTTATTTCAATAATTTATCCTACTCTTTTTTGAGGTAAATACAAAACCCAATCTTCTCTTTTAACACTCTTAATCACCACTCTACTCAATGCCTACTTTCCCCAACATATAGTATCACAAAACTGTTAACTTTTTTTAGGATACAATGTCAATTTGGAATTCCCCCTCCCCATTTAACCGTTTACCCTTTTTTTTATTATTTCTTCTTTCTTTCTTCATGTATAGGAACATATATTGATTCTTCTGGGACTTGTCAATTTATTGAATTTGGGTGCTGCGCCTCCAATCTTGTAAGGATGAGTATCTATTTGGATTTAAAGTAAGGTTTGCTCTATTTTGTTGAAGGATTCCTGGAGAATTAATTGGCATTAAAGTACAATCTTAACATTAAAAATGCTCTTATCATTCTATACTATTCAAAGTCTCATGTTTCAAATCTGCATTAAACAAACATAGGAAATCTTTGGGCATGCTTAAATAAAGATCTTGTAGAATAATTGAGTTATTCGTTTCAATTTTCTTAATGCAGATGATCTTAAAAGTTTCTATGTACTAATTCTTTGCTGGTTGAGTACATGGACAAAGGAGCTATGTATATACTTCAACTTTGTTGTCTCAGGCAGCAACTTCAAGCTGGAGTGGTATAATCCTGCACTGCATTACTCTTGTGACTGTTTTCTTGTACAATATACTTTCTCATGCACCTTTTTATAACCATTGTGAATAAGGGTTTTGCTTTTGCTACATTGAAGTATGTACAAGACAATCATCATGCCCATGGTACAGCCTATTTTACTGTGATCATAATAAAAAAAGCACAAGCATTAAATTTATCTCGTGTCCTTTTTCCAATTTTCCACAAAATTCTTAGATTGTTGCTTTTTTACCTTTTTTTTACTCTACTTGAGAGCATGGTAAAACTTGGTTATTTGGAGCAAATAATGTTGAAAGCAAGGTTGAGTGGCTGGTATGGTGATCTCAAAACAGTATTCCTCAACTAAAGGAACAAATGAATTCTGAGGCATGTCTTTTGAGTAAGTTTTGAATAGTATTATGTGGCTATTACTGTTGGGGGATTTTGGCCATAATGCTATATATAAACTACATACAACATAGAATGTTTATTAGAAGGTTATATAGTTTTGTTAATTCAAGGATAAACCCTTGAGAATGATGAAATCTTCTACTTTCAACTTTTGCCCTTGTCATTAATGGTTTTTCTTCTTTTTGTTGTTATTTCTGTCAGCTACTTTTGCACTGCCCCTTGACTCACCCAAATCTAAGGCCTTTCATTACATTTCTTGGTGTTGCTCTTGCTTGCTTGCTTGCTCGTGGCCCTCGTTGGTTTGGTATGCTGTTTACTATCTTAGTATTAACTTCTGTTGAATTAACAAATTAATTAACCTTGTGATGACTGTGCACTAAGCAAAAATTGGATTAGTTGTTCTAATGTGTTTGTTTTGGCGTAGCAAGAGACGAATTGGAGCAAACTTGGATTAAGCCTAATTAGGAGACGAAAGAAATCTGGGCAAGAATGATGGAGGAACAATGAATCCCAAACAAATCAGATGAGGTGCAGTCTCTGCATCAATTCAAAAGCAGAATTCATGGAAGACATCATCCTCGTACAAAATCAAAGGAAGAAATGGATGATGAAAAACATAATTTTGCAAGGACAGATAGACCAATCAAAATGCAACATGATTACCTTCAATGATATGGATACAGTTGGAGCAACCTGTCAAAAATAGGCAGAAAGCTTACAAACTTTTCAAAGAAAAAAAGGAAGGACAAACTTAGTTTTATATTTTTATTTACACTCAACAATTATCTTTTTTTTTTCTTAAGAGTTTTTATGCCTTCATCGTTTCATTCTATTTTAGGAGAGCTGATATGAGTTATTCTATTTATACGAAAGAGAGAGCTTAGAAAGTGAGAATCAATTTCTGTTATAAAAGGCAACAGAGCTAGGATGTGAGAATATCTAGAAAAAGTTATAGTGCTGTTTGAGAAATTTGTTTTTTTGTAGTGGCTTGAATTCGTATTGGTAACATGAATTTGTTTATAGTGAAAAATTCTATTATTTGTTGTAGTGGAGACTAGATGTAGATCCCATTTTGGGATTGAACCAAGATACATTGTGTTGTTCATCTTCTCTATTATAATTTTCATTCACAATATTGTTATAACTGTCATCTGCATATGTTTTCCGCAAATCATGCGATCATTTTATAAAATCACTTTTTAATCATTTAAATCTGCATCCCTCTTCCATTTTCTATGTCTAAGAGTATAGTGCTGCAGGTTGGTATATAAGCATTAGTGTTATTAATTTATTGACGTAGAATTATAATTATAATCTATTCTCATTCAGTAAATCAAATCATATGCTTTGGGTGCAGATTTCATTTCATTCCCTAGCTGCTATAAGATTGATTGGATTTCAATCTCTAATACTGGAACAAGATTTCCTTCGTAAGAAGTAGAAGGACACCTTGGTGGTTCCACCAAAAAAATATAGATAATCAAACCTTATTGTCAAACAAAAATGACAATGACTAATGAAGTTGAGTATCCTAACCTATATTTATAGTGGACAAACAACCAAACATGCTCTAAATAGTTGAAGCTTTAGCCTTTAGCTGAAAAATGGTTCTCTCACTATGAAGTTGAGGCATATATACTTGAATAAATTCTGGATTCAATTTAAAAATAAAATATAAGTATCATTACAAAAATACATTAGATAAAAATTAATGAAAATAAATTGTGTGAAATAAGTTTGGAAATATCTACTCAATCATTGAAGCAAACATGTTGGATTCTTTTGTAGGAATAAAACAAGAAGCAGCATCTTGGGAACATGTCAATATAATTCAGCAGAAAGAAATTTTGGGGCAGGAGAACTTTTTCTTAGAGACATTTAGTCTGTAGAACACGTTAGAAATCAAAATGTGTTTAGTGCGAGTGTTAGCAAAAGTCTTAAGCAAATGGGGCCACTGCACATTAATTGGGAGAGTTAGCAGGTAATCTTCATGGGTAATTTGGCATGGACAAATTTCATTAGAGAATGTTATTAGTAGTTGTAAAGCCGCCAATGCAAGGATGGATGTGAAGATACACCATTAGTAACTGCTAAAGAAGAGAACCCATTAGAATTGTATAGTATTAATAATGGCAGCATGCATCACACTTTCACTATAATAATACTTTACTGCTACCACTTCCTTACCCTTTGTGTTTGTGAGAGAATTCTGAGTTTGAGTGCATACTACTACAAGCCGCTTCCCTTACCTTTCTTACTTCTTTAATCTTGGGAACATGGCTGCTGAACTTGTTGGAGGAGCTTTCCTCTCTTCTTTTCTCAATGTTCTTTTCGACCGGATGTCCGATCCTGCGATTGTCAACGGGATCCGAGGAAAGAAGATTGACCAAAAGCTGCTCGGAAGGTTGAAGACCACTCTGCGTGGTGCTGAAGCCCTGCTGAATGATGCTGAGCGGAGACAAATCAAAGAAGGGCCGGTGAAGGTTTGGCTGGATGATCTCAAAGATGCTCTTTATGAGGCTGATGATTTCCTTGATGAAATCACCACCAAAGCTTCAACTCAGAAGGATCCAGGTAACTTCCTATCTCGCTTTCTCAATATGAAAGATAGAGAGATGGTTGCTTGTATGGAAGAGGTCATTGGTAGACTAGAGTCAATTGTGAATAAAAAAAGATACTCTTGGCCTGAAAGAGATACCGATGGAAAACATGTCATGGAGAACTCCAAGAACGTCTCTAGTTAAGGTGTCTGATGTATATGGTAGGGACAAAGACAAGGAAGACATTGTAGACTTGTTGTTAGCTGAGAGCCTGAGACTGATGATGGTAAAATATCTGTGTTGCCCATTGTTGGCATGGGTGGGATTGGAAAGACTATTTTGGCTCAATTGGTTTACAATGATGATAGAGTGCAGCAGAAGTTTAATGTTAAAGCATGGGTGTGTGTTGGGGAAGGATTCAGTGTTCTTAAGGTGACAAAAGATGGTAATAGAGACTTCTAAGGGTGTGTTTGGTAATCACGTTTGAAGAAAAAAAGTACGTTAGAGCTTCTTGAAAGCTTCACTTTTTTGTTTGGCTAATTTTCTTCTTTACAAACGCAGAAGTGCTTTTGTTCCTAAACCAACGTTTACAAGAAGCAATAATTTCTAGCTTCTCCGTTGCACTAACGTGCTTTTAGCTAATACCTTCAATATTTATTTTTCTTTTACCAACTTTATCCTTTATATATATTATTGCATTATTTATAAAATTTTTATTATTCTTCTCTATATGAACTCTTTTTTATTATTTTTTATCAATTTTTTATTTGACATTATATATTTTTATAGTTATAATTTTTGTGTATTATATTTATTATTATCTTTTTATAATAGAATTTATTGATTCTATTAGATAATAATAATAATAGTTAAAAATTATAATGTACTAAAAAAAAGTACTAAGAGTATTAAAAATATACTATATAAAAAATATATAAGAAAAAAATATAAAAAAAATTAAACATGTATAAAAAAATAATATTATAATTTAATGTCATGTCCTTTTAAGTAATTATCTATCTAAAAGTGATTTTAACTAATATTATCCAAACAAAATTTATTTTATCAAGATCAATTTTGGTAAAGAGTTGCCAAACATAAATCATGTTGACACAAACTTACTTCTATCCAAAATCAATTCTATAAAATCACTTTTATTCAAACTCCAGTTTGATCAACCACAATCCAAACACACACTAAGTCTTGTGAAATGAATGGCTTAAATTCTGTTCAACAACATTTGAGGAATGTGCTAACAGGGAAGAGTTTTCTGGTTGTTCTGGATGACATGTGGAGTAATCATTATGATGATTAGAAAACTTTTCTAAACGCCTTTCAATGTGGAAGTCAGGGAGGTAAGATTCTTGTAAGAACCCGCACTTTAGAACAAGTTGGTCATAAATGCTTCAATGATTTCGTTGCATGTTCATTTTTTCAACCTTCTAAAACTGCTTATGACGGTTCATTTGTGATGGTACATGATCTCATGCATGATTTAGCGACATTCTACGGTAAAATAGATGGATAAAATAGATGGAAAATTTGGGCTAGTTTTAATAAGTTTGAAAATTTCACCCGCATCCCTCTCTAGCTAGAGACATTATTATTATATTATGTCCTAATTCCACATACACATGATAAACGATAAACTCTGAAATCACCTGAAAGAACTAATTTCTTGAACAAATTGATGATATGGTTGCTGCACTATGCATGGTGTATTTTGTAACCAGTTGAAATAAGCTTTTTTTTTTTTAATTTCAAGCATTAATTAATTTGAGAGAAAAAAGAAGAGACATGTTTGTGCATTGCACTTGTCGCTTGAGTGAGGAACGAACCTATGCACATATAGAAATACAACTTTTGCTTTTATTTATTTAATTCAGTTTCCTCAATATTTTTCTGCCTAAGAGTTCCTCAACATAATGAAAATTGCAATATTTGGGGATGAGAAATTTCTTACAGCAAAATAAAACATATAATTCTAAAATAATACACACCACAACTGAGAAAAACTATTGTCCGAAACAAGCATGGTGATTGATGAATAAAAGTATTTGTTAAAATTCTAGCCGAAAATAAGTGGAAAATCATAGAAATAATATTAAATTGGCATAGTATAATAGAATAATTTTATATTATATATTGAGATATTTGAAAATTTGCATATTTTGTTGAAAAATAAAATCTAAACGTATTGATAAAATCCAATAAAAAAAATCAATATGGACTAATCCAAGTTATACTAAGATATTATCAACTCAGATCAATATGTATATTAATTAAAATATTATTGCTTTCTAACAATATGATTGTCTCTGCTGCAGTCTGCCAATCTTTTTCTTCATTTTTTTAATCATTGGAAAAACTTATTTATTTTTTTGATTTTTTTGGACTGGATATACTTTATTCATTAAAATTGAAGGTGTTAATCTAGGCCATGTTATTTAGGTCTAGATAAAATTTAAGATTTTATTTATTCTTTGATAGTTATGTGATAACTGATCAGTCTTAATATTCTTAAGTTTTGGATTTTGTCCATTTTATTTATAGTCTAAGTGTTTTTTATTTTATAATTTTTTTAAATAAATAAAATAAATATTTTATTTACGAAAATAAGTAATTTGAAGAATTTTTATCGATTTTCGTAACATGCTTATCTCATTTATAGTGTAAATGAGATAAAATACAAACTCATGTTTACGTATTATGTGTTATGATACGTACCTTATTTTATTTATAAAGTGAACGAGATACGTGTAAACGAGATAAGGCTAAGGTGCGGCTATAAATATAACTCGTTTGCAGTGCGTCTTGATCTACTTTCCATCTCCTTTAACCTTCATTTCTCTCTTTCTCGGAAGTTTTCTTGATATTTTTGAGTTGTTAGGACGTTATGGTGTGCACCGACACACGGGACCCCGATATTAACCGCTTGAATGATAGTTGGCACATTGCGGGAGCGATCGACTTCAAAGTTAGTGTGTTTTTATCTTTTAAATTAATAAGCGTATGTGATTATAATTATGGTACTTTTATAGATTTAGTGTTTTTACTTTTTACACATGAGTAGAGTGGATTATCTTTAGGTAACATAAAATAGGTTAGTTGACAAGCTATTAACATTTGCTGGGTGTCAAATTTATTTATGGTAAAAGTTAATTTACTAGTTAACTTAATTTAATTTATTGATTAACTGTTTATTAGATTTGTTAAATAAATAAAAGAAATTCATTAATTATTATTTATCCATGTTATTACGTTATATTATTTCTTTGAGTCGAATTTTATATTTTTTATTTTAAATTTGAATATGCCGGAGAACTTAGCTTGAAATCCAAGTTTTTAAGAAGTTTTATTTTTAAACAGAAGCCTTGTCTGCTACTATCTAGGATGTCCAACTGTCGATGATCTTGAGACATGCTGGAGACTAAACACGTGTGCAGTCTGCCGAATTTACGTACCTCCCTAACGATTTAAAATATAATCGAATGATATTATAACTAAAATAAGAATGACAAATAAGATAATGCATTAAAATACTGTAACACTTACCAGTATCTGAGATTCTGTCGGAGGACGATACGTAGACTCCAAGGATAATCATCAGTAAATTAACGGCAACGCACGTGATATTTTAATCGATCCGACTCCACAACTTGGTACTCGGCACTTCTCCAAATGCTGTAATTCTTCATGCCTTACAGTACTGCCTCTCTGCTTCTAAATCGGTGACCATCCCTAAACTCCACACCACCATCAATATTGTAATCATCTGCCCTCGTATTGGAAAATGGAGTTACCTCGTGCATTGCGTCCAAATTCAAAGTATGGTGGTGATTGGGTACAGCTGATAACTCCGGACTGGTTGCGAAGTAGACAAAAGGTATCGAACTGATCCACCAATGGGAGTCTCTGGTATAAACTTATCCTCGTCACCATCCCTAGAGGAGCCACTTTCGTGGCTATTGGCAACGTACTCTTCATCAGACACCTTACCGTCAAGGTCCATGTCTACTACTGGACTAGCACAGTGCAAGAGGTAGGTCATCTTGGACAAAATTCGAGCTACCAGAACCACCACCACCAATATCACGAACCTCCGCAGAAAATTCCATCATTTGTTCAACCATAATTCTCCCGTAGACGTCAAAGCTTAGGTGTAACAGCTATTACCCTAAGCCTTACATCATGCCATAAAGTAAAGGATAACAAAGTGTCACAACAATTCTAAAGCTTATACAATAGTAGATATATAAGAAATTTATAATACGAGAAGCCCGATGAAGAAATAAAGCTCAAAACAGAGATAGAAAAGCTCGAAGCGTTCATACAATTAACTAAAAGCGTAAAGGCACAAGATAAAACATAATACAGTAATAATCAAGATAGTTATATATAAGTATAATGGTCAAAAGAACTCTAGCCGTAGCCTGCGGAGTTTAGGCAGACTAGTGATATACAAACAATACAGAGTTTTGGAAAGTTAAACAGCATATACAACTTGTCTCTCAAATAAGCCTCTGAGGAAACAAGGTCTAAGATACAAAAGAGAGAGTATTACAACAGAATAATCAAAATACAAAAGGTGATAAAAGATCCTTTGCTCCGTCACCATCTCGCAACTCACTGAAGTGGGTTACGACCTGCATTTGAAAAACAACATATGGTATGAGAACTAGAGATTCTCAGTATGGTAACAATGCCCAGTAATGTAAGATATAAGGTTCCGAAACGCCAAAGACAATCCTAGAACTTCACATCAAACATAAGATTCATGCTTATAAAACAATTTAACAAAATCCTTAAATAGGTCATCTAACTTAAGGAATTTCTAAACTAACATTTACATTGTTGTCCCACAGTCTTCGCCAGCCTAACCTCCATGCGATCCCATTGCCATCGCCTACCGAGCCTCCTCAACCTCAATAACATACACAAGTATATGCAAACAAGTAATACACAAGTAACAATCATGTATAGCAAGTAAATCAGGAAGCAAGCAAGCATGTTATATGCTTAGGCAATATAGGCAAGTAAACAAAGCAAACAACCACATAGTAAATGCACATGATGAATGCCTATCCTATTGACTGTGATATTCGGTTTAACTGCCAACCCGACACATTTCCATGGGTATGTCGCCTTTGGTCACGATATAAATGGGTACCCCCCCAGGGATATAGTGTCCGACTCACTCTTGTGAATCGAAAGGATGCAAGCGGAATACTCAGTCACAGACCTCACATTACCCAAGGATATAGTGCCCGGTACACTCTTACCACTTACATATCGCCTCTCAATCAGAACCAACCTCAAGTTATCAGTCTCATTAACCATACTCATTTCTCTCTGAGTTCCAGACTCGTTATAACCATCATTAGTCATTGATTTCACAAGTTATGATCAACTTTCAAGTTCTCAAAGTCATCACCAATATAGCACTTCACTCGTTCACCCACAACTTCAGAAACCAAAGTCTCCATCTTCTAAACTCATACAAAAATTTACTAATTTAATTCACTAAATCATCTCTATTAGTCTTAGGGCCTAATTACTAAATAGTAACCTTAAACGGTAATTAAAGAAGTTTAGAAAGTTAGAGAACCCTTGAAAAGTGAAGAAAACAATTTTTCAGCAAAATAGGGATCTCGCGTACGTGAATCTCTGTCCCACGTACGCACAAGTCGAAATGTGGGCGTCCGTGTATGCGGCATCTTACTCGCGTACGCGAGTGTCCCAACCCAGACGAAAAGCCCGCGTCGCGTGTCAAATTTTCGCATATGCATGCCTTGAAAACACATGCTCGCGTATGCATGCTAGTACTCACGTATGCGAGATATCCCAAACAGAGGAGAATGCTTGCGTCACGTGCACAGGTTCACGTACGCTTGCTGTAACAGACGTAGAAAAATTTTAAAGCTGCAGAATTTTAGATTTTTGCATCGAACTTCAAACGCGTATAATTTTTTCGTTTTAAAATATTTTCCATTCGTTCTTCAAACGTCTTAAAGCTCTCAGACCCAACTTTCACTTAAACTAAGTTTCTAAAAAATGGGGGTCTAAAGGCCAAGTTATGCCTTGCCAAAGTTCGTTAAAAACAAGATTTTACACAAAATCATCAAAGTTCTCTAGTTCCCAAATTTTTAAAACTAAACCAATCAAAACCTACTCAATTTCATCAAAAATACTACCACACACTACAAATTACCATTTCATTGCACTTCAGTCATTTTCACACCTATTTCACTCAATCTTTCCACCTCTTTCCACCATAATTCAACAAAACCCACAACTTTCAAACCAAGATGTCAATATTAATAATTTTGCACAATTCAACTATTCATAAACCTCATTCATCATATATCATCTTCAATCCTCATAATTATCATTATTCAACCCCAATATCAATACTCAACATCATTCATTAATAATAACATCATAATCTCATCAAAATCATCACATTCATCAAAATCATCAGACATCATTAATCCAACAATTATCAACAACCAATTCAATCATATCCTAAGGTCCATTAGTCTAAGTGTCACGAAACATTACATATTACATAGAGAAAACCGAAATCATACCTTGGTCGATTCCCAATATGCACAAATCACCAAAATCCACAACCAAGTTCAATGAGCTTTGCCTCCAAGTCAATCAACAAGCAACTCCAATCCACCAACTTCACTCCAATCACAAGAATTCAACCTATATATATATATATATATATATATATATATATATATATATATATATATATATATATATATATATATATATATATATAATTTACCATAATTCAACCTAGAATTTCATATATACATAAAACCACAAGAGATTCGAATACACTCGCCTTACTCAATGTTGATTGAGGCAAAACCCAATAGCAATCAAGTGCTAGATGGTACTTAAATACCCAAAATCACAAAAATCAGTCAACAACTATAGTCAAATTTTCAAAATTGTTGGGAAGAGAGAACTTGGCAAGAAAGAGTGAGTTTCTTACCACTTTGGTTAGATAGAACTAACGGACTCGGCAAGAGCTTAGTGTGACCGCAAACGAGACGCGAATCAAAGCACCGTAGCTCAAGTTATGAGTGATTTAAGATGAATATGAATAGTAACATCTCTTCTCTTCTCTCTTCTCCTTTCCAACTGCTAGCTGCTAGCTGCTAGGGTTGTGTTATGTTTGTGAATGAGGTTGAATTGGCTTCATTTAAGTGTTTATATATGTTGGGTTTGGGTTCAACTCGGATCCGATCTAACCTGTTAGCATTTTTGGCCCGTTTGGCCTAACTTTGGGTCAAACCTTTAGAATTATCGTCTAATTTTCAACTTTAATTATTTTCCTAAGTTTTTCTACAGTTTTTATTATGCTCATACAGTACTAGACAGACTTAAACTGGTACTACCAGCTAATTTATCGGTACACGGTTTTACTCAACATTTCGTAGAAAATTATATTTCCCAACTCGAAAAATTCTACTGAATTCAAATCTCACTTCAAAATTTTCTAATTCACATTATAAATTTTTTAACCTATTTTCGGGCAATTTAAATTATTATTTTATGTTAATTAATCAGTTAATGATTTCTGGTTCTTATATTAGGTGCACATACTCATCGCCATCGAGGCAAAATGGATGAAACCGAAATATACCATTTTCCATCAGCGCTAGCATCCTATACCCAACTCTTCCAATCTCTTTTCACTTTCTATCACCGACGTGCATCAATATCAGACTTTCTAACTCGACAAAGAATTTGCTCTCCGAGTGCGCAGCAGCGCAGGATTCTCATACTCAAATATAATCCCAGTATCACTGTTTCTCATGTGACAGTTGGGATATACCATCACAACAAAGAAACCACTACCATTAGACATTTTTAATAAATTAAAAAAAAAACGAGAGATTTTTGTGGAGAATACCAACGGTTTGAAGATCCTTTTATAGCTGATTGATTTTTGTCGTACTATATCTCATTTATAGTGTCAACATTTTAAGTTAGCATGTATCTCGTTTACTCAGTAAACGAAATTAGATTCGTTTAAATTTTTTTTTACAGTGTAAATGAGATATATGGAGTTCGTTCTTCCCCATGTAACACGTGTGCACACGTGATACGTAGACCTGGATTTGTACCTTATCTCGTTTACATTGGAAATGAGATACACCTATACTTATCTTCTTTTACAAAGTAAACGAGAAAAAACATATTACGAAAATCGGTAAAAACTCTCAAAATTATGTTCTTTTTTTCTCACGGTATCTCCTAATTCGATAAGCCAAAGACTAATCCGTCGCGATACTGAGCTTTATTTAAGAGTTTGCCGGTTGCTGCATGCACAAGGTAAAATTCGTAATTTAAAAAATTTTGTATTTATTTTACAAAAATAAAATCTATTTCTTTATCATTTATCTCCACCAGTTTGGCCTTTAGTCCCAACACACCATTTTCTTTATAGAAGTTAATATAAGAGAATTCATTAATATTTGGGCCTTCAAATACCAAAAAAAAAGAGTATTTATTTTGTAATGTGTTACAATTTTTATTTCTTTTTTCAATAATAATGAACAAGACTTGTAGAAACCAAGTCCAAAAAAAAAAAGATTTGTGGAAACTAATTGTATGTTGAAATAATATTATCGAAAAGGAAAATGCTATTTGTAAGTTAAAATTAATTATTAAAATCAGCTACCAATATATTTGTGTATAAATATATCTGTAATTTAATTTATATTTAATGTGTATTTATATTTTAATATGTATTTTATACTAGTAACTGATTTTGATGTACACGTAACATACCCTATTGACAATAAAATGAAAAGGTGAAAATTTTCACCGATGGTAATTCCATAATTGTCATCTGACATCATAATTGTCATCTGACATCATCATCTTTATAAAAGCCAGTGATTTTGTCCGAAGAGGCGAAGACCATAAAGCTCATCAGTCATCAGTCAATTTTAGTCACCACAGATATCAAACACTTCCCTTAGCTCCTGTTTGAGAAAACCCAGAGACTACATTGCAAACTGTGAACCCTTCTTCCCTCATCCTTCATCTTTCTTTCTTTGTTGTGATCTCATCCGCTGCACTTGAGATCCAATCATGGCTTCAAAACTTTATGGTGGAGCTTATCTCACTTCCTTTGTTGATGCTATTTTGGATAAGCTTTCTCCAATACTTGAAGAAGACGACTCATTCCTGGAAAGGAACAACTTGCTTCGAAGGTTGGAGAAAAGTCTGTATGAGGCTGGACCTGTTCTTGATGATGCTGAGCAGAAGCAGTTCACTGACAAGAAAGTCAAGAAGTGGCTTGTTGATCTCCAAGATGCTTTCTACAAGGCTGATGATTTGGTCGATGAGCTCTCCACTAAGGCCGCCATCGCCACCACTCTAAGAGATCCAGGTATCTCTTCTTCCTGTTCTTCTCTTGTTGATTCATATATTGAAAATAGTGGTGACATGGAAAAAATAGTTGGTACACTAGAGTCTGTTGTAGCAAAGAAAAATCATCACGGTCTAAAAGAGTGCGTCAAGGTGGACATGTCATCATGGAGAACTCCATCCACATCTCTCGTTGTAAGTTCTGACATATTTGGTCGGGACGAAGACAAGGAGAAGATAATCAAATTGCTGTTAGATGATTCTCGTCATGCTGAATCACCTGTGACTGTCATCCCCATTGTGGGTATGGGCGGAATAGGAAAAACTACTTTGGCTCAATTGGTTTACAATGATGACCGAGTGCAGCAAAAGTTTAATGTTAAAGCATGGGTTTGTGTTGGAGAAGATTTTAATGTTCTTCGGTTGACAAAGACTGTAATAGAGGAAGTAACTTCTAAGTCTTGTGAACTGAATGGCTTAAATTCTGTTCAACAACGTTTGAGGAATGAGGTAACAGGGAAATGGTTTTTGGTTGTTCTGGATGACATGTGGACCAATCATTATGCTGATTGGAAAACTTTTCTAGGCCCCTTCCAATTTGGAAGTCAGGGAGGAAAGATTCTTGTAACAACCCGCATTGATGCTGTTGCTTCTATGGTGAAAACTATTCCAGCTCACAATTTGAGTTTGTTGGATGATGAACAATGCTGGTCGGTGTTTGCAAATCATGCATTTTTTCCCACTGAATCCCGAGATCGTTTGGCTTTGGAAAAAGTTGGTAGAAAAATTGTTGAGAAGTGCAAAGGACTGCCTTTGGCTGCTCAATCACTTGGGGGCTTGTTGAGAACCAAGGGTAACATAGCGGATTGGAAAGATGTTTTGATGAGTGAGATTTGGGAGTTTTCTGAAGATGAGTGTAGGATTCTTCCTGCATTAAGAATCAGCTATCACTACCTCCCCTCATATTTAAAACGTTGCTTTGTTTATTGTTCTCTATATCCAAAGGACTACAAATTTGACAAAGATGAATTAGTGCTATTATGGATGGCAGAAGATCTTTTGCAACAACCAAAAGGTGGAAGCATTTTAGAAGAAGTTGGATATAAATACTTCAACGATTTAGCTGCACGATCATTCTTTCAACCTTCAAAGAATGGTTATGAATATTCATTTGTGATGCACGATCTCATGCATGATTTAGCGACATTTTATGGTGAAAAGTTCTTTGTTAGAATCTCTGAACACGAGAATGTAGTCCAACATGATACGAAAACTCGTCATTTGTCATATGATGTCAACGACAATAATTCAGTCCCGAAGATGTTGGAAGCATGTGAGAGTTCAAGTCATGTGAGGACCCTGTTTCAAATCAAGGCAGATTTATACGGTGAACACAAAGAGGGAATTGATCCTTGTCGCTTACTAGAACAGTTGAAGCGCTTACGTGTTTTGTCATTTACATCATTTAAAATTGATATGTTGCCTGATTCAATTGGTGAATTGATCCACTTGCGTTATTTGAATCTCTCTGGCACACTTGTCGTGACGTTACCCGAGTCCTTGAATAATTTGTACAATTTACAAACATTGAAGTTGGAAAACTGTAGAAAACTTAAAAAGCTTCCTAGCAAGATGCAAAATCTTGTGAATTTGCGTCATCTTGATTTTTCCGGCACTGATTTGGAAGAGATGCCAAAAAAGATGAGCAAATTAAAAGATTTGCAATTTTTAAGTTTCTATATTGCGGGCAAACATGAAGAGAATGGGATTGGAGAATTGGGAGAGCTAGCACATCTTCATGGCTCATTTTGTATTGAGAAACTAGAGAATGTTAAGAATAGTGGTGAAGCATCGAATGCAAGGATGGATGAAAAAATACACCTGAATGCTTTACTTTTGAGGTGGTCATCATTTGAAGAAAGTGAGGTTTGTGATTCCGAAAGTGAGAAAGATGTACTTGACAAATTACGTCCTCACAAAAACTTGAAGAAGCTAGTCATCAGGCGTTACAGAGGTACGATGTTTCCGGATTGGGTAGGGCAGTCTTGGTACCACAACATGACTGAGTTGGAGCTGAGTAGATGCAGGAATTGTTGGGTGGTTCCTTCACTTGGACAGTTACCCTCTCTGGAGAGGCTGGTCATTGCAGGGTTCGACAAGGTGAAGAAGATTGGTGGTGAATTCTATAAGGGTGATGGAACTCGTCAGCATCAGGAGACACCCTTCCGATCCCTTAAATATCTCAGTATTAAAAGAATGCCTTGCTGGGAGGAATGGGAGTCATATGAATGTGATGATGATGATGATGCACCATTTCCGAAACTTGAGACACTTGAGATATGGGATTGTCCTAAGTTAAGAGGAGATTTGCCCACTTTCCTTCCGTCTTTGAAATCACTCCTCATTTTTAGATGCGAGGAGCTTGGTTGTTATCTGCCAAGAGCTCCCATTCTACTCCGAATAAACATATTTGGCAAACAGAAAGCAAGAATGCGGGACCTACCACTTTCACTGCAACTACTAAGAATAGAAGGAAAGCAGCTTGTGGATTCTCTGTTTGAGGCCATGACCCACACCCAACCAACCTCTCTCATAGACCTACACATCTCAGAGTGCTCATCAGCCATATCATTTCCAGGGGATGCTTTGCCCCCTTCATTGAAATATCTACACATCGACGATTGCAAGAATGTAGAATTCCCAATGCAACACCAACAACATGAGTCACTAACGAGTCTTAGAGTAGACAACAGCTGCGATTCACTTACATTCTTCGCATTGCCAGCGTTCCCAACTCTCTTGTTTCTGAGAATTAAAAGATGTGAAAATTTGACATCTCTGGAGGTGTCACAGTCACAGTCCCTCCAAGAGTTATCAATTTCAGGTTGCCCTAAGCTGGAGAACATAACAAGGGTGCCTGCCTCTTTAAGGGAACTCATAATCTATGGATGTCCGTTGTTGGGTGAAGGCATAGAGAGGAAGGACCCCCACATTTGGCCATCCATTTCCCACATCCCCTACATTCAAGTTGATGGCAAATGGATTCGCAATGACTAAACATCTTAAAACAGGTAACTCTTTTGCTGTATCTCTATATCCCAAACCCACTTCATCTTCTCCAACGTTATATTCATTCTCTCCTACATAATCTTACTTTTATTTCAATAATTTATCCTACTCTTTTTTGAGGTAAATACAAAACCCAATCCTCTCTTTTAACACTCTTAATCACCACTCTACTCAATGCCTACTTTCCCCAACATTTAGTATCACAAAACTGCTAACTTTTTTTAGGATACAATCTCATTTTGGAATCCCCCCCCCCCCCCCCCCTTTTTCCCCATTTAACCGTTCTACCCTTTTTTTTATTATTTCTTCTTTCTTTCTTCAATATAGGAACATATATTGATTCTTCTGGGACTTGTCAATTTATTGCATTTGGGTGCTGCGCCTCCAATCTTGTAAGGATGAGTATCTATTTGGATTTAAATTAACGTTTGCTTTATTCTGTTGAAGGATTCCTGGAGAATTAATTGCCATTAAAGTACAATCTTAACATTAAAAATGCTCTTATCATTCAATACTCTTCAAAGTCTCATGTTTCAAATCTGCATTAAACAAACATAGGAAATCTTTGGGCATGCTTAAATAAAGATCTTGTAGAATAATTGAGTTATTCGTTTCAATTTTCTTAATGCAGATGATCTTAAAAGTTTTCTTTGTACTAATTCTTTCCTGGTTGAGTACATGGACAAGGAGCTATGTATATACTTGAACTTTGTTGTCTCAGGCAGGAACTTCAAGCTTGAGTGGACCGCTCTTAGAGTGGTATAATCCTGCACTACATTATTTCTTATGATTATTTTCATGTACAATATACTTTCTCATGCACCTTTTTATAACCATTGTGAATAAGGGTTTTGCTTTTGCTACATTGAAGTATGTACAAGACAATCATCATGCCCATGGTACAGCCTATTTTACTGTGATCATAATAAAAAAAGCACAAGCATTAAATTTATCTCGTGTCTTTTTTCTAATTTTCCAATTAGATTGTTGCTTTTTTACGTTTTTTTTTTGCCCTACTTGAGAGCATGGTAAAACTTGATTATTTGGAGCAAATAATGTTGAAAGCAAGGTTGAGTGGCTGGTATAGTGATCCCAAAACAGTATTCCTCAACTAAAGGAAGAAATGAATTCTGAGGCATGTGTTTTGAGTAAGTTTTGAATAGTATTATGTGGCTATTACTGTTAGGGGATTTTGGCCATAATGCTATATGTAAAGTACATACAACATAGAATGTTTATTAGAAGGTTATAATTTTGTTAATTCAAGGATAAACCCTTGAGAATGATGAAATCTTCTACTTTCAACTTTTGCCTTTGTCATTAACGGTTTTTCTTCTTTTTATTGTTATTTCTGTCAGCTACTTTTGCACCACCCCTTTACTCACCCAAATCTAAGGCCTTTCATTACATTTCTTGGTGTTGCTCTTGCTTGCTTGCTCATGGCCCTCGTTGGTTTGGTATGCTGTTTACTATCTTAGTATTAACTTCTGTTGAATTAAGAAATTAATTAACCTTGTGATGACTATGCACTAAGCAAAAATTGTATGAGTTGTTCTAATGTGTTTGTTTTGGTGTAGCAAGAGACGAATCGGAGCAAACTTGGATTAAGCCTAATTAGGAGACCAAAGGAATCTGGGCAAGAATGATGGAGGAACAATGAATCCCAAACAAATCAGATGAGGTGCAGCCTCTGCATCAATTCAAAAGCAGATATCATGGAAGACATCATCCTCGTACAAAATCAAAAGAAGAAATGGATGATGAAAAACATAATTTTGCAAGGACAGATAGACCAATCAAAATGCAACATGATTACCTTCAATGATATGGACAGTTGGAGCAGCCTGTCAAAAATAGACAGAATGCTTACAAACTTTTCAAAGAAAAAAAAGGAAAGACAAACTTAGTTTTATATTTTTATTTACACTCAACAATTATCTTTTTTTTTTTCTTTACAGTTTTCATGCCGTCATCGTTTCATTCTATTTTAGGAGAGCTGATATGAGTTATTCTGTTTATACGAAAGAGAGAGCTTCGAAATTGAGAATCAATTTCTGTTATGAAAAGGCAAGAGAGCTAGGATGTGAGAATATCTAGAAAAAGCTATAGTGCCGTTTGAGAAATTTGTTTTTTGTATTGGCTTGAATTGGTATTTGTAACTTGAATTTGTTTATAGTAAAAAATTCTACCGCTTGTTGTGGTAGAGATTAGATGTAGATCCCACTTTGGAATTAAATCAGGATATATCATGTTGTTCATCTTTTTTATTACAATTTTCATTTACAATATTCTTATAACTGTCATCTGCATATGTTTAATGTATGAGTGTTTGTGGTTTGAAAACTATAGACCAAATGTCATCTTAGTGCATGTAAATCAGCCATTGATAGTTATATATTGATTTAGTAATATTTTTTTGGAGTGTAATACAAGTTAACGCTGCAAATGAACAAGGCCTATATATATTGTAATAATGTAATTGAAAATGATGAAATGTACATTAAATGTTTTCACCTTAATTTCTCCCATGGGAGGTTCTAGACTATAGTATATAGGGAAACATTATGACAAATTAAGGTAAGCAACTATGAAATTTATTTTAGATGGAACAATAATTTTCACAGACTTGTTGCTAGTTTAACTATGTAACTATTTTCCACTTTTTTAATCAATGTCATATATACATGTACTTGAACCAACCATTCACTGTAATACACTTATAGTAAAAAAGTCGAATTAAAGCAATTGATAATAAACATATATTTTTTTATAAATTTAGTTCTCAATCTCATTACTCTTTTGAGAGCCATTTTAATGGATAATATATAAATAATTTTACAAATATTTTAAGTGTTTGGAGACATCTCAACCCAAAGTAATATTATTAATGTTAAAACTTTTTTAATCTCTTCATTGTACTCAGTAGTGATATATATATATATATATATATATATATATATATATTGTTTGCAGATGTTTGAACTAATATAAAAGTTGTATGCTAAATGAGTTAAAGCGACTTGTAATGTATTAACTATTAAGTACTAGTTTTTTGGAGTGGGGAAAATCAGGGACGGATCCAGAAATGTTATCATGGGACAATAACATATATAATATTAAAAAATTATGCAAAAATTATATAATGTAAAATGTATTACAAAAATATACCGATAGAGAATACATTTTAAAATACAAAAAATATGTACATATTTTTAATTAACGAAGTGGTCGATTTTTCGTATCATAAAATTCATCAATAATAGAATCTGTGTTAAATTTTTCAGCAATTTTCTTTTTAATATAATTAAAAGACAATTAATAAGAAAATCATCTTTCATTTTGTTTCTGAGTTATTCTTCACAACATTCATAGCTGAAAAGATCTCTCAGTTGTAGTGTGTGTTTGGATTTCAGTTTGTAAACGGCAGTTTGTATAAAATTGATTTTGCAAACTTGATTTTGATCAAAAGTGAGTTTGTGTTAAAGTGATTTATGGTAATCTTTTATCAAAATGGATTATAGTAAAGTAAATATTGTTTGGATTACACTACTCAAGATTACTTTTAGATAAAAAATTACTAAATTAGACATCAAATTAAATAAATTTTTTATATTATTCTATCATTTTAATTTATTTATTTAAATAAATATTATTAATTAATTTTATAATAAAATTAATATTTACTTACTAAAATAAAAATAATATATAAAAATTGACAAAATATATTTTTATATCAAAAGCAAAAATAATATATGAAAAATATATATCAAAATATACTTTATTAAATTATATTACTTATAATTTTTTTAATACTCTCAATACTCTTTTATTTAATACTATTTTAAACTATAAATTTTAATTATTCATGACTTGATTCTTAGTTATAATTAATTTTTTATTTATTTTATTCTTTTTAATGGGATTAATAATTTATATTATAACAAAATTATAATAATAAATTAATATACAAGAATTACACTTACAAATTTTAACAAAGCCAAACAAAAATATTTTTTTATACAAAATTAAAAGTAAAAATTTAATAAAAAAATATAATTATATATTTGAAATATTTGAATACTAACAAGACTACAAGCAAAGAAATAAAGGATAGAATTGATAAAACAAAATAAATTCAATCCTAACGTGATTATCTAAACGCATAAGCTACAATTTCTAGCTTCTTATCAACGCACGTTAAGAACCTAAAATCACGTTGGCGTTTAAAGAAAAAAAAACATCCAAACAAAAAGAGGAAGCGTTCAATGCACTCAAACGTGCTTCTCTTCTTTCTAATGCAAAACCAAACACACCCGTAGTAGTTGAAACATCTATATCTATAAATATATAATAGTTAACTAGCCAAACAGTGAAATGACACACTATTTGGCACTGTTAAATAGTTTCTAAGATATTGACAGCTGTTCCCAAACCTTTCTAGCTGAATGAAGAATGTAGCATTGTTTTGCACAATAGTTCTTCACGCAATGGAAGGGTAATTGAGCATACTGGAATAATTTGAGCGGGATCCATGGCAAATTTTGGGCGCAATTCTTCAAAAATTTTCAAATTTCAATCCTTTTTCAAATTTTGAGCACACTATTTCTGGCTTTCTCTCTCCTTTACCCACAAAAATCAGAATCACTCTCTTTCCTTTGACGCTCTTTCTCTTTTTCTCTCTTCTCTGATCGTCCTCTTCATTTTTATCTTCATCTCAGCATCCGGAGATTGTGTTCCAAGTCACGAGAGACGGCTGGTCAGTGCTGCAGTTACGAGAGCGTCTGGCAAAGAACAAAGAAGACACGGCATGGGCTCCGAATCTGTTTCCGACGAGTAGCAGAGATGAAAAACAATAAGTTAGAGGTAATGGTGGCTATTGATACAGCTTCAGGTAGAAAGAACAGTGGCATGGTTTAGGGTGTTGCTGCCATCAACGAAGAAGGAGCAGTTGACAACAATTTCAGGACACCGATCAAGAGAATGGAGAGCTCTGAGATCCATATCCCATCCATATTATTTGCAGAGGTCATTTTTTCTTTTTTAAAAGTATAAATTTTTTTCCTTTTTTCTTTTTAATAAAATTACAAAAAATGTCGTTAGGGTTCGAGATGCAAGCAAAGGAACCGCCAGAGGATGGTGTGATGGTTTTGGCAAGCGTTCCAGCACCAGAACACCAGAAACCGAGGCTGGATCCGTTCGCGGGTACTCCACAGGGATGATCGTCTTGGTTTATGGCCGTCGCGGATATGCCGACGAAGCGACTAGACTCCCCCCGCACCAACAACACCTTTGAGAAGCTCGCTAAGGTTTAATTTCTTTAAACAACCACCATATTTTTGCATCCATATTGAATTCTTACATTAGTGTCAAGTTGAATGCCCGCCCAGAGATGTTACATGTATAGGTAGCATATCTTTACAACATGAGAATTGTTGATTTTGTAGTTTGTTTTGATTAATTTGTCTACATAAAGTAAATTCCACCTTCTATTGTTTTATTCGGTTGCAACTTCACAGGCATTAAAAGGTATTATAAAATTATAGGTTCTTTCGATAACTATTATACTATCCTGTCAAAGCTGCCAGGGGAAGGCATGAATTTTGAGCCTGACAACAGCTCTGAATTTCTTCCAAATGCTACAATTGAGGTTTGTACCAATTAGCTATAGCATATACAAATTTTAACATTCAAACAACCTAGGTTGCAGGCTTAATACAGAAGAAGGCATGGTGTGTTATTATGTTTTTACTAATGTTCATTAGAAATCATTCAAACTCATTATGTGATGCCATAATAGTTGAATAGACCATTTCTTGATCTGCATTTGAAAGTGCATCTATTTACATGCCCCCATTGAATTATTAGATTGCATACATAATAGAGAACTTATCAAATATATTGTTTTCTTTCATTACTTAATGTCAAGTTTTAGTTTCTTATGAGTGCAGTTTTAATAAATCTTTTGATTGTTGATCAGGGTGGTTGTTAACTTTTCAAAATTATTACTAAATTATCCTTTATTTTGTAATTTTTTTTTGTCTTTTATACACATATTTTGAGGACTCAATTATATGAAAAACGAAGAAGAATAAGAAAATGGAAATAGCCATAGTACTCTATCATCTATGTAGATAATTTCATGTGTTGGTTGTTGATGACAGCCTCATATATGGGAAGCTTATTGAAAGAGTACTGTGAACCTCTTCTTGCCAAGATACAACAAACTATGATAAGGTAATTGTTTTAAGTTGAATTATGCAATTCCATTTTTTCTTAAACAAGTTTTTGGCTATTGTATAATGCATGATTTTTTTTTCATTTTTAATTTCTGTAAACTATAGAATTTGAAACATCTTGATTTTGAAATTTGATCTTAGCAGGCTTAAAATCCAGCCTACTATGATTGCATCTGCTCCGTTAGCGTCAAAAGTCTTTAGTGCCTTCAAACAAATGTTTCATGGTGGTGTTGTCCAAGAGGTAAATACATTATCTATTTTGTTAACATGAGAATAATCATCTATTGTTTATTTAGAAAGGAATCATCTCAATTATTATAGAGGAACGTCTTTCCAAGGATATCCCTCATTAGATTATATTATTTATGTTGTTTTTGTGCTTTCCACATTCCATTATCCCTCATTTTTTACTACAAATAGAGGAGAAATAGATTTTGTGAAATGCAGCTTTTAGAATTCTAATTGCTTTTGCTTGACCCAATAAGTTTGGAAATAAAACATGGTGTTTTAACTGTACCGTATATTCTTTCCTTCTACCCATTAAGTTGGAAACTTTTCATTTCAAATTTTACTGGCTTTTGTGGGATTAAGTTTTTGTTGCAAACTTATTTATTTTGATGTAAATATGTTTTTGTGATTTTTGAATTGAGATGATCTGTGCGTATGATCCTGTTATCTTTCACTATTGTTGACCTTTTCCCATGCTTGATTTGGATTTGTGTTTAGTTTGTGATCTATATTTATTGCTTATTTGTTTATTTGTTTTCCTTTTAACTCTCAAAATCTTTGTAAGATAAGAAGGCAAATTAAGATGTGAAGAAAATATACATTTCTTACAAAAATAAACATGATTTCTTTTCACTCATCAATTTACCATTTTTGCTTTAGAATATATTTGCTACTAAAGTCATAATTTTTTATATAATTGTAGGCATCATTTTTCTTACATAATTTCTTACAGTCAAAGAAAATATACAGAGATAGTAATCAATAATGAATTGCTTTATATTATGGCAGTTTCAAAGACATCATAGCCAGGCACAATTTGCAGAAGCATTGTATGGTGATTTGACATGGTATAAGATTTTAATCATTACATGGATTAATGCTGATTTTAGAGAGTTATTTGATACAGTACAGACAAACTCTCTTTCAACAAGAATTCTGAAGGTTTGTCTTTGGAAGGTTTTTGTCGTCGCACACTCTCTCTCACTTTCACTGCATTGAATTGCTATTCCTGTTGCTTTTTCTGCGTTGAGATGAATTTGGTTGAGAAACCTCGACTTTGAGCTGAATGATGATTTTAATTGCATGTTTCTTTGTGTATCGTTTTCTTCAATTTTTTTAGGAAAGAATATTCATGATTGACGAATCGAGCTGTGTTTTTTTCTTCTCTGCCGTTAAATATTTTTTCTGGAAGAGCGTAGTGGCAGAATGGTGTGCTACACTTGAAGAGGAGAAGATTAGGAGATCTCCATGTCGGCAATGGTGGAATGACGCGACAACTGAGGGGAGCACACAAACAAGCTTCTGTGGTTTGAAGTCACTCCCTGAAAGCATCATCAGAATGAGTTTCCATCAGTTCCCCCTGTAAACTCACCTTACTCTATCCAGTCAGATGCATTTGAAAATGAATCATATCAAAGCTCCCCAAAGTACCCTAGCAGATAGAGGTATTATTCTATCATTTCATTTTTGGATTTTGATTAAATTTTATTTTACTTTTTTGTATCGTCTTTGGTACTCTTGATATTTCTATTTATCTGGGTTTGATTCATGTAGTCAGCAGCCCTTATTCTATAACATATAAAGAAAGAATAAGCATTTGTATGTTCATTTCATTTTAACTAATTGATTCCATGACTAACATAACAGTGTTTCAGATTTGCTCCCACCATCACATTGTTAGAAATTCTTCATTTGATATGTGAATGCTCTCATCACTAACACTTTACATATGCCAATATAAATTTTCTCAAAAGATGTTTTGAGTTTTTAATTTATTAGCTCGAATTGGTTTGAATAAAAAGGATTTGTTTTTGGAAATTCTATAAGAGATAATTTTGGAGTAATGAAGATCATGAAGTAATGCAAAAAATAATTCTGTAAGAGATAATTTTTTCAAGGTTCTGTTTTTGTGTTTTACAACTAACTAGAATTAGTGTAGCTGCTCAGTCTTTTATCTTTTCAATTTGTTCTTCAATTGGTCAAAATTTGTTCTCCTGCAGATCACGGATACCCTTTCGGTTTCACCTAACAAACTCTGAGATCTTAATTCTTAAATATTATGATCAGTACGTACAAGCTTCAAGATCTTATTTATGGTCTTTAAATAACATGATAATATCAGTGTAATACAACTGCCCAACTCAGGTTAGATACACATGTTTGCATATCCTTTATCTGGGTTGAAATGCCAATATGATTGCCTAACTTGCGTAAATGATTCTTTTGTGTTCATTATTTAATGTGGAATATTTTTTATGTCAATTTCAGAGACAGAAAGAGATGTAGATGACTAAGATAAGAGCAAAGAGTATTATTTAATTTGCCGAATTCTGTTACTTTTTTTCTTATTTTGACTAAAAATTGTTTTCTTAAAATTTTAATGACTTTCTTTCTCATTCCTTAGATTGAGTGTAGTTCTTTTTAAATTGTCTATCTCACAGAAAAATCTGACCTCTGTGGACCAAGCTTATAATGCTGTTAAGATTAGTGATGATGAGGCACTGATTGATCTCTATTCATCCCACAGTTCTTCCATAGATATTGGAGTTCGTATTTAAATTATGACTCATTATTAAACTGTCCATTGCAGTTTCCATACTCTTAAAGGGTGTATTCGTAACTAAAATTGGAATTCATGTGATGCAGGGGGTTGAACAAGGCCTTTCAAACGTAGTGTCTACAACTGGAAATAATGACCTTGACTTAGATGGGAATGGAGCTGCTATTGTTTCACTATCAAAGGTCAAGATTCCATTAGAACCCAATAAGATATTGCAAATTCTGTTGCATTGTAGAACCCAATATTTGATATTGTAAATCCTGTTGCACTCATGCAGGATTCTGGCATTGAGAGCATCTTTGAAAGCGGGTTAGATACTCCTGGTAAATGTGTTATAGCAGATTCTGCTCCAAGCTTGGGTGTTAGTGGACTTACTAATCCGGAAGGCCAGGGATTCAGTAACAAGACTTTCAAACGTGGTTCTACCAAGAGGAAAATTGAGTGATTCACTCAATTTGGGATATGTAATGTGATTGTACACATTTGTTGGCTTTAGTTTAGTTGCTATGGGTATTTATCCTTATGAAACTCAGTGTTATGAACTTATGTATATTGCTGTAATGACCTTGGGTGTCCATGAACAATGTCATATCAAAGTTTTAACGTTTTGTAATTTACTTTTATTCTAAATTTTCTTTTCTTTTTTAATCGACTTTCATAATGCATTAAACAAAATGTAACTCCTTGCTCTAAGTCAAATCTGCAGTTGGACTCATTTGTTTATATAACTTTTTGGTGTCTTTTATTTTAAAACATCAACTTTTCGAATATTATTTGTTTGCATTATTATAAAAAAAATTATCATTCGTTTTAAGTCATAACGTATTTTTAACTAAAGAAAATCACAGATAAAAAAAAATCAAGACTCTTAAGACATAATAAGTTATTAAGCGATGCAAAAAAATGTGATGAAACTTCTGTTGATTGTTCTGCCATTTGATAAAAAAAAAATGTGACATCTAAGAGCATTGTTACTAAATAATTATATAAAACAAATCAACTATATATAAAACAAGATAAAGAAAACAGAACTATTATTAAATATTTTTTGTTCGATGGAGTTAATAAGTGTCTATTACCATTCTTATAAATCTCGATTTGAAATATTTAAACTTTTTTCAATTTTTTCTTGGAGTCAACTTTGGTATATCAAATATCAGAAATACAAAAACAATCACTTTTAAATTAAATATTACTTAATGAAGCTTTTTAGAAATATTATAAATAATACAGCACAACAAGAAAACATTCAGGGAACCACTTTTAGAGTTAATTTTATTTTGTACTCAATTATTTCTGTTTGTTAATATTAAAATATATTAAATAATATACTTTTTATTAAACAAAACATAAAGTGCAATTTTATATAATAAAATTAATAAAACGGCTATGATACAAAATATAAATGATAATTTTAAAATAGCAAATATAAGTTGCAATTTTATGTTGCTTTATTTTATATATTTAATGTTTCTTAACTTTATTTTTTTGGGAGTTATCTTTTGTATACCAAATCTCAAAAGTAAAAAAAAAATCATTTTGATTCACTCTTAAATTTAATATCTCTTTATCAATCTTATATGAAATATAATACATAAAAAATAAAAACAAATTTAGTTATTTACCTTTTAAAGTTCAATTAATTTTGTAGTCAAATTATTTATGTTTAGGGAGCCACTTAGAAAAAATAACAAAAAAAGTCATTTTTTAAGATATTTTTTAAAAATTCAAGTTTAACACATATAATCAATTAAACTGTATTATTTTTATTTAAATTAGACCAGACAAATCAGTTTAGCCAAAAAAATTCATAAATTAAATTTTAAATCGCTATAACTAACTATTTTTCATAAAAATAATTACAGTATCTCCATTATAAAAAATAACTAAAATATCCCTATTATTTATATATATATATATTAATTTTAATAATTCTAAATCCTAACCCTATGACGACAGAAAGGAAAAGGGCTAGAACTTAGGATTCTCAAAATTAATATATATATATATATATATATATATATATATATATATATATATATATAACAAGAGTATTTTAATCATTTTCTATAATAGGTATATTGTACTCATTTTTTATAAAAAATATTAGTAATTTAGACCAATTTAAAATTTGATTCACCATTTCTCGATCAAATTAAATTGTCTGCCCTAATTTTGATAAAAAAAACATGATTTAATCGATTATATATGTTAAATTTTAATTATTAAAAAATATCTTTAAAAAAAGACATTTTAGACCTCTTTATCGAAGTGGCTTCTGTTTGTTTATTATAACGAAATTATAAAAAATTAGTTCCTTTTTAAAAGTTAAAACTATTTGAATTGAACTTTAAGACAATGAAGTGAACATAACACATGCATAAACCCCTATATAAAGGAATAACGGATTGTGAAAACCCTTACATGTACCCTAAATTTCATCTATTTAGTGTTTTCCGTTAAAAAAAAATAGAACTTTTTCTAATTGGAAAAAGTAAGATTTGTAGTCAGTTTTTTTATGAAGTTAATAGGTACCAACTATCATTACTATGAAACTTGATTTTAAATATTTAAAACTTTTTCTCAATTCCTTTACAGAGCCAACTTTTGTTTATCAAAGATCACAAATATAAAACAAAATATTACTTCTAAATTGAATTTCTACTTAATCAATCTTTTTAGAACTATTATAAACAAAAGATGACAACAAGAAGACACTTAGTGAATCACTCCTCAAAGTCAAATTTATTTTGTACTCAATTATTTATGTTTGCAATGATTAAAATATAGAAAATAATCTACCTTTTAAAATACAATACATAAGATGGAATTTGATTTAATGAAATATAAATGCTATGAAAATACTTACATAAAAAATTATGCACAGATTGAATACAAAAGATTCTAATTACTATTTATTTTTTTCAGTTGGATTAATAAGAGCCAACTACCATTGTTTATTATGCTTTATTTCATATGTTTAATGTTTTTTTATCAATTTGTTTTCAGAGTTAACTTTTGTATACCAAATCTCAAAAATTGAAAAAAAATCATTTTGTTTATCTACTAAAATTAATATCTCTTAATCAAACTGTTTAGAAATATTACAAATAAAGCATGAAAACAAAAAAAACTTTAGTATGTAATTCACTTTTTAAAGTTCAATGTATTTTGTACTCAATTATGTATTTATTATAAAAAAAAATTTCCAAAGTCAGCTACATTTTTTAAGTACAAACTATTTGAACTACCATTATTATTATTATTATGAAGTTTGATTTTAACTATTTAATTTTTTCTGTAATACACGGAGTTAAATTCCGTATACTGAATTGCAGAAACATACAAAAAATATCATATTCTTTACTTCTTTACATAATATTATTTAATCAACCTTTTTATAAACATCATCAATAATTAATGAAAAAAAAATAAAATTTATTAATTCATTTTTGAAAGAAAAAAACATTTTATACTCAATTATTTATATTTGCTTTATAAGAAATATACAAAATAAGCTATTTTTTTAAAGTACACAATATAAAGTGCAACTTTAAAAAATAAATGACAGACAGATTTAGGATATAAACATTTAGGATGTGACATAGAATTAATGTGTTTAGAAATATTAATGAATCTTGGGCTAATTAGTCTATTAATTGATAAAAAAAAAGAATTTCGAAAACATTTTATAAAAAACATATAAAATTCATACAAAAAATTATTGTTCAATATTTATTGTGAGCATTTTTTATGATTTTTTATTAAAAAATGCTTAATTTTTTAGAATGGGTTTTCTATAAAGTTACCTTTTTATAATCAAGTCTCTTATATATATGAAAACATAATGTCTATCTACTAAACTATTTTAGTATTTCAGCTAACTTACTTTGGAAGTACAGTCACTTTTAGGAACATTTTTTTCGGTCGAACCAAGCAACTCTTAATTACATGGGCCGAGATTAAGTTCCTAAAAAATAAATACCCCAAATGTTTAATTTGGTAATAAATGCAGACAAAAAAATGCCGGCGAAAAGATAGTTACATAGCAGCTTTGTTTATGATTTGATGGGAAAAAAGAAGCAGCTTACTCTTAAATTGGAAAGTATTTAAGAGTGTGGTATCCAACTCCAACAAATGGAATAGGGTAACTCTTTATGCTTAATAAACATGGAGCAGCAATTCCTATGTGTGTGTTTATTGTTATCAGATATGAGAAGCTTCTGCCCAATAAAAAAACTGCAGTTGTTTACTAGAAGTGTGCCTTTTGTAGTTGCATTGCCTGACTAATTTTAAGCCAAGTCAGAACCCAGACTGAAAGAAAGAACTCCCATTTTCCAAAGTGGTGCTTTATCTGACCCTTACTTAAACCATGCATTAATATCAACTAAGTGAACCTGATAACTTATAGTTTTTGGGATGTTGTTGTGTGTAAATATATACTTCCGAATCTCTTTATTAAATATAATTACTAAGTTGAAATAACCAAACCGGATTAGTAGTGCTATAACTAAACTTGAACAGTTGTTTAGTAATGAATTTTTTTTCCTGCAACCATTATTGTTACCTAATTCATAACATTTGGATATGAAAAAAATAACCTGAAAAGTATAACCCCAAGTAATTATGCCCCTGTGTAACATACCACTTATGTAGTTTATATAAGGTTAACGTCTCTTTCTTAATATGACAAGTAGCCATATACATTCTACTATATTCGAGTTATACATATAATTGACAGTGGTAATAGCCTTCTTTTCTTCCTTCAGCAAACCAAATTTTAGAATGGCTAATCCACCTTCCAAACCTCAAATATTGCTGCCAGACGACCTCATATTGGAGATTTTTGCTAGAGCCGATGTCAATACGATTGGTCGTAGCAGAACCCTGTGTAGCTATTGGAACTGGGAGCTGGGGACCGAGGAGTTTGTCTTCAAGCATCTAGATGCTGCTAAGAAGAGGCCAGCTTCCATTTATGTTCACTTTGGTGTCAAGGGACGAAGATCATTGGGGAGTTGGGTTTTTAGATTTAATGTGGATACTGGTGAGAATGAACGCCTGCACATCCCATTCTTGAGGAACTCTCAGGGCCAATTCGAGGTGATCGGTACTGATAATGGTTGCATGGCCATTAGGTATTTATGCATTAGTCACCCAAGTAATCTCATCGTGTGGAATCCTAATACTGATCAGGTAACACGAATTCCGGATCCTATGCAACATCATTGTTGTATTTGTGCCTCCACTTATGCATTCCTGTACTTTCCTGATTCGGTTGGGTATGTGTGGATAAATATTTATAAGAAGAAAATTCTTGACTCACAATCATGGTTGACTTCATACTCATCAGTGACTGGCCATTGGGATAGTAATTTTCCCTGCCCTCCATATGTTCAGGGTGTTGATTCTAGGTATGTTGTTAACCATGGCATCGTTTATTGGTTGAATTGGAACAATCATGCACAGACAAGTCCACAGTGTATTGTTCACTTTTCAAATTTTACCAACCAGTTTGGATTCATTTTGATCCCTGTGGAAGCCAGAGCTATGATTCAGCGGCTTTTAATCTGTGAAGGTTGTTTGTATTATGCTGCTGTTCATGCTAAATCAGACAGTTATAGGTGGCTCATCTGGAAAATTGAAGAAGGCAATCAAGGATATTCCTGGGAGTTGTCATCCCAGTTTGGAGGTCATGGATCAGCAGAATCTCCAGAGTATTTGACTCATGATTATTTGGTAACAGTTAAAGATACTTCTCAACCAACTAGAGGAACTCAGTTCACCATCACCAAGTTAGATACAAAAAATCAGCAGAGAAGAACACTTAAAGTGGTGGAATTCCCACTTTCTACGTATATTAAATCACTGAATTTGAATTTTAACACTATTGTCCCAGTTTAGTATATACATGGTCTTAACAACTATTGTATGTTATTCTAAAGTCTTTATGAGAAACTATATATCATAATTTATATGTATTTCCTAACTGATATAGCATATATGCTGAAATTAGCTTCAAAAATTGGGATCCATTTGTATCAGCAATGCTGTAATTTACATCCTTAATGTTTTCTTTGAGTTTGTCATTTTCTACTATTTTCCTGATATTGTAATCTAATTAAGTTCCTTTTTTTATATAATATGAAGTACTGTAATAAGTAAGTTGTAAAAGAAACTAACCTATTTGCTTAGTGGTATAAATTTATCAGGTTAACAGATATCTTAACTTAGCTGGCATTTTTATTGCCAACTTAATGTTTATTTTCTTGCTTAATGTTGCTATGCTCTATCATATGGAAGTCTCTTTATTGATGAATAAAGCTCAACACAAATCTAACATTTTATTGGCTATTGCAATTTATATGTTTACAAACTTTCTTTCAAAGAACTTATTTAAAACACTTTCTCATCAGATTGATAAGTGAGAATACAGGTATATAGTTCCTATACATTCTATTGCTTTGACATTTTATATGTCTTGAGAGTTCTTGAATCATGGTTTGAAAGTTTATGGTGAACATGTTTGTAAGTGCATCTCCATGCTTATTAATAACATATCACTTAATCTTTTGAGTGTCTAATATAGTTAAGTCTAATTACCTATGAAAAGATCAGTGTAAACAAAACTTTTCACTATAAAAAATGCAATGAGAAGTATTGTAACAATTAGAATTGGATCTATAAAAGTACAGAATATGCATATATATTTACAACGCCAAAAAAATTTCTTACTTTAATATTATGAGAGCTTATATGAAGGTATAAGAGCATATCTATGACAAAAAATGTTTAACTTTTTATTAACATGATAATTGAGAAAAAGATACACAATTATTTTAGTTTGGAATGTTAATTAAAAAAATACTATTTAACATAACTATTTATCAACCATACAGTTCATATATATACCCAATCAAACCATTTTAAATGAGCATATTCAAATTTGACTACATAGGATTTATCATCATTATTGGAGTACCAATGACTTCTACAAGCAAACCCTAAACAACACAAGCAATTTCTATCACAGATGAATACAGACCAAAAGCATGTTTATGACAAAATAATAGCAGCTGTCACATCAAATTCCGGTGGGGTATTCTTCTTATACGGTTATGGAGGAACAGGAAAAACTTTTGTTTGAAAAACTCTTTCCGCTGCTCTTAGATCAAAAGGTGAAATCGTGTTAACGGTTGCTTCAAGTGGAATAGCATCGCTTTTGTTACCTGGTGGAAGAACTGCACATTCTAGATTTGCAATTCCTCTTACTCCAGATGAATGTGCTACGTGCAACATCAAACAAGGAAGTCCGTTGGCTGGATTAATTTCAATAACGAAACTTATTATTTGGGATGAAGCTCCTATGATGAATTGATTTTGTTTTGAGGCACTGGATAGAACAATGAGAGACTTATTGCGTCATACCAATGATGCAAGTTTGCACTTACCGTTTGGAGGAAAAACAGTTGTCTTAGGAGGGGATTTCAGGCAGATTCTTCCAGTAATAACAAAAGGTTCTAGACAAGATATTGTTGATGCATCAATTAACTCATCATATTTGTGGGAACAATGTCAAATTTTAAAATTGACTCAAAATATGCGTTTAAACTCTATGCATGAGGACCACAGTGTTGAGGAATTGAAAGAATTTGCAAATTGGATTCTTGCCATAGGAGATGGTAAACTAGGAGACTCGGATGATGGTTGTAGTATCATACACATTCCACCAGAGTTGTTAATTAGAGAATTCAATGATCCAATTGAAGCAATAGTTTGAGCTATTTATGCTGATTACTTAAATAATGTTTGCAATCCATTACATCTCCAAGGTCGAGCTATTTTAGCCCCTACCATTAATGTTGTTGAAGAGGTCAATAATTACATGCTCTCTTTAAATGTGAATGAAATGAAAACATATGTGAGTTCTAACTCAGCGTGCTTTAAAGACGGAGCTAACAACACATTTGAAAGCATACACACACCGGAATTTTTGGCAACCATTAAATCATCTGGCCTCCCCAGTCATGAGCTACAACTTAAAAAAGGTTGTCCTGTGATGCTTATACGAAATATTGATCATTCAGCGGGTCTTTGCAATGGAACTAGATTGATTGTCACAAGACTTGGAAATAAAGTTATCGAAGCAGAAGTTTTGTCAGGCAATAATGCTGGTGAAAAAGTTTTCATACCAAGAATGACTCTAACCCCATCCGATGCAAGATTACCTTTTAAGTTCCAACGCAGACAATTTCCCTTGATGCTTTCATATGCCATCACAATAAACAAGAGTCAAGGATAATCTTTGAATCATGTAGGATTACTTCTTAAACAACCAGTATTCACGCATGGACAACTTTATGTGGCAATTTCACGGGTTACCAACAAAAGTGGATTAAAAATTGTAATATCCCATGAGAAGTCCAACAACTCAACCGAAACACAAAATGTGGTATACCAAGAAGTTTTTAGAAATCTCCCAAATGATACTGGTATGCACTACTCTACCATTATGATTAATATTTTGTTATTACTGTTAAAATTCCTATTATATTCCTATCGCAACTATGTGACTTAAAAAAATTATATTTTCCTACAACTCCTCAATCATGCCTCCCATGCATGCTAACACAGACAATTTGGAAGGATAAGTCATCTACCCCAGAATGTTATTTTGCTTTGAAATGGTTAACTGTTCTTTTTAATCACATTCTAACTGTATGAAGTACTCTATCAAAAAAGAAACAATGCTCACGTCTTTTAATATTTCAATTTACCTCATTAATATCCTGATTTCTCATGATGCATAATGTTTGAAATCAAGTATTATCTGCCTTACCTTCTTTGCCATAATCAATATTCCATGTTGCTAAACTTCACTTCCAATATACTTTAAATTTTCATAAAAGTCCCAATTACAATAATATACTACTCATTTAAAACAAACTACTAAAACAGTATTCTATTTGTATCATTTAACATGCATCTGCACCTGTTAGTTGATTAAAACAAATTTACTTATATTTTCTCAACAATCTATGCAGGTCCATAACGACAAACCTACAATTACCATCATTAAACAAGGAAAAATTGTCTTCCAGCATTAGGAAATTTACTTTTTAATATTTTTTGCTCTTTTAATTACTTGAACAAGTTTAAAACTGTTCCTTTCAATGTATGTTGCACTTTCTTGCTTTAAGAATTTTGTGAAAATGAACAAAAACTATATTGTGTTCTGACAAATAGATCTTTATTTAGTATATTAAACTCTTCTCAAATTCTATTAACATGATTCTTTTCATTGTATGCTGCCTTGGTCGGATTGCTTTCAAATATTTTAAATTTCTGTTAAATTATAATCTTTCTGTGCATTTATATTCCAACTTGATGCAAAAATGGAAAAATATTACTTAACAAAGCAGTGGATATTCATGGTTACTCATATTTTCCTCCAATTTTTCATTAGAGCATAGATCTAAATCACTGTGTCAATTTCTATCATCTTCTTATCTTTTATATTTCTTTTGTTTATTGTGTTTCCTTTATTGTTTACACTAATATTGGAACCTTACATTTTTAATTAGAAGGAAGTACATAGTAGATAGTACATCACAACTAAAACATTCAACGACTCCTTTTTTTATCTATGTTTTCTTTAATTTCACATCTTATTTATATTATGTCTTAGAAAATCGGTCAAAAGACCGTTATATATATTACATACAATATTAGTATTCAATCCAATATTGTAAGCAAAGCAGTTACACCATCCAAACACTACTATTACCCGCGCGTATGCGCGGGGGCTTCTGCTAGTAGAGAATTAATACCAAATAAACAAGAAGAACGCTCACAAGAAGAAAAAAATCCATTTTATGAGATTTGAAAAATTTTATTTAATTTAAAAATATTAGTAATAATATCTTTTCAGATTTTTTTAATATTGTTATTTACTTTTTAGATATTAAAAATTATTACTATTTAAGTTAGATTAGATTTTTATTTATATTAAACTAAATACTAAATAAATTTTTAAAAAATTAAATCATTCTTAATAATTTATTACTATTAATCTTTTTTTTTAAAATGTTGGCATCAAGTGTACCCATTCCAAATTTCATTCCAATCAAATGATCGGCAGCTGCCAATATATCTCGTGGTAACAAAAATGTATTGTTATGAGGTTTTAACACGCCCTGTATGTCCGTCCCCGGATAAAATATTGCCCATACTTTAATTGAGTTTAATTTTGATACACTTAAAGTATAAAATTTTATACAATCGTATAATTATATTCGTCTTTTTAGATAATTATTTATGTAGTTAATAAAAATAATATTTATTTTTAATAATATAACATTATGTAATTAGATATACGTATAAAACTGTTTTACATTACAATACATTAAAATTAAACTTCCTTTAATTTTCTAACTAATTATTAGAGATGATTCAGAGTTTATTACAGCAATAGAGACGGAAAGACTTGTACTCTTACAAAAAAGAATTTAATTATAATAACACTCAGTTATGTCGGATTATTGGCCAAAAAGTAAAAAAGAAAAGTTAATAGTAAATATGGCATTATCATAAATTTATACCTTAAAATAGTATATATCATAAAAATTTATAGCAAATATTTGTTTTTAATTATTTCTTATAGCGAACGTATGTTTTAATTTCTTATATAATTAAAAACAATTTTTGTAGAAGTTAGTTTTAGGATCTGTTTAGATGAGTTTTTTATTTTTTTAATGATTTTTTTAATTTTAAAAAATAAAAATAATTTTATGTTTAAAATTTTTTTATTTATTAATTATATTTAGATATAATAATATAATTTTTTTTAAAAATATAAATTGTAAGCTTGTAGTTTCTAAAAATAAAATATCTTTTGTTTTTTCTAATACTTTTACCTTATCATTAAAAATTTATCAAATACCATAAAAAAATAGAAAAAAATTTTCAGTCTAACCATTTAATAACACCCAAACAAATTTTATTATCTACTTATAAAAAATGTTAAAAAATAAATTTTTAATACAGATTATTATTTTAAAAAATTTACAGCAAAATATAAAAGGCAATCTTTTCAGTAAAAAGTTAAATTTTTAAACCAAAATAATCACTTTTATTCTTTGTTTCTTTATTTTTAATTTTATTTTCTCCGAGCGGTTTGGAAGAAAAATGACTGAGCGTAGCAAAGGAAGCAAAGCCTGCAACTTTCACTTTGGAGTTTGGACTCTCTCTTCCAACTTTCTTCTCAGCTGCACCAACCAGGCAACCACAATTTCTAATCACTCTCAATTCTCATTGTTAATCACTAACACCATTAACGATTTACAATCCCTCACAAAATTCACATCAACAGTTACCACAATCCATAGCTACATTTTCCGCCAAAACCTCGCATTTTCAAAATGCTGCACGAGCTTCTGATGGCGTTGCTGGGCTACACCGGCGACTTGATCGTCGACCGCCGTGAGGAGAACCACCTCCTCTCCGACCAAACCCCAATTTCCGACGAATGCACCTTCACTCTCGCTCCCGATATCTCCTTCATCGACCCTAGCGACAGGTTCTGCTTTCTCTCTCTTCTCTCTCTACCCCCAAAGTTCAAATCTTTTCCCAAACCCCATTAAACCTTCTAACAATTGAGACTTGTTGAGCTGTGACACTGCACTTAGGGATTGGAATTGATTGTGTGTTGTTGCAGGCAGCTTATTGAGAAGATTATTGCATTGGGATTTTATTATAGGGAGCTTGATCGATTCACATGCAAGTCTAGAAATTTAAGCTGGATTAGGTCTTCAACTGCATATTCGAATGCAAAACCTTTGGGGAATGTTTCTGATGTGTCGAAAGTAGAAAAGCCTAGTGTTTATCGCAGGGCACTAGCCAATGGAATTGTTGAGGTTCTCTCGATTTACAGGTCAGCTGTTCTACATATTGAACAGTTGTTGTTATCTGAAACCAAGCCAATCTTGGCTACGGTCACTCAAGGCCTTAACAAGGTGGATTTCTTTTAATTTTTCTTTTGTTCTCTTGTTGATGCAGGGTTTTCTTTTTTATGTTGACTTTGTTTTTTTGGATGTGCTTTTCAGTTTTTTACCATCTTGCCACCTCTGTATGAGCTCATACTAAAGATTGAACGTGATGATATTCGAGGAGGTCAGCTTCTTAATCTTCTATATAAAAGATGCCACTGTGGAGTCCCTGAACTGCAGACATGCATGCAAAGGTATATGGTTCTTTTCTCACAATATTCTTGTTATTGGTAAGGTGCATGCTATGTCATTTCCAGCTCTATGATCTGTATAAAGTTTGGGTTTGTACAAGTCAATAAAATATTTACATATTTAATTTGTAAATATGTTAGGTTTAGTAATTGGTATAGTATATAATGTAGACAAATAATTGGAGTGAAGGGAAAAATTATCAAAGGCTATTATTGTGTTGCGTTGGGTTGCATTTTAGTGATGTTTTATTTTATTATGGTTTTTGAAATGCTAAGCTCTTTGTATTGACTTTGATCTTGCTCCCTGCTAATTAGTTGACCTTTTTGCGGTTATTGTTTTTCAAAGCTTAGGCTTCTTTGGCACGCACATCAGGTGATGTATAATCAACTTGCTTCATGGATGGTTTATGGAATTCTTCAAGACCAGCATGGAGAGTTTTTCATTAGGAGGTAAAGCAATATTTTAGCTAGTATACTGTTGATATGCATGTATATGTCTCTTCAATTCTTTTAAAACTTTGCAGTTGTTTGGATAACGTTGAAGATTTCTGATTTCTTAGTCTCTGAGATCTGATATTTTCAATTACTTTGCAAATTATATACTTTACCTTATTCATTCTACACTTTAGGCAAGAAGATAGAGAGGCAGAGAATAGCTCATCTAATTCAGACATCTCTGACAAGTTGGCACGCATGTCAACTAATGATGCATCTCTATCTGATTGGCACTTGGGCTTTCATCCTTATTGGGTAATTATTCTAATTCTAATTCCTGACATATGATGCAGTGTCTTTGTTTCAGATGAAAATTGTTCTAGTTGTTAATATATTGTGGAGTTAATTTTGCTTTTACTTTAAATTGGCAGGATAAGAAGGTTCATACAAATAAATTTCATAAATTTTCCACATGGACTTTGTTTTTGAAACTCATGAGTTAATGAACTTTGCCAATTTATTGATACTTTTTGTTTTGCAGGATATGCTACCAGAGTATATACCTATGCATGTTGCAGAATCAATTCTTTTTGCTGGTAAAGCTGTTAGGGTTCTACGGAATCCTAGTCCTTCCTTCCAGTCTGGGGATGCTGTGAATCCTCAAATACCAAAAAGCTTTCAGAAAATACATGGATTAGCAGGGCGTTTTCATTTTCAGAGGGAGCCCCTAATTAATTCAGGAATGGGAGAAGATTTACTTCCACAAAATGAGTCGGATAAGATTGAAGCAATGCTCCTCGACCTAAAGGTTTCCATCTCCTAACCTATCACTTAACTGTATTCTTTATACTAATTTGTTATTTTATTGCCTTCTATTACACGTTCGTTGGGTTGTTGGTGAACTTGTATAGTTTGGTTTACTTTGACAAGGCTAACTGATTGATGGATTAAGCCTTCTGATATGGATTCTCTTGCCCATTTCCAACTAGGCTTAAGTTGCAAACTCATAGTTAGTTTTCCACAGGAATCATCTGAATTTCATAAAAGATCATTTGAATGTGCTGTGGACTCTATTCAGGCTATTGCAGCCAGTCGTCTCTGGCAGGTGCTTAACATCATATTTCAGTTCATATGTTCGTTAGTATTTGGTGCATTTGCATTCTTCACCATTCATATTGATTCTCTCTGTCCACAGCTTGTGGTTGTACGAGCTGACTTGAATGGTCACTTGAAGGCCCTGAAAGACTATTTTCTTTTGGCAAAAGGAGATTTCTTCCAGGTAAAGTATGAAAAGTTATCTATACTACTAACATTTTTCTGCTGACTTGTGTCGATTCTTATTTTTATTGATCTTTTATATTTTTTGTATGAGGATCTTTTGTCCTCCTTGCCTTTTGTAATAACCTTTTCTAATTACTAATATTTTGTCTTTTATGAAAAAATACTGACATTTTTTATACATGCATCATTTTCTGTGCTAGTGTTTCCTCGAGGAAAGTCGCCAGCTAATGCGTTTGCCACCTCGGCAATCAACAGCTGAAGCTGATCTTATGGTGCCATTTCAGCTGGTTAGTTAAATTTTGCATATGATCTTTACTTCTTAACATGGTTCATCTTTTAACTATTTAAGCTTGTTCATGTTTTAACTACGTCAATGAAAGCTGATTCCAATTCCTTGAAATGCAGGCTGCGTTAAAAACTATTGGTGAAGAAGACAAATATTTCTCTAAAGTATCCTTGCGGTGAGGTTCTGCCGTCATTTTTAGTTCTTCTGCTTAAGTTAGCTTGAAGCTGTTATGAAATGTGCTTTCTCTCTTCTAGGATGCCATCTTATGGAATCACAGTTAGACCTTCCCCATTAGATAGGGCAAACACTTCAGCAGATGGAGGCTCTGGTGCTTCTTCAGAAATGTCACTTGATGGTTGGGATGGTCTTGCCCTTGAGTATTCTGTTGATTGGCCTTTGCATTTGTTCTTTACTCAAGAAGTCCTCTCTAAGTAAGGTTCTTCTCCTATAATATTGATATTAACGGTGGATTATTTTCTCTTCCTGTCCTGCTTACATATACTTGATGTGATTGAATTCCCTTACGAAATGATAAATTTAGAAATTGTTATGGCCTCATAGATGCAAACCGTGTCTTCAAGGCATGTAGGAGATGTTGAATACCTTAAAGGGACCATTGGTTTAGGAGAGACATCTTTTGTAGAGGATATATCTTGTGAGAGATCATTGGTTATTAATTATGAATAAATCTTGACCATGGTCTTATTTTTAGTTTAAATGGTCAAGATTAATGAGTTCTTAAAATAAAATTAAAAAAGTCAAATGACTTTGTCTGTTAATTTTGACCATTTATGTGAAGACTCAATAATCCTGATCTCGTATTAGGACAATAATGTGACATTACATGGCTTAATAAAATATGATATTTTTCAATAGGTAACTAAATTTTGGCACAATTAACAGATATCTTAGAGTTTTCCAATACTTACTGCGGCTCAAACGAACACAAATGGAGTTAGAGAAACTGTGGGCATCTGTAATGCATCAATATCACCGTGATTTTGCCAAATGCAAAAAGGATCGAGCTAAGAGCCCAACGGCACAGCAGAAATCTCAGCGATCTCGACCAATGTGGCGTGTTAGAGAACATATGGCATTCTTGATCAGAAATCTCCAATTTTATATTCAGGTTGTTCTACATGACTTGATATTTATGCTAAAAATTTTAGATGGCTGCGATAATCATTGTTAGAAGTTGTTGTGTGATCTATTACACTAGTTCAGTGCTGTTGTGCTAATTATATACTCGTGCACTTAATAACTTACTTAAAATGCTTCATATGTGCAGAAATGGAACAAATGACGATCAACAGATCTTGTACAATTTATGTTCTTTTCATCTCTGCATATTTCATTTTTGCGATATTTGTTCAATATATTTACAAATTTTGATGTCATTTCAAATTTGTATGGTTTTTCTACTGCTTGGGTTAGCATGAGTGATTTTTAAATGTAAATGTAAATTATTAGTTGTAGGCAGATACTTCTGTTGCATTGATAAAGAAGGCGAAGCGCTGGAAAAAGCGAAAAAAAAAAAATCTATTTCATGTTTTATAACCTCTGCTTTCCTTTGCAGGTGGATGTAATAGAGTCTCAATGGAATATCTTACAAACACATATCCAAGACTCTCATGACTTTACGGAACTTGTGGGGTTTCATCAAGAGTAATAATTTCTCAATTGCATGCTTTAAATTTTTCACATCTTATAGGTTGACGTAAATATGTATTATTACCAAACTATTTAACGTGCAAAATTATTATGGTCATAAATGTATTCATTCAAATTAAATTTGGCTTGTTGTTGACCATCAAATAACTAAACCAAATTTATAGCTTTGTTAGCTTCTTAAGGTTGATATTTTTATTCCTTATGGGATATCCCCCCCCCCCCCCCCCCCCTTTCCTCTAAATATTGCTTATTACAGCATCCTTAATACATTATGTTATGTCTCCAACAGGTATCTATTAGCCTTAATTTCGCAAACGTTCTTGGACATTGGTTCTGTGTCAAGGATACTGGATAGCATCATGAAGCTCTGCCTACAATTCTGCTGGAATCTTGAGAACCAAGATCATTGTTCAAATACTGTGGAACTAGAACACATAGCTGAGGTAATTGTGCATCACTGATCTTGTCAAATAACTCCACAATGAGTATAGCCATTATTCTCTCATACAGGTTATATATTGATTAGAGGTATGACCGACAATTTTTAGGTAATGAAGAAATAATACATAATAACAACTAAGCCATTTACCGCTGTAGTTGAGATTGGTTATATGGATCATACACTGTGTGTCCTAAACCAGTCTCATTTAACTTGACCTTTTATTATTAAACCATTGTCTTTAATTTATATTCTTATGTTTGCTTTAATTTCTATAGGAATTCAACAAGAAATCAAATTCCTTGTACACTATACTGCGCAGCAGCAGGCTTGCTGGGAGTCAGCGAGCTCCATTCTTAAGACGTTTTCTCTTGCGGTTAAATCTGAATTCCTTCTTCGAGGTAAATCAGTCGATAGATACTTGGTGTATCTCTAGTTTCCTTTTCTATTCTGTTTTTTATTTCTTGTTTTCAGTCTTTAATACAGAAGTCCTTGTTTTAATCTGTTTTTTTGTTTCTAAGATTATGTGAAAGAAATAACAAAAACAAGAAAATCCTGTCTTTCTGACTTAATTGTTTAGATCATTTTTCTTAATCGAGCTCTTGTTTTGTCCCTTAACAGGCAACTGCAAGGGGAGTTCTGAATGTTGTCAGACCACGGCCGTCGCTTCCTGTTTTGAATCAACAGTAGTATCTTTCCACTGCAACTTCAAAGTTCTTCTGTTGTTTTTATAGGGGGTATTGACATGTGACCTTCGGTTGAGTACATTCGCATTATTCTTCTGCCGCACCTTGTTTCGAGGATGAGTTTTGGACTGTTGAGTGTTGACAATCAAGTTGCTATCTGCTGGCCGTTTCCGTTTGACCATCTTGCAACTGCCATTTTGAAATTCCACTTCATTACTAGCTCATTGATTTATTTTATTGTAAATACAATTCAGTTTGGTGGTTTCATGCGTGTGCTTCTTAGATGGTAGCTGGTAGGTGGATATTTTGTTGTCTTAGTAGTGTGAGAGCTATGAGCAGTGATTGGTGTATATAGTGTCACTTGTCTTTTTTTAACTTATTTTAAGGTTTATTGAAGTTTCTGTTATTTTTCACAAGAGATACTTTATTAACAAGTTTATTCTCACTCTTAAATGTTCTGTGAGCATCTAGTAAATTTTCATGGAAATTGCGATTTTTCATTTGCCTAGCCAAGGATCACATTAAATCAAATTGACTCTTCTTACAAGTTTGCATAATGAAGGTTATTAACTGAGCAAACTGGCACTTGGTAGTTGATAATTTGAATCTGCTCGATCAAATTATAAACTTACAATTATGCATGCATACTTCCAACACTATAGGAATATATCTAATTACTTCTATAACTCTTCAAAGCCTTCTTCATCCCCTTCATCCTCTACCCTTTGAAATTGTCTTCTCCATGCTTCCATCTGCCAAAATATCAGTGCCTTATAGTCACATGAGTTTTATAATGCCAATTGTAACTTCAATAAAATATGAAATGAGAATTGTTATCATATAAAAAGGCTTGATCTCTGTAGAAACCATCCATCATTGACGTCTTCTCATGACCAAAAACCATATAAATGTGAAAGATAGGGTAAATTAGATTTCACTCTTCGGAGTTACGTGATATTATACATACACATCTCTTGGCAAAATATCAAAAACATATAATAATAATAATAATAATAATAATAATAATAATAATAATAATAATAATAATAATAATAAGATTTCTTTTTAATTTCTTAAAAATCTTTTACTTGATTTTTAAGTTTTGCCAAGTAATCAAAGTTACTGACATGACATTACTAGAGGAGAAAACATGGCTTAAACTCGATGTAAAAGATGTTGGTATCAACTTTTATATAATAAAAATAAATAGATAAATAGATGTTATTTAACAGAAATCTTAAGAGAAGTTAGTGTATAATTTTACCAAGGAGTGAGGCCAAGGAAAGACAAATTGTAGTGAAGAGAAGATGTCTCACCTGATCATCTGAAAGTCGCAGTTGTTCAGCAACAAACAGCTTGTTACTGTAATGTGCTGAAGCAAATTCTTCTTTTGAACTTTCAGAAACTCCTTTATGATTAATCATTTCGACACGAAAGCCGTTGCTCATGAATAGTTTATCCAGCCATTGCTTTCTGTTGGACTGTCCATGGCATCAGCAGAAAAAAGCTTGTTTACTTAGAAAATTTGGTACATACATAACTCAATGCATCTTAACATAACTCAATTTACTTGAAAATTAATAGCAAACTAACCTTGATTTCTGTTTCTGCATCAGATAAAAATGTAGGCAACTCTCCCAGAAAAAAGCTTCCCTCCATGGCCAAACTGCTTAACATTGACAAAACTTCTTCAAAATTTGCCAATGTCATCATAGGAAACCCCTGCAGGAATAAACTCTAATGAGTAACATTATTTGAATTCCTCTTTTTTCTTTCTTTCATGATTTGCCAACTTTGTTTGAGTTCAACTGTTTATCAATATGAAAGAATTATAAACTTAATCACCTGCATAGCCCATATACTTGGCCTACTACCATTATATCCTCTAAGTTGCAAATTTTGCTTTATGTCAGATGATTCCAAAGGAATATGATAGAATAAGCTACCTTTGGGAACCTTAGCTCCAGCACCTGAATCAAAAGAAAGAAACACAATTAGGTATCTGTAACTTCATAATTTTTCTTCCCCTGAAACATGTTCACAGTTTTCACAGATTTTCGGTTGGTAGTTGGTATCATATAAGTCTTTGATTTGGTTGAAAAAACCATGTAACACACGCTTGTTTTCTGGTATAAACATAAAAATGTAACTCAATTCACTCTATGGTGGTACATATCTTGATTCCTTAACCAGAGAGGTCTTGAATTTGAGCCCTAAAAATCAACTGGCCTAGATGCCAGTGATTACATAATCACATAGGTTTTCCCACTCTGATCATAGTCACTATGATTAAAAGATATTAACTTTTGACCAATAATACATGCTTAAAATACCACAATAACTTGATGAACCATTGTCACCTTCAAGCTTCTCAGCTGCTATTTGAAATATCCTTTCCGGTGATATGTCGAATATTATGGTTGAAGCAGGCCACCGAAGTCTGTACGGCCGCGTATCCATGCCATCGGTTAACAAAACAACCTGCAATTAGAGGAAGTAACCTTATCAAACTATCAGAATACATGAAAAGAAGCACAAATTTATGTCATATGTAAATGCAATCAACTAGTACCTGCTTAACTCCATCAATAAGATTCACTGTATGAAGCAAATTATCATCAATGAACTTAGTTGCAAGGCAATAGGGGTTCAAATCCTGCACCTTTTCCTTGTGAAAATTTTGAGGGACAAGACATGAAGCATACTGGTCCACAAATAAAGGGTCTGCACTTGTGAAGAAAGAGTTACTATGAGTGTTGCTCTTATTTACAACAAGGCACACAAAAGTACATAACATTAATTAGCACAATATATTTTTATACAATTTGTTACTGTCTTGTATCAATATTTTTGGATACAATTTGTACCAAGAAGTAACAATGAAATAAAGAGAGTATTATTTACACAATTCATATCTTAAGATAATAGCTTGAAACTAAGGAACCTTAAGCACACAATGAATATACAAAATAGTGAACTCCAAATGCTTGATAAAATGTGTCACAGAGAGAAAAAAGAACTATGATGTAGTGTTTGCCTGGCCTTAGAGTTTCCTGAGAACGAAGAAAAGCAGAGGTGGTTGCTGAAAGGAGTAAAGGGTCATTATTGTTAATGCTGTCATTGTTGAGATTCACTGCAGAAACACAGAATGTTCTCTTGGAGTTGCATCTCAGTGGCATAAGGTGAAAGTTCATGTTCATGTTAACACAATCAACAATGGCAGGTGCATGTAAAAAAGCCATTAAGCTATGAAAATTTGTTGACTTTTTCACCTTAACTAGTTACCACTGACCATGACCTTGACCTTGTGTTAAATGTTATTTGTATGTGGTAGTTTCTTGTTTCTTGTAATGGATGAAGAAGACTAAGGAGAAAACCTTGTCTTTGTGTGTAACAGTACACTATTTGATGCAAACCAAAGATTAGGTTTCTAGTTCTGGCCCACTTACTAGATTTTCCTGTTTTTTACCGGAGAATGTGTTAATCTGGCTGTTAATTCTATAGAAATATTTGACTACATAGGAAAAAATACCAAATTTATGATGTTTTCCAATGGTAAAAGTAAATTATGAATAAACCAAATAAATACAAATTTTGTTTTATTTTATAACAATTATCATAACAAAATTTTTAATAAATTGAAGAAGAAGCACCAAATTTGGTTTAATATAGTGTTTTTCTTATAAAAATTATTTAAATTCACCAAAACGTTTGGTATCCTTTATGAAATGACTTATAAATTGTAACCTTTATTTTGGTTAAATATATTTTAGCAAAAATCTAATAAAACTTTTAGAAATTAGTATTACTAAAACTCTATTTATCTCTTTTCTTTTAGCATCATGCTAAAACTAGAAATCTTAGTATTAATATACAAAATTTTGATATATTATTTTCTATCAATCTCACAAGATGATTCAACTAGGTAATATTATACTCTTGCATAATAGTAGCAATAACAATAACAACAACAATAAATTATGCATGATTTATGGTTTGTGAGCATGGAAGGCCATCCCTCTGCATGGATATCATTTAAAACATGAGTTTAGTGCTATTTCAAAAATGTAGAATAAACATGAACTTAAGCATGTTCAATGTATTGCATTAGACTAAACGCTGTTGAAAAGTTAGTAGAAAAAAATGGAAATAAAAAAAAAAGGTTAGGTGGTAACCGTAACTTTGTGATCTCCAAGTCCTACTTTTACAAAAAAAAAATCACCAAAAAACACACAATATAAAAACCCCCACAAATAATTATTACATTTACAAAATTCTTCACATTTGATATTTGCAAACAGAACTCCAAGCCTAAGTAAGGCCAAAAACAAAACAACTCAAAAAGAGAGAGTAACAGTTTGACACACACACTCACATTCACCTACTCCTAATCACACCATCATCCTCGAAACCCAACCCAACCCAGAAGCAGAGATAGGTAGGTACAAACATACATAAACCAAATAACACCCCAAAATAGAGATAGCTTATCTTCAATCTCCAAACACCACCAATGGATTCCAACCACCAAATGCCACAACCACCACACAACACTGACCAAACTAATGAAAACCAAAACCAAAGCATAGTTCTTTCCGAAGAACACACCACTCAACAACAACCACCTCCACCACCACCATTTGCAGTGGCTTCATTATCCCTCTCTCTCTCCACCATCCTCCCAACCCATTTCTTCCTCCAACCAAAGACCCAAACTTTGTTCTCTCCCCAACAACCCAATAAGCTCAAAGTCCCAACCCAAGCTTCATCCCTCACCCACCTTTCTCTCTCTACACCAACCCCACTTTCTCTCTCCTCAAACTCCATTAACAACAAGCTTTCGTTCAAGTCAACAATCTCCCACAATCCACTCCAATCCCCTTTCCCTCTTCTCCCCCACCGCCCCTCTGACCCCTCAGGCGCCGCCGCACTCCGCCGCGCCGCCGTCGTGTGGTTCCGCAACGACCTACGCGTCCACGACAACGAAACCCTAAACACCGCACACAACGAATCACTCTCAATCTTACCTGTTTACTGCTTCGACCCTTCGGATTACGGCAAATCCTCTTCAGGGTTCGACAAGACCGGTCTTTTTCGCGCCAATTTCTTGATCCAATCGGTTTCGAATCTCAGGAAGAATCTTCAAGAACGTGGGTCGGATCTCGTTGTCAGGGTTGGGAAACCAGAAACGGTTTTAGTTGAGCTTGTTAAAGCCGTTGGTGCTGATGCTGTGTATATGCATAAAGAGGTTTCACATGATGAAGTTAAAACTGAGGAGAAGGTGGAGAAGGTTATGAAAGAGGAGAATGTTGAAGTGAAGTGCTTTTGGGGAAGCACATTGTACCATGTTGATGATTTGCCGTTTGGGTTGGAAGATATGCCTTCCAATTATGGAGGGTTTAGGGATAAGGTGAAAGGCTTGGATATTAGGAAGACTATTGAGGCTTTGGATCAGCTCAAAGGTCTGCCCAAGCGCGGCGATGTTGAGCCCGGCGATATTCCTACTTTGACTGACCTTGGTCTTAATCCGGCTGCTACAATGGCTCAGGTTTGTGTCTTTGGTTTGGTCTGGTTTATGATGATTTTGAGCTATGATGCATACTTATATTCATATTTGTCTAGCATTGTATTGAGTAATGTAGTTAGTTTTTCGGTTGAATTTTTTGGTTCTGATAAGATATGGAATTAATGCATTAGAGGAAAATGCTTAGGTAATACTTATTTTTTGTGGGAAGGTAGATGTTGCCTAAACGGTTAGTTATATCTTATATGATCTGATGGAGTGTAGTCCAATACAATAGCTATAGGTGAAACCATTTAGGAATGTTCATATTTTAGTGTCTTGATTCAAGTGTTTGGACTGGATGTCCAGTGGCAAAGTAGGATGGATTAATTAATGTTGCGGTTATCCTTCGCCCGGTCCTGCCACTTCCCCCCCTATTAATAGATGTTGGACCATAAATGAATCTGTAATACTGCGTTCAATTTAATTCAGGCATCAGCATAAAGTAGTTCTAGATCTTCTCAAAGTGCTTTAGCCTTTAGTTGCTTTAAAAAACTTTGAATTCAAAATGTTTTATGGTTTTATACTAGGCAACTAATCATGTCTATATGAATCTGTCATGAAATGGATGAAAACAACTACCAACATAATATGTTTCCTGTTTATTGAGACCTAACTTGAATTCTTTAAGTTTTTACTTGACAAAATATCTCCTCTTTTCTCTTCTTTTCTGTTGCCAAATTGTATTTGCCTTGACATTCTTCTGTTCCCTGGAGAAGGTGAATAGATTTTTGGTGAATCGTGATGATATTGATTGTCATTTCTCATCATGTAGGAGGGGAAAGCAGCTGCTAATAATTCCATGATTGGAGGGGAAACTGAAGCCCTACAAAGGCTCAAAAAATTTGCAGCTGAGTGTGAAGCTCAACCAAACAAAGGGATTAAAGATGGTGCACAAGATAGTATTTATGGTGCCAACTTCTCCTGCAAAATTTCTCCATGGTTGGCAATGGGATGCCTCTCTCCTCGTACAATGTTTGAGGAGCTAAAGAAAACTGCCAGCAGGTTCTTTTTTAAATATTCTTTCATTTAATTTAGTAATATCATTTTGTCACATATGCTTGGGATATACATTTACTGATGCATTTTGTCACTAATAGAACCGTTGCTGCTTCATCAAATCGTAATGATGGTGGAAATGGCTCATCCAGCAATGGAACAAATTGGTTGATGTTTGAGTTGCTGTGGAGGGACTTCTTTAGGTAACCTTGTTTGCTCCTCTCTATTTTTTCCTTTGTTGATATTTTAACCTTGAACCCTGAACTTTTGGTGTGAGTGTGTGACAATTTAAAGTTTCATAATTTGGTATCTTCTTAGTAGAAAGTTATAAATTTATGGCATAAGTGCTATTTTTTCCACACACACACAAAGGGTTATAATTTTTTTAAACTGTCTATCATGAAGTGTTCAACTAAACAGAAAGGAACAAAATTGTGGCATAAGTGCTAATTTTTGCCATCTATCACAATAAACTATGAAACTAACCATTTCTGTTTTAAAGTTGCTACTAATTATATCTTTGGAAGTTGTAGTCTCTCTCTCTCTCTGTCTCTCTCTCTCTCTCTCTCTCTCTCTCTCTCTCTCTCTCTCTCTCTCTCTCTCTCTCTCTCTCTCTCTTCAATTACCCTCTTTATCTGCTACACACAAGTTGGTGTGATATTTGTTAGCAAGCAACAAAAAAAAGTATCAAAGAATACTTGTTTTTGACAATTAACATGGCTGTTAACTCAGAATGGTTTGCGAACTCCCAACTTTGGTCAATTTTTTCCAGGTTTATTACCAAGAAATATAGTACTCCAAAGAAACAGCAGGAAGCTACTCCAGTCACTGCTTGTACTGGTGCACTTGCTTAAGCTACAAGCTCAAATGGACATAATAAACTTTATTTCATGATGTGGATTGCTTCCCTAAGCTGATGTTTCATTTTTGTAGTGGGAATGAAAACAAGATTTGGTTCCCCCCTTTCTTATTATCTTCTGTTGTAATTGGCAAATAATACTCCTTTTCATTGTGGAAGCCTTCTTATAAATTAGCATTTGGTCTATATGTGCATGTTTTCTGAGTAGGTTATTCCACCTAAATTCAAGTCTCTCCCATCCAATAAAGATGTTTTGTTTCAAATTTGAGTCTTCGTAGTGTTTTCCATGACACTTGTTAGATAAATCCATATATTAATGTGTAGTCTTATTCATTGAAAATCACTGTTAAAGGCAATATAATCATTGTTATGACTTCAGTGGGCCAATAGGAATTCTAGACCTTGATAGTATTTGGAATCTTAAAATTTTAAAGTTACCCACGACCAAAAAAAAGTTTATAAAATTACACTTTTATCCAAATATAATTGCCTGCTTCCCAACATTCTCCTTGACTCAATCCAGCCACAGTACAATTAACCAAGTTTAAAGAAAATAAGGAATTGTTAAAATATTACATTGTATATAAAAAAGAAAGAGAAAAGCTTAGTATACAAGCGATTAGGGCTTGTAACTATTACAAGTTCATTAACGCCTAATCCGCTAAAACACGCTGCAACTCCTACGTCACTTACACGCGCCATACAAAGATCCCGCGTTTGTATAACTACCAAATTTAAAAGATTTGTTTCCTTCTTTGTTTTCTTTCTTTTCAAATTTCATCGTTCTTCTTCTCGCGCGTCTTCCCCTGGTTTTTCGATCGTTCTTTTCCTCTCCTTTCTCATTGGTTTGTTCTTCGTCATTGACGTTAGTTTTTCTCTCTGTAACTCCAGCTTCGTTTTGACATGGTGTATTTATAGTTTTTGACATAGTGTATTCTGCAACCTCTCTATTGTTGATGACCAGTTTGTTCCGAAGGTTGGAATGACCTTTACCACCCTTGAAGATGCTCGAAAATTTTACAGAAACTATACCAAGGTTGCAGGTTTTTCTACAAGAGTTCGGAGCACAAATAGAAAGGAAAATGAGATTAAGAATCAATTGATTACATGTAGCAGAGAGGGAAAATGAAACTATCATAGCAAAGACTCATTTGATAGGAATTGGAATGATTTTCTGCTAAACTTTGGTCTTGTGGACAACAAGTGGCTTTCATGTAGTGTTGGGTTAAAATCTGCAGCAGGGGTGTAAATTTAATTTGTTATCGGGTGTATTTATAGTCTGTGTTTGGGTGTATTATGCAGATCTCTATGCAGACCGTCATATTTGGGTTCCAATCTATCTGGATCACCACTTCATATTATAGTGCCTGTAAATCAGACATTTTGAATACACCAGAGAGAGTTTAATTAATTTTGGTCTTGTGGACAACAAGTGGCTTTCAGGTAGTGTTGGGTTAAAATCTGCAGCAGGGGTGTAAATTTAATTTGTTATCGGGTGTATTTATAGTCTGTGTTTGGGTGTATTATGCAGATCTCTATGCAGACCGTCATATATGGGTTCCAATCTATCTGGATCACCACTTCATCTTATAGTACCTGTAAATCAGACATTTTGAATATACCAGAGAGAGTTTAATTAATTTTGGTCTTGTGGACAACAAGTGACTTTCAGGTAGTGTTGGGTTAAAATCTGCAGCAAGGGTGTAAATTTAATTTTTTACCGGGTGTATTTATAGTCTGTGTTTGGGTGTATTATGCAGATCTCTATGCAGACCGTCATATATGGGTTCCAATCTATCTGGATCACCACTTCATCTTATAGTACCTGTAAATCAGACATTTTGAATACACTAGAGAGAGTTTAATTAATTTTGGTCTTGTGGACAACAAGTGGCTTTCAGGTAGTGTTGGGTTAAAATCTGCAGCAGGGGTGTAAATTTAATTTGTTATCGGGTGTATTTATAGTCTGTGTTTGGGTGTATTATGCAGATCTCTATGCAGACCGTCATATATGGGTTTCAATCTATCTGAATCACCACTTCATATTATAGTACCTGTAGATCAGACATTTTGAATACACCAGAGAGAGTTTAATTAATTTTTGTCTTGTGGACAACAAGTGGCTTTCAGGTAGTGTTGGGTTAAAATCTGCAGCAGGGGTGTAAATTTAATTTTTTATCGGGTGTATTTATAGTCTGTGTTTGGGTGTATTATGCAGATCTCTATGCAGACCGTCATATATGGGTTCCAATCTATCTGGAACACCACTTCATATTATAGTACCTGTAAATCATGCATAATTCAGAACTCTTTCTCTTTCTCCTCCTCATCTTCTGCTGCTTCTTCTTCTTCAAAAACGATTTTACCATGAAAAATCGAAAAAAACGAGAAAACAGAGAGAAAAGACGTAAATGAAGAAGAAGAAGAAAAAGAGGAAAACGAGGAAGAAGAACGTGCAGAAACGAAAGAAAAGGAGAAGAAGAAGAGTAAGAGGAAGAAGAACGTGCAGCAAGAAGAATAAGAAAAATTTCAGAAACCATGAAAATCGAAAAAAAAAAAACGAAGAAGAAGAAGAGGAAGAGGAAGAGGAAGAGGAAGAGGAAGAGGAAGACGAAGAAGAGAAGAAGAAGAAGAAGAAGACGAAGAGAACCGTTTGAGTGGGGCGCGTGTAGTTACGCTCCATTCAAAATGAGTTAATGCGCGTGTTAATGAAGTTTGGGTTGATAACTTGTAAAACTTGTACGGCCTTTTTACTTGTATGTGTAGCAGGCCCCAAAAAGAAAAAGCTTAAATCTTAGCCTTCCATTTAATTTTTCACTGGTTAAGATTTATGGAATCTTATAAAGCATTTAGTCCTAAGATAAAATCAGATGTCATTGCCGCCAAATGATCAAGTCCAACAACATTAAAGATCAAGGATATGGTTTTGTCCCAATTCAACATCTAAAGATCCTGGCTGATTTTCACTGCCAATAACTTTTCCTCTCAGATGGGACTGTCCTTGTCCATTGAGGGAAAGCATTCTTTCTCTCCCTCCATGAATAGTAAAGGGACGAGTCCCACTTTGAACATCGAAGTTTTGCTTCTCTCACTCATTAATAGAGTGATATCAGATATGATGCAAATTTCTCTCTTCTACTTTGTGAGACAATACATCCAAATCATTTTAATTTTAATTCTGTCTATTACATGCCAAATTCCAACTCTCCACAAAATTCATATATGTGCAATTCTCATCCATCAAATTATCTAGGGGTGTTCATTGATAGGATCGTATCTGTAAATCTGCGGTAAATATCCGCATCCGATCCGAAAATTGCGAATACGATCCGATCCGCATTCTGATCGGATTGGATAGGATCCGATCCGCACTCTTTACGGATCGGATCGCGGATATCTGCTCTGCATCCGCATATCCGATACGCAGATTTGCAGATCCGAATAATAATAATTAAAAAATGTAAATATATATATTTGGTATTATATTTACTTGTATGTATGTTTTAGTTAGTAGTTATTATTCATACATTGTTTTATTTTATTTTTGTTATTTAGAAATAAATAAGTTTAAAAGTGTGAAAGAAACATTTTTATTGAATTTCTTTTACACATAAATATGATTAAAAAAAGAAAGTTTAAGTATGCGGATATACCCGATATTCGATCCGATCTGATCTGCAGATCGGATTAGATTGGATCGAATCTGCCACTAAAAATACGCGGATATCATATCCAATCTGATGAAAATTGTGCGAATCGGATAGAATTTTAGTCATATCCGATTCCATCCGATCCGCGTACACCCCTAAAATTATCCAAATATCCAGAATCCAAATTTCTAAATAACTCCTGATTTTTATATACTTCCATTTTCTCTCCTAATCAAAGTTCACACTTCACGGTCATTTCCACCTCCCTTTACAAAACTTTAGTCCAACAATCACTACACCCAGGAAAAAATTTAGGTGCTTTCGGTGCAAATTATAACTCTTGTACTCATCTATTAGTTAATAGATATTTACAACAAAGTCAGTTTAGCATATATGACATAAATTGATTAGAAAGAGTAAGTCTTTTTATTTACTCTGAAAGCATATAGGAATGAGTCCTCTAACTCAAGAAATTCCCATCTCTCTGAATCATAGTCCATAATGTTAACAAATTTTCAATGATGATGGGCTTGACTGTAATGGTCTCCATTATCAGCATAATGTGAAGAACATGACATGTCATGGTCATTGGAATAAGATGAGCTCCTAATAAGTGTGTGGTTAAATGTCTCATCAATTGATTATATTGTTGATACTGATTTAAAAATCATACATTTTGAAATCAGGTCCACAATTATTACGAGGAAAATAAACCAACTTGATCAAAGAAAGGTGCAGATGGAATGCAAAAAATGTCATAAGATCAACCATGAGGTGAAACAATAAAGTTTTGTGGTTGTTATGATCAATCATATCAAAAAAATTGGAGTGGTTCAAATTAGACAAACATAATACAATTAGCTCTTGAGCTCTTTAAATCAAATATCGGAGAAGTCATGACTCATAAAAGCCATAGTCCCCACAAAACGCAATTATTTAGTCATTATTTGCATGTACATATAGGCTATGGTCACATGTCATTTTCACATTTTAAAGGCATCTAGACACTTCCATAGATTTCTAAGTATTTCTATGTATTTCAATTAGTATAAAATATAAAATACATTTTAAAAATATAAAAAATAAAATATATATAAATATATAATAACTAATTTGATAACAAATTTAAACAGAAAGCCAATTTTTTTAGTTGACATCAATAATTTTTTTTAATTCTAAATTATATATCTTAAATTTTAAACTTTAAATTCTCAAAAAAAAAATTACAATAAAAAATGATTAATATTAACTATTTAAAAATTAATTTTTATTATTTATTATCACTTATTTTTAGTGTACTTATAATATTTCTTTTTAAACCATAACCAAGAGAGATAATACTAGTATGCAAGTATCCAATCAAGAAGTAGAGTGAAATAGTTATTTAAAGAGTTCATATCATACTAACAAGAAAGTAACATCTAAAACAAATTAAAAAGAAACCAATCATCCAAACTATCAACACTTGTTTAGCATTTCAATGGAAGCACAAGGCGAAAATGGTAAATACGAAATAACTCGTCGATAAGAAAGAAATGAGTCAAGACAAATTCTCTGACTATACGAAATTTTCCTATCTTTATTATGAGGAATTGTTATTCCTGCCATGCATTGTCATATTCTCCACTGCAGCATTGCTGATGGAGGCAAAAGCTTTCAGTTTCAGATCTGTTCACGTGGAGTCATTTTCCATGAATTATTGCTACGCATTGAATGAAGCCTCGCTTTAAACCATTACATTTCTTTCATACACATCCAACAAACGAGTTGGATAAGATTAGAATAGCTTAAGATGGAAGCAAACAAATAGCTCAATATAAACATAAACTCTATTTAACGTTGTATCAAACTTAACAAATTATTTAACCATATTTCAGCTCATAGTTTTAGGAACAAATAATTATTTTGATCTTAAATAAATAAAACAAACTCTAATTTTTGTTTTTAACTAAATAAACTACCAAATATCAGTTTTATTTGACAAAATAATTTAAATGTTTAGAGTGGTTCGTTAATAATTAGTTCATTTTATCAAATGAAACTAATTTTAAAAGTTTATTTTATTAAAAACAAAATATTGAAATCTCATTTTATCAAATTCAGATACTAAAATGACTATTTATTCTATTTTTATTAACTACAAAACTATGTTAACCATCTTGGTGGGTACTCCCATGAAGATATTATAATTGTCTTCATGTGATGATTTTTCTTTTTGACCTTTAGATGATGGAGTGTAGGGTTAGATTTTGATATGTTATAAAAGTGTTGTTTTTATTTGAAGTGTGGTCAAATCAATAAATCACACTTTTATACAAAGCATCTTCATAAAAAGATGTTTTTTGCATCTTCATTTGAGTAGCTCCCAACTATCTTTATACGAGTAGCCATGGATACATTTTACTTTACAAGGCCCAAGTTGAGAATACCGAAGCCGGTGTTAGGCCAAGATTTCTCCATAGCCTTCAAAAGCAAGACCCTAACCCAAGCAACCCAACCTTCCCATGAAGTCCTCTTATCCCAAGGGCACCCCCACTCCAGAAGCAATTTCAGCCCTGTCTCCGCCGCCTTCTCCGCCTCCTCGAACCTCCCCTCGGTTAGGTACACCTGACTCAGCACCACGTACGGCTCACCTGCAAACGGATTCTTCTCTATAGACCCCAACAGCAACTCCTCCTTCCTCTCCAAACCCTCTTTCTTGCCGCACACGGCATCCCAGTACAACTCCCTCGCCGCTATCCCATCCTCCGCCGCCACAACCTTCGTGCAGTTATCGAAAACCGGCGGCACAACCAGCTCAATGTGCTCGTCCCTATCAAAATGAAAATCATAATCAGTTTTACTTTTTTTATTTTCCAACATAAAAATTTCTTCCTCCCTCCAAATTAGGTTATAAACCGCGCCCATTCTCGAAATCGAGCTGAACCAAAGCCCGGGCTTTCCGTCTCCGGGCCAAAGAGCCTCGCAATTGTTCCCGGAAAACTCGAGGCGGCCGTCGTCGTTCTCGAAAAGTGTGTCCTGGAAACCGAACCACTGGTCGCAGAAGTCCGCCATTGTTAACATCAGGAAAATCGCTACCGCTCTCCTCGAAACCCTAACGTCCTCCCCCGTACGGATATGCTTCACGATAACTCCCTCCGCCGGAACGATTCCCTGTACCTTCTTCCTCCAGTGTTCTTCTCCGTTGAAGATTCCTTTCTCCTTGGCGTTGTTGAGTGAGATCTCTGATTCGCGGAGGTGACTGACGAGTTCTTCGTCGGAGTAGCGAAAGAGGAGGTCGTCGTGGATGAGCGGCTGCCTTGGAACGATGCAGAAGAGATGGATGAGGCGCTCGGCTTCGTCGCCGACGTGGCCGCGAACGACGTCGCGGCCGGTGGAAGGGTCGAAGATGGCGAGGTTGACGTAGGAGTTGGAGTATGCTGAGTGGAAGAGGCCGCAGAGGCAGACGGAGTCCGGTGCCTTCCAGAGCTTGAGGATGCGGTGGACGTCGGTGAGGTGGTCGAGGAAGCTGCCATGCTTGTGCCAGCACTCGCCGGCGCCGACGGAGCAGAGTAGGTCAAACAACGACGGGAGGTTGTTGTCAACAGAGTGTAGCTCCCGGCGAAGGAAAGGGCGGGCGGCATTGAGGAGGTCTTGGAGGTGGTGGTGATGAGGTGGCAGTTGTTCAGTTTTTTCACATTGAGAGAGTGAGGGGGGAGCCATGGATGGCGATGAAGAAAGAGAAGAGGGGAGAGTGTGTGTTGAAGAAGAAACACGAGTGAAGTAATGAGTAGCGGGTGATGACGGTTACACTTATAACCTTAGAAGAGAATTAGAGAAAGAAGAAGAAGGAAGAGAACAAGTTATAAACGACTCTCATTCCGAAGAAGATGACAAATACGCAGTCACACACCCACGATTTCTCTCATGCAACAACATTATCCTTTTTTTTTTCCTTTTTCTAATTTTAAGATTTTGCTAGCTAAATAATAATTTTTATAAATAATATAAATAATAAATTTTAAAATTAGTCTAATAAAATAAAAATATATTATATTTTTAAATTATTTATCTAAATTTTAATATTAAAATAATCATAAATTAAATTTGATATATCTATTATTTATATTATTTAATATTTGGTGAATTCTATGGTGTACCTATAGATTTGTGTTGTCTTAGTAAATAATTGACAAGTATCCTTTAAATAAGAAGACAAAATCTATCATTTTAAAAGTGAGATGGAGCTTTACAAGACCTTCTCTCTGTTGCATGTAAAATTTTTAATAGTTAAGCTAATTAATTATATTTAAAATGATTAATTATTTTAACATGATAGTATTGTGTACTGATTTTTTTCGTATTTGGATATTACAAGAATAAATACAAAATGAAAGTTTGAGTTTATAAGTTTATGAGCTTATAATATTATGCATATTATTCACTCATTTAATACGTAACATTCATTATTATTGCAGTGAAAAATAAAAATAAATCTTTTCTATTTTTTTATTAATATTGTTAATTGTTAAGTGTATTTTTTATTTCATAATATATTTTTTATATTTTTTTAGTTTTATTTAAAATTACATAATAGAAAATTACACTTTATCATATTTATATAAAAAAAATGAAAAATTTATTTCTCAAGTATAATTACTATTTTTACTAGTGATCTTCCTATGATCATTAACTCCCATATATTTTTAATTTTTATAAAAATTATTTAGGAGGGATTGATTTTATTAATTATTCTCTTAAAAAAGAGTAATTTTTATTATCTTGGATTTTATAAATTTGAAAAAAAAAAGCTGAAAACTAATTTTGATTAGCTACCATTCGTTTAATTTTATTATAAAATAAAGTTAAAGAATCAATTTCCCTTTATTTGAAACAAATTATAGAAAAAAAAATGATTGTATTACTATTATTATTCAAAAACACAAAAAATTTATCTTTATTATTAAAAAAATAAAATTATTCTTTTATAAATACTTGTATATATATAAGAATGAGAATGTTATACTAAAATTTAACCGATAAATAAAAAAATTAATTTTTAAATTTTAAGATATTGTCTTATTCTTATATATTTTTTAGTTAAAGAATGAAATTAAAATTAACTCGTATAAATATGTACTAATGGATATATGTTTTAATAAATAAAAATTATGTGATAAAATAAAAAAGGTGAATTCTACCCAACCCTCTCTAAAATAACATGTAAGTTACCATTCATGATGTGTCACACTTTAATTGGTTATTATCTTAACTATACTTAGGTTATTTTGTAATTTATTATTTTAGATGGATAATTATATAATTTTTTAAAATATTAAAATTCTACTTGGTAAGCAGCGCTGACTTAGTTGCACGAAATCTCTTTCTACAGTGCATCATTCCTTAACGAGTTGTTGAATTTTTATGGCTTGTAACTTTTCCGTTCTTCCCAGTATAGTCAGCGCCGACTTCATTGCTATCTCCTCTCTCACTCAATCTCTTTTTTTTGTCGTGGATCACTCTTTACCAACATAATTAATGGTTAGTTCGGTTATTAAATTTTTTTTATTAAAAATAATATATGGAATATATATTCATATGTAAAATATAATATAATAAAATAAATCTATTCAGAGTACTTAAAAATATAATTAAAATAAGGAATATACAAATATAATAATAAAATTTGTACTCTAAACAAGTAAATATATCTTTTATCATACATAAATTATTTAAAAAATATAAATTATTAAAATTAATAACACAAATTTAAAATGATAAAATTCAACTTTCTTACAAGTATTTTTTATTGTATTTTTATTCTTTTAATTTTTATTTATTAATATTTTATTATTTAATTAATGATTAAACAAATTATTTTCATGAGAAATTATTTTTTGTATAATCTTAAAGAAGAGACCAATATAACAGTTTAAAAATTAATGTAAAAATGATATTTTAAATAAAAAATAGTTAATATTAAAATTTTTAAATACAAAAATAAATTGTATAGATATTCAAGATATAAATATGAAATATATGTTTAAAATAAATAAAAAAGACAAAAATAATTATTTATTTCTCATGAGTACTCCCATTTTATCTGTTTTATTTATTTTATGCATATATTTATATTTATCTTTTAAATATTTATACAAATTATTTTTGTATTTAAAAATTTTAATATTAAATATTTTTATTTAAAATTTTATTTTTACGTTATTTTTTAAACTATTATATTGGTCTCTTCTCTAAGATAATACAAAAAATAATTTTTTATAAAAATAATTTGTTTAATCATTAATTAAACAATAAAGTACTAATAAATTGTAAATTAAAAAATTAAAATATTATAAAAAATACTGTAAAAAAATTAGATTTTATTATTTTTTATTTGTGTTATTAATTTTAATAATATATTTATTTTTTAAATAATTTATGTATGATAAAAAATATGTTTACTTGGTTAGAGTACAAATTTTATTATTATATTTATATGTTCATGATTTTAAATATACTTTTAAGTATTTTGAATAGATTAATTTTATTATATTATATTTTACATATGAATATATATTTCATCATGTAATTAAATAAATATATATTTTTTTAATGAAAAAATTAATAACTGAAGTAACCATTAATGATGTTGATGTTGGTATGGAGTGATTCATGGGTCATGGCCAAAAAAAGGGGATTGAGTGAGAGGACAAGAGATAGAAATGAAGTCGGCGCTGGCTATACTGCAAAGAACGGAGAAGTTACGAGCCATGAGAATTCAATGACCCGTTAAAGAATGATGCATTTTAGAAAAAAATTACATGAGAACGTGCTTCAATTAACGGGGTAGAATTTTAATATTTTAAAAAATTATATAATTACCCATCTAAAATAATAAATTATAAAATAACCCAACTATAGTTAAGTTAATGACTAATTAAAGTATGACACATCATGAAGGGTAATTTACATGTTATTTCAGAGGGGGTAGAGTAGAATTCACCAATAAAAAAATGTGCTTTAAGATTTATGGAACAATAACATAAAAAACCTGACTTCAACCCAAAATATTTTTTTTTGTGCAAAAACAAAAAATTCTAACACATTATAATTAATTATGATAAATATAATTATTTAAGCTAAGCATTAAAATTCTAAGGTGAAAGAGAGAGAAAGTCTTTGTACTTCATTTTTAAAGCTGCATCTCACCTGCAAAACAATAGACTTTGTCTTCTTTGTTCAAGGACACATGTCAATTATTTTTTATAACAACACAAATCTACATGTGTAGAAATTTTTTTTCTTCTATACCATAGAATTCACCTTAATATTTTTATTATTTACTTATTTTTTTAATTTTATTTTGTCTTAAGTAAATAAATGCGAGTAGTATGCAAAATAAATAAATAAATTCTAAAGTTTTATGTTAAGACAACTACTCCCATGAAGATGAACCTTATGATTTGACGATTTACATTATATTATGATTTTTATTTTATTTTTATTTTATATAAAATTTCAATTAATTTTCCTACCATCTATACATTGCAATCCATCTGTTTGATAATAATAACTACTCGCTATACCCTTATTTCAAACTATTAATTATTTAGTCACCAAAAAAAAAACTATTAATTATTTTATATATATGGTTTGGATCGGAGAAAGAAAACACTCTAAAATGAGTCTAGCAATTTCAGCTCTTAAAGTTACTATTGTTATTTATTAGTTTGCCATTTTTGATATTTCCTAAAAAATGGCAAACTATACTTATTTCAAACTATAATTGTTTACTAATGTATTATCAATAGTAACTAAAAACTGGCAGAAGTTGACAGAAATGCTGTTGGTAACGTAGTGAGATTATTTTCTAAAAGCTATTTCTACGTTTCAAAATTATTGCTACTAGCGATTTTTCTCCACCCCATATTCATACAATCCTCTCATCATATCATCTCATGGAATTATACATTTCTTGAGCTATATCCAAAATATTGAGCAATTTTACACGGCTTGAATGAAGCTTTTATTTGATGTTATTGTGAACGTTGATATTGACATATTGTCCATAAGTATTTTCTAGCAAGGCTAACCATTTTTCCTTTCTCAATTGAGTGAAGTGATTTTTCTTTTTCGTCGTTCGTTTGTGTAGCCACTAGCCACGGCTTCTAGCCTTACGTTTTGATTCAAATTTTCTTTCATTGCATTCGTTATTTATTTATTTTCGCTTTACATGTATTTGTTTTGTTATTTATTAGTATTTTTATTCGTAATAATATTACAGGAATATAAATTTTTTAAAATTATGATCTATTTTGTTCTGACAGTATAAATTATATATGTCATAAAAAAATTATAAAACTAAATTACTTTTATAAAAAAAAGTCATAAGTTGACAAAAGTTTTTGACTAAGAAGACAAAAATATATGTAGATAAAAAATCAGATAATAAAATTTTTAGTTATTATTTTTATATGAAAAAGTCTAATTTTTTTATTAATAATTAATTTTAACATTCGTTATCTAAAATTTAAAACAATTTATTGTGTATAGTTTTACATTTAATTAGGTATTAAATCTGTTGCATAAATAAAAATAATATTTTTTTCTTTCTATGTATATAAAATTATAATTAGATATTAGTATAAAAAAATTATACTGATAGTTATAAAATTAACTCAAAATTAATTTTTTTAAAACAATTGAATCTTAATTCTAACTTTTAATTATAACATTAGTATTCTCTCCAAATTATATGTAATAAATATTTGAAAGAAAAATAAAAATATAGATTAGAAAGATAAGCAGTGAAAATTTAAAACTAAATAAAAAACTAAAAAATTATATAATAATAATAATAATAATAATAATAATAATAATAATAATAATAATAATTTTTATTTAATTATATTATTTTGTTAATTTTGTTTTTTTGTAGAATAGAAAGATAGAAAAATTAGAGAATGAGAAAAAATAGAGAGAAAGATAAAGATGAAGAATCAGAGTGCGTGTGAGAGTTTGTTAATTTTGAAACAAAAAAAAAATATTTTAATTGTAAAAAAATATTGGAGACATATTTTGATTTGTCAAATTACTAATATAAAATATAAATTATATATAGAGTAAAAATAGTAGAGAGAAATAGAAAAATAGAGAGAAGTAGATGAGAGAATTTAGGAAGGGGGTTTATTAATTTTGAAAAAAAAATTCTCAATTTTAATAAGAGAGTGTCATGTGACATATTTGATTATTAAATTACTATGTTACATAATATAGGTATATTTCAATTTTAATTTTAATGCAATTAAAGAATGTCATGTTGCACATTTTGATTGTCAAATTAGTAATTAGTCATTGATATTGATAATGATATATAAAATAGATAGAGTAGTTGAAGGAATGTGAGAAATAGAGAAAGGATGAAGAGGAGGGGTGAACTCTTCAATTTTGGAGGAAAAGATTTTTTATTTGAATTGCAATGAATGAGTGACATGTGACATATTTTGGTTATAAAATTAGTAAGGAGAAGGAAAATATTTAATTTCAATTACAGTGAGAGAGTGACATGTGGTACATTTTAGTTGTAAAATTAGTAAAGAAAAGAGGAGAATTCCTTAATTTTGGAGGGAAAGATTTGATTCCAATTACAATAAAAAAGTAACATGTGGCATATTTTAATTGTAAAATTATTACAAAGATATATAATAGAATAATAGATACAATTAATCTTCACATACAAGCCTTTTCACTATACAAGTCTTACAAGTTCTCAATATCCCTTATTCCTAAAACGCGCTTTTTATGGCACGTACATGCCTCCGTAACAGATTTTTCAATCAATCAATGCGCGAATATATAACTTCCTTTTTCGAATTTCTTCTACGTTTTCTTGCCTTCTCTCTTCGATCTCTTTCGTGCGTTTCTCTCTGTCTTCTCCTTCACCGTTTACGTAAGTTTCTCTTCTGTTCTCTTTCTTCGATTTTCTCGTTTTTCATTGTTTCTGAAATCAAGCTCTGAAATCGTTTTGAAGATAATTGATGATTCAACTTTAGATTGTCAACTGAACCAGAGCAAAGTGGATTTTAAATTTGAATCCAATGAAGTTTTTGAAGTGTATAGTTTGATTCCAGTTAATAATTGAATCTGAATTTGAATCCAAGTAGTAGTTTATGATTGTGTAGCTGAATAATACGTGGACTTTGCCTGTGAAATTTGTTACTCATTGTTCCTTGTTTGAATTGAATCTAATGTACTAGTTCTGATGAATTTTTTGCATTTTATATCAGACGTTCGGGTGTAAATCAAGAATATTTGGGTGTATTTTAGGAAAGTTTGAGTGTATTTACAGTTTATGACTTTTCATCTCACTGAGGGTGAATTGTCTTATTCTTTTAGTTGAATGGTTTTAGTTTCTGTTTAAAGATGATTCATGAATCTGATTTTTGTTATTTTTTATGATGGTTTTATATTTCTTTTTGCATTCTATAGTTTATGCTTGTTTTAATATGGTGTATTTTGAGTGTATTTTGCAGTCTCTTTATGGTATTGATGAGCAGTTTGTTCTCCACATACAAGCGTTTTTCTCATACAAGTCTTCTCCTCTTTTTATTGTTTTGAATCCAATCAAGTGGCTGAGGTGTGGTTCAATTCAGAAGAAAAAATGTAGAAAAAATATTTTTCTGTACAAAAATGCTATTTGTACACTAAAATCAGCTACTAATGTATTTGTGTATAAATATATGTGTGATTTAATTTATTTTCAATGTATAATTGTATTCTAGTATGTATTTTATACTGGTAGCTGACTTTGGTGACTAATTTTAGTGTACACGTAGCATAACCCATTCCTGTATTTGCAGCAAATTTGGGTATAAAACGAAGATATTTAGGTGTAACACGAAGATGTTTGGGTGCATTTTAAGGAATTTTGGATGTATTTTTATTCTGATAAGTTCTGCATAATTTAGAACTCTTTCTCTTCCTCCTCCTCATCTTCTGCTGTTTTTTTTCATCATCATCACCATCTTTTTCTTCTTTTTGTTATTCATCTTTTTCTTTTTGTTTTACCTTTTCAAGTTTCTTCTTGTTTTACTCTCTTAACAAGAATAAAAACAAAAAATCAAATAAAGAAGAAGAAGAAACACATAATGCTCCAAAATTACTTGGAAAATGATGAACTTACATTCATTTAACTAAAAGAAAGAAAAAATAAAGAAAAGAAGAAGAAAAAAATACAGCATTAGAAGAAATATTTTTCTGTATAAAAATGTTATTTGTACATTAAAATCAACCACTAAAATCAGCTACCAATGTATTTGTGTATAAATACATGTGTGGTTTAATTCATTTTCAATGTATATTTGTATTTCCGTATGTATTTTATACTGGTGGCTGATTTTAGTGTACACGTAACATAACTCATTTCTGTATTTGCAGCAAATTTGGGTGTAACACGAAGATATTTGGGTGTATTTTAAAGAATTTTGGGTGTATTTTTATTTTGATAAGTTCTGCATAATTCAGAACTATTTTTTTCCTCCTGCTCATCTTCTGCTGGTTCTTTTTTTTCTTATTCATCTTTTTCTTTTTATTTTACCTTCTCAAATTTCTTCTTATTTTACTCTCTTAACAAGAATAAAAACAAAAAAAATCAAAGAAAAAGAAGAAACACATAATGCTGCAAAATTACTTGGAAGAAGATGAACTTACATTTATTTAACTAAAAGAAAGAAAGAAATAAGAAAAAGAAGAAGAAAAAAATGCAGCTTTAGAGGAAACATTTTTCTGTACAAAAATGCTATTTGTACACTAAAATCAGCTACTAAATTTATCCACCAATGTATTTGTGTATAAACACATGTGTGGTTTAATTTATTTTCAATGTATATTTGTATTTCAGTATGTATTTTATACTGGTGGCTGACTTTGGTAGTTGATTTTAATGTACATGTAGCATAACTCATTTCTGTATTTGCAGTAAATTTGGGTGTAAAACGAAGATATTTGGGTGTATTGTTATTCTGATAAGTTTTGCATAATTCAGAACTCTTCCTCTTCCTCCTCCTCATCTTTTGCTGTTTCTTCTTCTTCATCTTCTTATTTCATATTCTCATAATTCTTTTTGGGAGGAAAAAATCAAATAAAGAAGAAAAAAAATACATAATGTTGCAAAATCAAAAAAAAAAGAGGAGAAACACGACGATGAAGATGAAACACGCAAAGAAAAAGGAGGAGAAACACAAAGAAAAAGGAAAAGAAGAAGGAAGAAGAGGAGGAGGAGGAGAAACCCGAAGAAAAAATAACAGTGGTTTTCATTGAGGAAGAAGAAGAGTCGTTCATAATGGTGAAGGAGCACTTTGGAAACATGATGCGCGTGTTAACACGCTTTTGTGGATGAGCGTAATTTTTGTTAGATTTGGCCCAATTTATAAGACTTGTAACTCAAAAAGGCTTGTATGTGTAGCATAACCAAAAAAAAAAAAAAAACCTCTTTGCTTCTCTTCTTTTAATATTTTATCTTTTCCAACATGTACTATATAAAGCATAAACTCAACATAAAATTATATAAGCTTTTTTTTCTTGTTAATAAAATGCACTAGTTTAATTTTAAATACTACCACGATTATATATCTTTTTAAGAAACCCTAGCTAATCTTTTCTTTGACATCTTTAACTCTAATAGAAGTATAGAACCAATTCCGAAGTCTCTATTTAAGGCCATTGTTATATGTCTGATTCTCATCACTAAATTGACATATATTGATGATAAACCTGGAAGGTAGTATTTTTTTTCAGATATTGATACTGAGACTGAGAGATTAGGAATAATCATAGAAGTGAATAATCATACAAATGAAATATAATGCACCAAATTATATTACTATAAACCTATTACCTATACAATGAGCTAAAGTGGACAAGAATAATTCTAAATGAACCCAGAAACTTTGAGTGAAGATAGTACAACAAAAATAATCCACAGAAGCATGAAGTACACACAAGTAATCCATGCCCAGATCCTTGGTCCTCCTAGCTCCGCGCCAAAAATTAAACGCCGTAAAACCAAAACTGATATACACCCAACAGAAGTAGAGAAGAAAACAAGCAAGGAAAAGCTTAGCCCCCCTGCATCTTGGATCCGAAGAGGTTCTCTATATGCTATGAAGTTGTATAAGGTATCAATAAGCCATGGAACACCAATGCCAACATATATGTTCACCGAATTACTGCCGAAAGAATTAACAATTGATTTAGTTTGATTTCATTTTGATGACATTATGAAATCATACGATTGCAACGAAAGCATGTGGCGTTAATGATGACATGTAACAATGTCCCTAAGCTAGAATTAGATGCATATAGAGATCAAGACCTGCAAGTGATGTTTGCAATTGCTGAGTCTGCAGTTATTTGACGTTCGGCGGCAATCTTGCTTGCCACTAAATCGGGCCATGAGGTTCCGCTGGCCAGTGCTGTAAACGCTATGACATAAGCATTTATTCCTATAACAGAATAGAAGAGAAGAAATTAAGTAATATATATTCATAGCTGATAGCCTGAAAGGAAATTTGGACCAACAATTAGATGTAATGGGAGATGATTACATATGAGAAGTCAAACCTGTGACACAACTTATAAGATCTGTGATCCTAGTAACAATGTAAGCTATTCCACTGATGAAAAGCAAAGAGCAAATGAAGGAGATCCATCCATGAGCTATATGGCATGGAGGAACAAAAGCAAATAGAAACCTCCATGGTAAAAGCAGTGATTGCCATAATATTCTACCCATGCGGAGATAGGAATTCTTCAATTTTTTTGTCTCCAGGCTCTCCAACTGTTGAAGAAATTACTATTATCTGTCAGTCAGTTACTCTTTATAATCCCAGACAAATATATCTATTGGGAAAAAAAAAAAAGAAGAGCCCAATTGCTAAATATTGGAACAATGCAAAGTTAGTGAAATCCAAAAACTCTGCAGTTTATAACATAATAACATTACTATAATATATAGCAAACATAAAAATAATTGAAATTTTGTAAAAATACAGAGTAAAGCTTATACTTAACAATGTGAAACAAAGTGTGTTACTAGAGAAAATACATATTTTATCTGAAACAGCCCATATCCGGAAAACCATAACAATTTCCTGATTAACTTAATCGTAGTTAGTTGCAGTATTACTATCATGAATCTATGATACAATGCCATAAAATGGCTTAGTTGTGGCTGTTATTCTTGTTCTTTAACCTATGCTATAAGCATTTGCAACAAAAAATTTACTACCGTCAGTGCATCCACAAATTGCTGCCTCCAAATTTTAAGCAAATGCACATCCTCTGTCATCATTTCCTTAGCTTTATCAGAAATTTGAGCAACATTATCATCTATTTGACGTACTCTTTCATATTTTTGGTCTGCAGATTTGAAAATTTACTATGCAAGATTATTCTGACGTTTCAGAATGTTTCTCATGCTAAGGAGATAATTTTAAGAGAAGAAAATAATATGTTAAAAAAGGCAAACAAAGTGACATTTCACTATATTAAGACCGCATAAATACCGGTGGGATTTACTGAATGAATGGAGAAAATATCAACAGTCTCCCCATGTTCTTCACTCATGGGACTTGTCTCAGAAAAGTCTATTTTGTCAAGGCTTTCTCGTATAAAATAAGGAGATTCTTCGGGCACCCATTCCTCAGGCCTCTCATCTCGTTCACTTCATATATAGAACGAGATATCAGACTTAAGGATCGTGATTAGGATAAATGCTTTGATTATGACCAATATACTCAAGAGGAAGATGAAAAATTAATCTTCTTAGTGAATTTTAACAAAAAGAAGCACATACATAGGTAGAGAAATATATGGCCAGCGCTTGTCTTGAGCATAAGCATGGGTCAACAGTAATCCATACTGCAGTACTGTCAACAAGGCCTCCCATAGAGTCACCACATCTGGAGTCCACACCTACATTCAGCTCTATCATGAATATTACTCAACATAAGAACTATAAAGAATTTAACAAGCAAAGTGATGATACAGATAAGAAAGATCTAATACTATAATCGACTGTGAAATACATTTAAGTGTTGAACTTATAGAGCCCTAAGCATGACCTATGCTTGTCCAAACTTTCTGATTGAAGCACAAGCTTTCAGTGCCAAATTAAGATTTACATATGCATTTTTAGACATTTTCCAAAGCATTAGAGCCTCATCAATTGTTATTGAAGCTTGAAAATGTGAAGAAGTCGGGAAAGTTTTCTCATTCTATCATTCAATAAATTTCATATGTGAAAGACCACGTATCCGCAGAGACGACCATCTTATTGCATGGAATGAAGGCTCAAATAACAATATTTCTTACATTTCCTAGAACAAGTTGATAAAATAACTGAAGAAGGAAGCAAGCAGCATAAATTACGATGTTTTGAAGAGAAATGTTGGAATATTACCTTCAAAATAATGTATAACCAAATATAAGCCCAATAGGACCAAAACAATTCCACCAACCATACTCCTATGTCAGCAATCTTTTTCAGCTCTCCTGCTTTTGGAACTACTACACAGACAGCATGGATAGGGAAAAGGTCAAAAGCTGCAGAACCAACAAGTGTTCCGGGCCCCAAACCTGAAAATTTTCAGCATGTTTATAAACATTACAATTGTACATCAGTTTAAAGCCCATCAGAAAGAAAATTTGAAGATTAGAATATAACCAAGACTAATATTGATGAAAATACAATCCCAAATGGAACTGCATGTACTGAACTCGCTCTACATAACATCAGCTATTTGCACTTCCCAGTATGAAGGAAATAATACACATAATCTCATTAATCAACACAACTAATTTGTCGCACAAATCAATTATGGAAATACCACAGTGTGGAAAAAAAGGTGATATATTTAACTTGAAAGCATATCTCAATTTAAATTTGCGCAAGCAAATATGTGGTTTTTTTATTAATAAATTTGGACATAAGAATATTCAACAATTTTAGACAATTTAAGGCTATTAACAACTACAATGAAGAACTGGAGTCAGCAAGCTTTTAAATAGTTTATACTAACAAAAAAATGAACATGTAAAATAACAAGCAATGAATAGCCTAGTCTATTAATACTTGTTTACTGAACTACAAGTGAAAAATGGTAATACTTCAAAATATAACATCTCAACCTCTCTTCTTTTTATTTAATTTTATGCTGCCACTCTTCCATTACATAAGCTCATATTAAAAGTAAGTATCAAGGTAGAAAGGCAAAGAATTTACTCATTTTAGTGCATTAGCAATACTTTTTTTATTGGGATGTAAAACGGGGCCAAAGGTCAGTGCATTAGCAATACTACCAACAGCTAAGCTAACATATCTAACTTGAAACTAGTATTCTGTCACAGGAAAGGTACAAGACATGCACAGAAACACAAACCTCCAGCATACAAGTTCCCGACATTCCGTATAGCATCAATGGTGGCTAATGATATCTGAGGAAAGCTAGTTCCGAAGGCTAATAGGCTAATATCCGCAATGGTGTAATTCCAAACTTTCTCATGTCTAACTACTTCAGTCTGAGTAACAGGATCTATCTCCACAACTTTCCTTGTGTGCTTCACCACATTTTCCATGGACTTGAAGAAACGAGCTGTTATAGCTGATAATCCAAGGAAACAATATGCGAGACCAAGAAAATACAGAAAAGTTCTGAAATTGTCACCAAGAGCAGCCTCTCCACTGAAAATTAAGTAGCTTTCACATTTCTCATGCCCCATAATACTGAAAAGCCCAACCATTCTTTCTTCAGACCCCTGTTTTGGCTTAAATGTCAAATAGGATCTTCTCAATCACTCCAAAGTTCACTTCAACAGTGTTAAGATCAAGTTTTTTTCTTCCTTCCTTTCAGCTGCATCAAATCAACATAAAAGGGATCTATATAAGATCAAGAAAAACAACAATGACACAACCTTATAGAACAATAAACCAATTCATTAAAAAATTAACTAATTACCAATCAAGACAATTAAACAAACACAACACGTGCAAAATACACTATGCACACAACACAAGATCCCTTCTGAGCTGAAGCAACACGCAAAGCATGAATCTTGAACAGTTTCAAGTTAATTCAGCATCATAGATTTTGGATTCAGAAAAATTAATTTCTATGTTACCTGTATTATCAAATGAATCAAATTCCAATATTACTCACAGAATGGGTATTGAAGAACCAAACTAATTTTGAAAAAAAACTATAAAAGGCGCAAGCTGTGCATTTTGATCATACCAATGACTTTAACACCGGCGAAGGAAGAACTCGCCGGAGTGGAATACCGGGGAGTTTTCCCGGCGTTAATGGAACGGTGATGCTGTTATTCTTCCTATTATATATTGTGTCCAAGTAAAATGGAGCTGAATTTTAAACACTACCCCACACAAAAACACAGGGAAAAAGAAAAGAGAAGAAATTGGATTTGGAAGTGAGCAAGTGGATACACAAAATCTGATCTTGCATGACGATACATATAAACATGGATCACGTGGCGTTAACAGTTCCACTCAGCATAAATTAAAATAAAAAGTTGAAAACTTAGGTTAATTTTATTTTTATACTTAAATTTGCGATTTCTTAAGTGAATACGGGAGATTATGGTTCCGTTGATAGGTTCATAAGTTATTATTATTATTATTATTATTATTATTATTATTTTTACTTTTAACTTATGAGAAGGTATAGTATTAATGTTTGTTACAATTTTTAAGATTAAATAGTAATTTTTTAAAAAATTATTTTAGTGTTTATGAAAAAGTAAAAAAAAAGGACTTTTTTTCATAATAAAATTTTTTTATCACTCTTCTCTTAAAATAAGTACTTTTAAAACTAAAAAACCAAACACAAAATAATTTATTTATAAGTTACTTTTTTTAATATAAGTATTTATTGTTTAATCTATTTTTTCAAAAGTAACTTAATTAAATTATTTACCTAAATTGTACTTATGTGATTTAAACTATAGCTCATTGGCATTGTTTTTGAGGTTGTTAATTAAAAATGATTAGATAATTTAATATATTTAGTTAAATTATTATTTAATTATTTTTAATTATTAGTTTTGTATAAAAATAATTGTGTGTGAGTTTTTATTTTAAAATAATTGTGTCAATTAAAATAAATATAATTGTATAATTAAAAAAGATAGGTTACTTATTTGGTTAAACTAACTAAATTTTTTAATAGATATTGGATTAATTTATATCACTCTAATATTTCAAGAAATGATAGGTTGCTTATTAAAAAAAAAAGTATTCACTCATAGTCATGGTTAACATTGTCATCACTCTAAGAAATTTCAATCTTTTCAAATATGTTCAGATATGTGCTTACTCAGTTACTCATATCCAAATTTTGTAATAGTATAGATTTCTAGAAAAATAAAAATATTATAAACATTTTGTGATAGTTCTTCAAAGAAAATAAAATTGCGATTGATTTAAAAATTATAGAAGGAAAAAATAATAGGAAATTTTACTGTTGTTGTTCTTCAGAAGTATATTTAATACCTTTTTTCTTTAAATTGTATAAGTTTATTGCAAAATTTTATTTGATATTTTTTTCTTTTAAAAATTTATAAATCCTAATAATTTTTTTTTAAGAAATCTCCTTATCGTGTAACTCTAAAAAATACCCATAGGCCAAATGGTTATTGACATCTTGAAAACGAAAGAATTATTGCACAAGTTAAATTGATATTGGCAAGAAAAATAAATGAACTTTATTTGGGGCAACATGTCTAGTTGGCAAACGACGTTTTCAGCCATTTCAAGTGCCATCCAACTTGAAGCTCAATAATAAACAAATATCTTAATCAAGCCATTTTTTAACGTTTTACAACTGTTGTATACACACTTAATCACACAATATAGTCACAATCTAAGGTCTTAAGTCTTAACACGTTCCTTTAGATATTTTGGGCATTGTAAATAATTTAATTAGGTGTGCCTAGGGGTGGAAAAAGGCCAGGCGGCCTGCCAGGGGCCTGCAGCCTGGCCTGTATTTGGCCTGGCCTGGTCTGGCCTGTTATAAAATAGGTACAGGCCCAGGCTCTTTTAAAAGCCTTAATACATTAATAGGCCAAGCTCAGGCTTACTAATTAGCCTTATAGGCCTGTCAGGCCTGCCTGAGCCTGTTAAAATATAATTAAATATATAAATAAAAATTTATTATTAATAAAATTATGAGATATTTTAAATTTATTATATTTTATTATAAATATTTTTTTATATTTTAAATATGTTAGAAGTTTAAATTTTTTTATAAATATTAAATATATGACATATTATATATAACAATTTTTATTAAAAAATAATTTTTTTAAATAATATTTTTATTTTGTAAAAAAAAATTATCAGGCCTTTTAACAGGCTTCAGGCCAGGCCAGGCTGAATAACAGGTCAGGCCTAGTACTTTATAAAGAGCCTATAACAGGCTGCAGGCCAGGCTCAGGCCAATCAACTGTATGACAGGCCAGGCCTGTTAAGAGCAAAGCCTGGCCTAGCCTGGCCTGTTTCCACCCCTAGGTGTGCCCGGCACACAAGTGGTAAGTGGTAACTGAAAGCAACAATTGATTTCTTAATTAATTACCCCATTAGATCATTATATTGATCAATAATATATTTTTTTAAAAGCAAATTAATTGTTATAAACAGGAGAAATTACATATCATTATTGTATTATTATATCAAAACTTTTTTGTAGAGGAAATATATACAAATTAATTTCAAATAAAAATTTTTAAATTTGACTCCTCTAAAATAAAAATGTTTGTAATAAAAGAAGGAAAAAACAGAGACATATTCAACTAAAAAAAATTCCAAAATTAATTAGTCTCTTGCACAAAAAGGGTGCTTCATGATATTGAGTATATTGCCAAAAAAGGTAGTTTTGGCATGGATGAAGGACGATAAAGTTAGAATGAGACAATGGGAAGCTCACAAATTAATTTTTAAATCCAAACCTAAAAAGGAAAATTTTCATTGAAGGGTAAAGACATAAAAAGTACGTCTAGATGTCTAATCAGTACTTTTCTCTATTAAATTATAAGGACAATGAAAGTAAATTGTAATCCAAGATAAATCTACTTTTTATGTTGAAATGTTATTATAATCATTTGTTACACGGACTTTACTTTCATTATTCCACAGTACAATTACCATCTTCCCTTATTTTGTCTCATGTAAAACCATAAGCAAGTTAATAATGCATTATGCATGTACACTATGTCACTATATATATACTGTTAATTGAACCAAGGTTAGATGAGAAAGTTAGAATGAGACAATAGGAAGCTCACAAATTAGTTTTTAAATCCAAACCTAATAAGAAAACATATCATTGAAGGGTAAAGACATAAAAAGTACATCCAATCAGTTCTTTTCTCTATTATTTCCTAAATCATAAGGACAATGAAACTAAACCGTAGTCCAAGATAAATATACTCTTTTTTTGTTGAAATGTTATTATAATCATTTGTTACAACAGTACAATTACCATCTTCCCTTATTTTGTCCCATGTAAAACCATAAGCAAGTTAATAATGCATGTACACTAATGATAAAAAAAATATCACTGTAGTTGTTAACTGAGCCAAGGTTAGTAGCTTCTTCCAGCTTCTAGTTTTAACCTCTCTTGAGCCTTCCTTATCATGAAAAATGCAGAAACTTCATTACTTTACTTGGACATCTATCTCATATTCTTCTTTAAGGTCTAAGGGACTTTAATAGTGTCCAAATCTCATGTAAGAATTAGAGACTCACTTTGAGTAATCCAATTGGATGATTATGGACATCACTCCTTCCAATTCTCTTCCAATCAATTAATCACTCAACTTAAACCCTAAATATTACCATGTCATGACTTGATTTGAGAACTCTAACTAAAAACGAAATGGTTGACCAAACTTTTCTTCATTGTTTGAAGATTTTAACGTGGAAAACAGCCGAGTTCTCTATTGTACTTACCAATAGTCTTTGCAGGAACACACCCCATTCTTAAAATGGTGAAAACGGTTGCAATCTCTAACAATTATCTCCCTGTTAAATTCCCTAGACATCATCTTGATTGCAACATGACAATCCTTACAAATCCTCAAGTTCTTCACAATCCTTATTGTGGTGCCTGGCCCTGTCTTGAGGAAGCAATAAGCAATTGCAAGTTTTTCGCTGTGAAGAGATAACGCAGACTCTTTTCCTTCCTCATCCAAATCAAGCAACACCTCACTTGTGTCACCAACATAACCTTGCCTCTTCAGCCTCTTCATAATCTCATCAAGCATCCTATATATATCTTGTGTTTCTGGATGAGAATCGTCTCCCACGAAAAACTCATGAAGAACGCCGTCGATCTCCACCAAACTACATCCTGGAACTTTCTTGATTCCCCTAGCCTCCATAAGCTCTCTCAAATGCCTCACTTCCCTCCACCTTCCAAGCTTTGCATTCACATTAGAAAGAAGCACATAGGCACCACTATTTGAAGGATCCAACTCAAGAAGCTTCTTTATTGATACCTCACACGTTTCAATGTCTCCATGCATCCTAGCCCCACTAAGCAGAGCACCCCATATCATCACATCAGGCTCCATAGGCATCGATTTCACCACATTCCAAGCATCATCGATGCGCCCTGCTCTTCCGTACAAATCCACCATGCATCCATAATGTTGGATCAACGGTCTAACACTATACTCAGTCACCATCCTCTTGAAAAACTCATCCCCTTCCCTAACCAACCCACCATGCACACAAGCACAAAGAATACCCACAAATGTCACAGCATTAGGACTCACCCCATCATCAACCATCCTCCCAAACATCTCAAGGCATTCCTCTGTTCGCCCATGCATCGCGAAAGCGCAGATCATTGCACTCCAAGCCATCACATCCTTCTCATCACGCCCAATCTCATCAAACACGCATCTCGCCCTCTCAACATCCCCACACTTCCCATACATATCAATCAAAGCTGTCCCCAACACAACATCGATCCTCATTCCACACCTACCAATATAAGCATGAACCCACTTCCCATGTTGAAGTGCACCCAGTTTTGCACAAGCAGACAGCACCGCGGAGAAAGTGAACTCATTCGGCTTGATTTCACTACCTGCTCCACTACCTTCCAATGCAAGCAAATTGCGAAACAAACCAAGCGCAGCCGCGTGCTCACCACACTTAACATAGCCATTGATCATGCAGCTATAGGACAACACATTCTTGTCAGTCATCTGATCAAACATCCTCCGAGCAATATCTACCATACCACCCTTGCAATATGCATGAATTACAGCGGTATAAGAAGGGGTATCCGGTAGGGTAATTTCATCAAACACTTGGCGTGCAGAGTTGAGGCATCCACAGGAAGAGTACATGGCAATGAGGGAGGTTTGGGTAAATGGATGAGTGTGGAGGCCGAAAAGGAAGGTGTGGGCGTGAAGAGAGTGCGCAAGGGGGAGGTGGGTGAGGGAAGGGAGGAGGAAAGGGAAAGTGTGGAGGTCTGGGACAACGGCATGGCGTCGCATGCGGAGGTAGATGGAGAGTGGTGGTTGGAGGGTAGTTGAGCGGATGAGGTTGTTCCACACGAAGGATTCAAGGGTGGGGTGGCGTAGGTTAAGAGTTGGGTGAGTCCATGGTATCAATATTGTGGCTTTCTTCGTTATGAAACCTCTCATAGGTGCGTGGTGCTGCTAAGTTAGGGGGCAGAGAACTAATTCATCCTCATAATTAATTCTCTCAATTTCTCTTCATGATATAAGACATTGATTATATAGTATATTTCTTCTCTGGTTCAGTATGCTTCATTGTGATTTGAACACACTGCTAAAATTTTGATGTGATTCTACCGTAATAAATTAGTTTATTTAGCATAAATGTTCAAGGACCTCATCATCTTAATTTCTCAAACATCAGATATGTACTTGTCTTTTTGCTTACTTTTCTCAAGTCAGATTAATTTGAATGTTCAAAATTATATTTCTCGTGAATTGGTGATGTTAAGGATGCGACTACTAAATTTTCATGATAACCTCTCAAAAAATTACTATCAAGCTTTCATTGGGACAAAAAGTTGATTCGAAAAATAAATTCAGTAATTCTGAAGCAACCAGTCACAAAGTTAACCAAAAAACACAACAGATAGATTTAGATAGACTCCACAATAAATACGCCTAATGGATAATGTCTTGTGACAGAAGACTAGATTGTTCACTCTTCCTCTTCACCCTCATTCTCGGCAATGTTGAAGTATCTCAACTCATACACATTCCTGTCCTTGTTGGAGGAGATCACACGAAGCCAATCCCTCACATTGTGCTTTTTCAAGTACTTCTTAGTCAAGTATTTCAGGTAACTGCAAAATGAGATTAACAGCAAAGGAAAAAATAATTAAGCAGGGAAAATTCAAAAAGCAAGATGACATTGAAGACTTATACCCACAGAAAATTATTAAGATGCAAATACATTGATAATGTTAATGGAATGAATACTGAACAAAGAACGGTTTATCATTTCTCAATCAGAACATCGTATAGTTCATGATATAAAACATTGAAAGATTAACATTGACACAGATCATAACTATGACAAAAGAAAGGATGAAACTGTTAATTATGTATAAAGCACTGAGCATCATAATAAAGTATGCCATCGCCAAGCATTGAGAATAATACCATCCTCATTACAATTGAAGCTTGATGAGATGAAAATCCCTTCATTGAGCAGAAAAGCTACATATAAATAGATGACAACTTGGGGAACAAACATAACTGGTCGCAACTTAAACCAAGGGGCAGAGAACACTGTCTAATAGTCAAAGGTTATGGTCCTAAAAGATTTAAGGGTGCAGCTAAATGAAGCATTCTCCAATGTGATCACCTCATTAGTTTTACATCATTCGCGAGATCAGACACCCCAAAGCTACTTAAGAAACTCATGATTTGTAGAATGCCAAAAGCATACTCAGAAGCTTTGGCTAATTAGGGTCTGTTTGATAAGCTTTATTTTTTAGTTTTATGTTTTCCCCTTTCATCAAAGCTTCCTTAAAACCAACAAGCAAAAAGCCAATGCAAATTCGAAGCATATTCTAACTTTCTTCCAATAACAAAATCAGAAGGATAAAAATGTCATTCATAATTTCAGGTAAATATTCTGTGTAAATTACCTAATTCATTCACCCTAAATCTGACCTAAACCTATGATTCTCTGTGAATCTCAGCAAACAGAACCACAAGTTTGTTAGCTTTTGAGCACACATATAGTTTAAGGGGAAAAAAATATTTTTCGTTACAATAAACTCATTAGCATAAAAGAAATGAATCAAAATCGCAGCATAACTAAATAAAAATGAGCACAATCGACTAAAATAATAATTAAAAAAAGGAAACAGGTACCGCTTGGAGAAGCTGGAATCGGAGGTGACGGTGATCTTGGACTTGTCCCTTGTAACGGTGACGGAATCGCCGAGAGCACCGGCTTTGCCTCCGACCTTGATCCTCTCTTGAAGGAACTTCTCGAGAGATGCGATGTCCATGATCTTATCCTCAACGGGCTTCGCGCAATCGATCACGAAGCTCGCTCCCTTCTTCTTCCCCTTCGCTCCACCAGCTCCTGCTCCGCGACTCATTTTCTCTCTCTTCTCACTCTCTCTCCGAAGCACAAGGTAGTAGCTTGTGTTGCTGCTGACAACAGAGGCTTCCTTTCTCCCAATATAAGCTAGGGTTTTTGTTTTCGTATCCAGCTAGGGTTTCGTTTTGGTGTTCCGAAACGCAGACAGTTGTTGCCGTTTTACTTCGCTACTCTAGTTCGTTATGTTTGGGCCTGAGCCCAATTATAGGCCCATTTAAACACCAAAAAATAATGGTTACAGTTTCTTACTATCTTTTTTTTATTTGACTCCGATTTAGTCAATAGCTGAGTCCATGGAAGACGACGTATACGGCGTCGTTCCGTGCTCTTCACTCGCCGTTGAGTCCATCCTTCGCGTTGGGACGGTAACCTTCGTTTTACTCCACCTCTCTTTCTTCTTCTTCATCTTCTTCTTCTTCTTCTTCTTCTTCTTCTTTGTTGTTTATATCAGAAATTGTGATTTGTCGTTCAGGCAGGTGCAATCTGGGGAATGTGTATTGGTCCCTACGATGCTAATCAGCAAAGTAATGTGAACATCTAAAACCCTAATTTCAATTCTGATTCGGAATCGTCAACTTGTAGTATTCAATTTTCTTCTTTTTTTTTTTTTTGGTGCAGGTCTTAGGGGCATTGACAAAGCTTCTTATGTGGTAATGTGAAAAAAGAAATTTTTTATTTTCTTTTGTGTGTGAATTATGGTGCTGATGGGTTGATTTTATTGGGGGTGCTATTTTACAGATAAAATCAGTTGGCAAGTATGGGTTTCGATGTGGTAATTGAGATTGGTTATTATTGAGCTAAGAAAAAAGAAACGAGGTAAATGTGTTTGAGTTGTGTGTTCATGTTTTTTAGCACTGATTAAGGTTCCTTGATTTTGGGGTTTTAGGAGTTATAGCTGGAGTATTCAGCATCACTAGGTGTGGAGTTCAGAGGTACAGGAAGAAGAATGATTGGGTAAGTGTAGGATGAGAGGAAGGTCCACCCATATTGATGGTTGTTTTGATTTTATTTACTTATAAATCAATGTATTTGGATGCACGAAGGAATGGAGGGTAGTAGGTTTCCCTATTCTATAATGAACCAACTATTAATTCAGATTAACATGTATCTAGTATCCATTCCTGTACCAGTTGCTGCTATGTTTAAGTATCAATTTCAGTATAGTGTCAATAGGCACACCATTGCATACTGATTTTTGTGCAAATTTATCTCTGTGTTAGTTGCATTGCTTAATGGATGTTTTTGTAAGTTCACTTCTGTTGACTGCTTTTATGCCTCCCTTCTATGCTCTTCTGATTTTTTTTTTTTTTCTGTGGCGATCTTTTTATATTCTGACAATGCAATACATGTGATCAGTGATTCAAACAAACCTACTTAATGTGAAGGTCTGCTGTGCTAGTATCGAAGATGTTTAGAATCGTGTTTGTTTGTGACAGCATCAAACATGTTTGTTGGAAGAATCGATATAGGGTGTGGTCTTGTGTAGTTTACATGGTTGCATACCCAGGCACTTAGCACTCTGAACAAGATCACATGAATAAAGTTCATTGCGTTTATGAAAATTTCTTTTGAATTGTACAGGTAAATGGCTTGATTGCTGGTGCTGTGGCTGGTGCAGCCGTTTCTGTCGGGACACGAAGCTATACACAGGCTATTGGTATGGCGAGTTTAGTCTCAGCTATCTGTGCTGCAGCTGACCATGCTAGATCATCTTAGGATACAATTGTTAGATGTGGTGACAGAAAATTAGATGCAGTAAACCTTCATTTCTAAGGTAATGCAGAGAGTCTACCAAAGCATGAAAGGGTCTCAAATGGATGAATGGATCTCTTCTTACGACTATTCTGCAAGATATTTTCTTGTATGTTTCTTGGTTTGATTAGTTTTATTGGGGATTGGTACAAAACCCTTCTTCCGGGAGTGAACGTTTATATTTGGAGTACATTTTCCCTTTGGATTGTGACAGGGAAATATGTACTTATTCTTGAGAGATTTTCATAGTTGTATTACTGTTTACTTAGTTGTTTGTGTTGAGGGAAAAAGAAAGTTATCAGTTTTTTGTTTATTTTGTTAAGCAGATAAGTTTAACAGAAATTATATTTACTGAAAGTTGCCAATGTTAATACTTAATACTAAATATTAAAGTTAGTTTGCAATATTTGAAAAGTATTTGTAACGAAAGAGAGAAAAGAACAATAAAATTTTTAACAATGAAAGTTGTACTATTCCAAAATGCATATGAATTGTATAAATAGCTACAAAAATGTTAATTCATATATAGTTCCAAATTTTGATATACAAGGACAAAAAAATTATGTTTTGGAATATGTATTTATCTTTACAGCTTTCTATATTTTGTGGTTATATTTTATCTTAATTATTAAACATAATTTTTTTTATCAAATAAATCTCTCACTTGATTGGATAAAGAAAGTTCAACACTTGTTGAGAGAGATGCCAAACACTATGACGACAATGTTGGGGTGCAATTGCGTCATATCCACAAATTTATTTGTTGGAAATTGGGATTCAGATTTGGCCCTTTTTTTTTAAATAAAGAAAAGAAAACTCCACCACCTCCTTCTTCTACGGATAGATACAAACACACACAATTATGAATTATGCACAAAAAAGAAATCCCTTTATTAAAAAATTAAAAAAAAAAAACTCTATCTGTCATCTCATTCTGTTTGGCAAATAGATTAATCCTCCTTTGGCCCTCCACCTTCTCCCATATAGAATCACTACTCAACGTATAAGAAGTCCTTTGCCCTTTGAAAAAGAAAGAACACCTTCAAAAAAAGGAATCAACTTTCTATCTCTTTCTCTTCATGGTCCTTTTGCAAGGTGCCATATACATGAAAAAAGTCCTATCCATTCTTCATTAACATTAATGTTATAAGCATTAAGAAAAAATCACTAGATCTGTGAATATATCTTAAATCCAATCAACAACAGCAACATCATCAAAGTCTCATAGGCTTATTTGGTTTTGGTTTTTGTCTTTTGATGGAATCAAAATTCACATATCAAGAAGTATGTATATCCCTTTTCTTTCTCATTCTCATGCATATTTTCTTATTCTTCTGATCTTATGGTGCCTTTTATTCATTCAACATTTAACAATCTTGTTTTGTTAAATTCTCATTCATCAGGAATATAGGAAGAACTCAAGGGGAAAGAAGCTATTCACATGCAGATGGTTGCCAGTTTCTTCACCCAAGGCCCTTGTTTTTCTTTGCCATGGTTCATTATTATTTCTCTTTTAATTTCTTTTTATAGCAAAACAATTTTGTAGCATATTGTATTGGTTGCTCTGTTTATAAATAAGTATTCATTGGGATGATGAAGAATTTACATTTGAAATCCAATCCATGTATTTGAAGAAGATATACATTATGTTATTTTCTAATAATCCAGATAAAATAATTTTCTTGAACAATTTTATTTAAATGGACTATTAAGAATCCAACACTATCTGTTTGCATTCAACATATAGACTATGTTAATGTTTTCTCTTTTTTATTTACATTTAAATATCATTTCTCCTTAAGTGAGTTATGTTACACACATTATTCCAGGTTATGGCATGGAATGCAGTAACTTCATGAGAGGTAATTAACACATTTTTCTTCTTCTTTTTTTTTCTCTTTTTTCTTTTTTTATTTTTTTAATTATTTTTTTCAATTTATCTTGTTTTGTTTGTTTCTTTCCTTTTTCATTTGGTATTTTGAATTTTTCCACCATTAATGATTAAAATCGTTCAAATAATAAAGCTCTGATCTCTGGAAAAATGATGGGCTAATTGGTTGGGAAATAAATCACAATAATATTATTCCTTACACGCCTAGAACACAAACACATAGTGACAATTATTTATGACCCCACTAATTAGTTGATTAGTCTCATTTTTAAGCCAAGACTTAGGTCTTTGATTGTTAATGAAAAATAATACATTATTGTCTTAAATCACATTTTCAATAAACAAGGTGTCATTAATTTTGTTTTGAATATATTTTGCATTCATATATCCTACTAATTTTAATAAATGTGGCTAAAAGTGATACATAAATTTATATCTAAACAAAAATTTGAGTGTATGTAGGGTCCCTAGCTGGGTCAAATTTCAGAAAACCAAATCTCTAGTAGTTACTTATTTAGGTTTTCCACCAATTGTTGATCACATAATAGTGACACTACGTCTTATGCAAATCATGGGTCACCGCTTAGCAAAACAATATTAGTACGTAACTATATGCCATGTAGATATTCAATAAAAAAATAATTTAATTATTAAATTTTTTTAAAAATATTTTGATAAAAATTTAATTTAATTAATAAAAAAATAATTTATTAAAAGATATTTTGGTAAGAAAAATTTAATCAAAATTTTTTTTTTTGTTAGAGTATTTTTATAATTTTTTTTAAAAAATGGATAATATTTATGTGTGTGTATTTACTTAAGAGGAGGTTAGTGAAATTTATGGTAAAATTTATGATTAAGTAGATTGGAATTTCTTTCTTTTTTTTTGTCTTTTTAATTGAGTTACCAATTTTGATATTAAAAAATAATGTGTACATGTAAAATTAATTATTAAAATAAATATATATTTGTGTATATTTATATATATTATTTTATCTACTTTTACTATATATTTAATAGGAATAAACTTTTCTTGACATATAACATAGTTTATTTATATTATTTTATTTAAAGCAAACTAATTAGTTTGAACGATTTGGCTAAAGATTTACAAAAATACAAACATTTTTATTAGAATAATTTATTTTTCATATTTAATTGAATATTATTATATTTATTGTTTTGGCTACTTTTATTAGAGCTGAAAAATCCATACAAAATCAAAGTAAGTTTTATACATTATTCACGCTACTCCAAGCTCGATCGATCGAAAAAAAAAGTATATAATAATATTATGTCGAGCCACCGTGAAGAATTTTTTACTATAAAAAAAAAATATTACATTCAACTCAAAATTTTAATAATTAAATTAATAAATTCTTCATCTTATAAATTTTTAATTCTTTTTTTGTTTGTTCGATGTGAGATTTGTGTAGTCCTTATACTTATAATATATTAACATATTATTATATATAAAAATAATTTGTTTGCATGCTAAGCAACTATCTCTTCATATTCAGCAGCAAATGGAAGCATGCAAGTTCATAGTATGATTGATGAATCTGCTATCGTATCTTATCTCTGATCTCTGCCGAAACCGACATATATCATATAATATAATTCTATTATCTTATGATCTTATCTCATTGAAAAAAATGCAAATTCTCTTCCCTTAGCTTTAAATAATTAAATCATACTCTGCCTTTTTCTTCGTTTTTATTTTTACCCTTTTAAGGATAAAGATAAGGTGCATTTCGAGATCATCAATTTCTGTTGCATCATGCACATTTTTTCTCCCTTTTTGGTACAAATTAAAATTCATAGATTACAAATAAAATCTGTTACTAAATTAATTTTTATTTAATATGTGACAGAAATTTTAATAGACGGAACATATATATATATTGTCTCAAAATAACAAAAATTAATTGATCTCTTTTTATTGTTAAAAATTACATTATTCTTTGTTTGAATAGATATGGATCAAATTGAATGTTTATTCTCTTGTTACAAGTAAAAACTTTAAATTCCTCCATAGAAATTCATATGCTCCTAAAACATATTCTTTGCCCATTCTGAATAACCAGAATAATAACCATTCATATTAAATGAAACATTTAAATTAAATAAGTAACTATACATTAAAAATATATTTTGTGACACATCATATCACACTTTGCCCTTACATGACTAATTCAAATAAATTGATGATACATTTATCAAAAAAAAAAAAAACAAACAGGTGTCTTATATTCAAAATAAATTTTAATTTTATAGAGGAAAAGAGATTGATCATATACATAATAGGATTAGAAATTATATATTCAACCCTAAATAAAGAAAATAATTTCCTTGTTTCACTATCGGTGTAAATTCGTTTTATACGTGCATTCAATCACATAACGTCAGATTAATAAAAATAACTATCTTTTGTATTGACCATGTAAATAATTATCCAAGAGAACAGTTATAATTATACGATTGTGTCACACTGTGAATGCATCAAAATTAAAATATACACATATATATATTGTTGCTTATTGAATTTGATGGTTGCATTATTGAATGTAGAATGTGGAGAGAGGTTGGCATGTGCAAGATATGCAGTGTTCGGAATGGATTATGAAGGACATGGACATTCAGAGGGTATTCGTTGTTACATTAGCAACTTTCAAAACATTGTCAATGACTGTTCTCAATTTTTCAACTCCATTTGTGGTAATAATTCACTATTATCATTTCCATTTTTCTATATTTGGAAATTAAGCATTCAAATTAAACATGCTAATTAATTATTTGGAATTTTCAGTGCTTGAAGAGTATATGGACAAGCCCAAGTTTTTATATGGGGAATCAATGGGAGGGGCAGTGGCCTTACTTATTCATAAAAAATATCCTTCATTCTGGGATGGTGCTGTTCTTGTTGCACCAATGTGCAAGGTATCAATATATATTTATATGTTTTATATATTTTTCTAATAAAATAATTAGTTGATATAATAATTGAACTTATTATAATAGGTTAATCTAATATGTTATTACTAAATAATTAAACTTTTTTATATGTACTTTACATATTTTTTTAGTCAAGTACATATATTTCACCAAATTTACAATTAAGTCTTTATATTATTATTATTTTTTTATAATTAAGTTTCTACACTACTTTTAATTTTATAATTAGGTATTTTTCATGTCGAAAACGTTAAAATTAATGGAATATTTCTCCCAAAATACATGCGATAAAAAATTTAATTAAATTTTAATTATAAATATGTTCAATTTGTGAAAAAATATTCGGTTAATAACTCTAATATTTTTTATACTAGGAATGACCTAATTATAAAATTAAAAGTAATATAAGAATTTAATTGAAAATAAAAGTATAGGAACCTAATTACAATTTTGTTAAAGTATAGGATTTAATCGCATAATCAAATTTTTTTATGAACACTAAATTTATAATTTTATATAATAATTAATTTTTTTGTGTATACTTAATATGACTGATGAAGAAATTAAAGTATTATTATGCAAATATTTAAATATGTTTATGTGGCAGATATCAGAGAAGGTAAAGCCAAATCCAATGGTGGTAAGCTTGTTAACTAGTGTGGAAAATATTATACCAAAGTGCAAAATAGTTCCCTCAAAGGATGTCATCAATTCAGCATTCAAAGACACTACAAAAAGAGAACTTGTGAGACTTCTTCATAAATTTAATATTTTAATGGAAAATTTCAATAGTTAATTATTGTGTCAAATTTTTTTTTTTAAATTTTATGATGATATGATTGCAGATAAGGAAAAACACGTTGATATACCAAGACAAGCCCAGGTTGAAAACGGGATTAGAGATGCTGAGAACAAGCTTATATGTTGAAGCCTCGTTAGAGCAGGTGATTAATTAGCACATTTAATGTTATTATTATGGATACTAATTTGGCATCATCATGTAGTGAAACCTTTTTTGATTCTCTAGCTGGATAACTTGATCTCATATTTTTCAACTTTTTTTTTTACTAATTTTGAGTGCATAAAAAATGCATACTAATTTGGTTACTTACTGAAGTTACTATTATTACACTACGCTTTTTTAGAATAAGCTTATTTTTAAAGTACGTTTTCCAAATTTGACATTTTTTAAGGTAAAAACTCGGATGAAGTCGATTTCACGTGAAGTTGATATTTGAGAGCCGTTAGATAAAAATTTAGTCAAATCAGTCAAATCATCTAACGGCTGTCAGGTATCAACTTCACTTGAAGTCGACTGCATCTGAATTTCCACCTATTTTTAACTATGCGAGATAATTGTTTGCGAACAAGACGTGTAAATAATTATATATTTAACACGTCTCCTTACTTAAAAACTTTTTTGTGGATTTTGCGTGATATTTAAATAGGTTTTTTTTATTTGTTTTATACTCTATTTTTTTTAGATAATAAGGATCGAACTCTATATATTTAAATTATAAAAATTCAGATATTATATCATGGAATCACTTTTCTAAAAAATTTAAGCTGATAAAAGACATATAAATAATTTATATATGAATTCTATTTAAATTGCATCTACATCCAATCGAATACTAAATGAAATGTAAGCTTATAAAATGTTTGGCAACTATGTGTGTATTATCCATGTTCAATTTTTTGATGTAGAAAAGAAATAATTGAAACAAAAGCTACCCGAATTTTGAACAGGTAACATTGCCATTCTTAGTATTGCATGGAGATGCAGATACAGTAACAGATCCAGAAGTAAGCAAGACATTGTATGAAAAAGCAAGTAGCATAGACAAGACCATGAAATTGTACCCTGGAATGTGGCATGGCTTAACATCAGGGGAGCCTGATGAAAACATAGATATTGTGTTCAAAGACATCATAAGCTGGCTTGACAACCATGCTAACAAGGCAGGGTTTGAGGCTTTTTTAGAACAAACCGATAACAAAAATAACTTTGTTGCCGAGGTCAAAGGACGTCGCTATTTACGTCACTCATCAATGTAAGAGAAAAAGTATTTTGTTTGTAATTACAATTTATTGTATGTTAAATGGACATGTTCATTTTTATTGTTAGAAGAAATGTAAAATTTTAATTGATTTGATTCTTACCGTGGATAACTTAATGGTAAAGAGTGAGTAAGTTAAGTATAATAAAAAAAAAATGGAGTATCTGTAATGCAATTCAGGTAACATTGTTTTGAAAAATGTTACTTCCAAGAAAAAGATTTTCTTTTTAATTTTTGGAAAAAGTTTGTATCATGTCCATTTACCTACAAATATTTGGAAATTGTTTTTATTTTCCCTTCAGAGCATAAACAAAACGTGAGTCCAAATATTGCACCAAAACACAATGGGTCCAAATTGATTCCAAAACCAAAACAGAACATTTGTGGCTCAAAACCAGTTAGTTTACTGTCCAAAGAAAATCAGTTAGTTTGTCTGACCCCAAAAGAAAACAATTGGTAAATTTGGGGTAAAAACAAGAAGTTAAAAAAACATTAGTAAAATGATAAAATTAGAAAAGCTTGATATTAACTTTGTTGATACATTCTCGTAGCAATTAATAATAGTGCAAGAAACTATCTAAGCAAGCATACTTCTAACACGGTAACGATTTAAAAGTACCAAGATAATTTTAATTGAAATTACGAAATGTAAAACTATAATGGTCCAAATTTATCTTGATTTGTCTTAGTACATTTGATTCCCAGTATTTGGATCACTTTTCTCTCAGGGATTTAACTACCAATACGCCGAAACTGTGTTTAGGTCAACTTATTGTAGATTCAAAACCTCATGCACATAGCAATTACATCCCATAAAATAAAGCTTAAAAATTTATATAGTAAAAGAATACAAGACAGCTGAAACTTAAGAAATGTAATCATATCTGGCTACTAATCTGGAAAGAGGGGGGTAACCCCCCAAACTTATAAACTATAAAAGATTGACATTATAATAAATTGACAAGAGAGGACACTCAAGTTGAGCTCACTTTGCTGCTATGACTAATGGACATTGAAGAAGGGATATGGCGGAAAAAAACACACTAAGTGTCTTTAATCCTTTAATTACTATATCTTTTTTTTTTCCTTTTCCCTTTTCAAAAACCATGGGGTAACATATGAGATGGTTCCAAACCAACCCAAAGCAGTAATAAAATTAGGCCACAGTTGAACCTTCCTTGTGGTCGCCGAAAATGCGCTGCCGGAAGTCGGAAACCATGAGAGGGAGTCCCTTCCGGAGGTCAACCTTGGGCTCCCAGCCAAGAAGCTCCTTAGCTCTGGAAATGTCAGGCTTTCTCTTGTGGGGATCATCCTCTGTGTTGGGCCTGTATTCTATGCTTGCATCTGGGTCTATTGTTTCTTGGACCACCTAGATATATCACAATCACAACAATAGAGGTTAATTATGTCACATATTCATGCATTCAATTAATGGGGGCTTCATCATTTATGTGAATGAGACTGAACCTAATGATTCCACCGACTGAAGAAAAGAAAAATCAAAGTACTAAAGTTATTCAGCAAAAGATAATATCATAAGCAAAAGAATTTTCACAAGCTCCAATTTCTTATGGCTAGTTTAGAAATATCTATTCTTAAGATGACTTATAATTGCGCAAGAAAAGAAGAGCCAAAAAATTTTTTACCTTGGCAAGTTCAAGCATGGTGAATTCACCAGGGTTCCCAAGGTTGAAAGGTCCCACATGTTCTCCTTCCATAAGACGCATTAGACCCTCCACCTGTTACCACCAACATCACATTAATACATCAAAACAGCAGCATCTTATCTTAGATTCGGATGGTACATTAGCAATCTCACTCACTGATCTAGGACAGTATCCAAATATAATAATCACCCTCATTGGTGATATCTAATTATTTAGTACCTCCCTTACTATCATTTTTTAAATACATTTTCAGATCAATGTATTTGTATCAAATATATATTATTTTAATTTTGAAACTAATTAAATAGTTAGTGCATTGGTTGAGCAATTAGTAGAGGGGAAAACATACTAAAACATCTTTAAATTAAACTAATCAAACAATCCATATAGTTGAACAAAATTTTAAATAAAAAATGATTTGGATAAGAGAATACTATAATATACATGTTGGTCATACAATACATGCATTCACCATATTATGGTGCTTACTTTATGCATTCACCTTAACACACGAAGTTGGCACTTTAATTTACAATTCACGAGGATGATTATTTTTATTATAAATAAATCAGAGAAATTTATTTTATGAAAATAGTAATGTGGAAACTGCCATTACAAGAAGAGGCTGGTCCAGTTGGGGGGGCCTCAACGCTCGTTAGGAGTCACATGGCAATGCTTCTTGAGTGACACGAGTACGAGCATCGCATTTGGGTCATTAAAAAACACCAGCACACACATGCAAAGCAGCATCCTTTATTATTCATTTACTCTTACTCTTATGAGGGAGAAATCAGAAAAGACCCTTTTGCAGAAAGTAAGGAGTTATTTCTGATAATTTTGCAGGAATCACATGGGGTCAAACCTCATTTAAAACCGTTCACTAGAAGAAAGAAGTAACATGGAATCCCCAGATCCAACCTTCTCATAAACAAGTACCATAGGGATATATAATATATAGATATTTATGTATTCTCAATCCAACCACCCAAAACAAGTATCATTTTTTCTATATATAAATATGCAAATATCTATTCTCAATACAAACCTTCCAATACAAGTAACATATATTTCGTCTGAATTTGTCTTCCAAACAAAAATAGTTTATGTCTCTATCATAAAAACTAAATTAATTTATATATCTGAATCAAAGATGAAAGTTTTCTTTTCATTCTAATTATTAAGACCCCCCCCCCCCCAAAACAACAAACTAAATTCGAATGTCAATGAGGGAATGAGTTTACATGAGACTAAGATCAACTCAATGCTGGTTGCAAAAGTACGTTAATCGTAGTTTATTTCTAAAATGCTATAGTTACTTGATTTCATTAGAAGCAAAGATGTAGATCCAAAAAAAAAAAAAAAAAGTGGTGTGAATTATTTTGACTTACCAAATCAGATACATATTGGAAGCTCCTTGTTTGCTTGCCATCTCCATAAACAGTCATTGGCTCCTTCCTTAGTGCCTGCATTAGACACACAAAGACAATTTAAAATTAGGTAAACAGATAGGGCCAACAGCAACAACCCATTACTCTCAAATGATCAAATCCTTAACTAATAAACACGGTTTGGTTTACACATCATTTTCATAACGTTTGCACTTTATTATATATAATTCCATGTGTCTATAGTTTTATTGAACGATACTTGAAGAATTAGTTTGGTTTGAAAAATCAATGGAAATAAAAAGGAGGACCCACCTGAGCAACGAAGTTGCTAACAACACGTCCATCATCTAAGCACATTCGGGGACCGTAGGTGTTAAAGATCCTAGCAATTCTAACCTGGAAAATATTAAAATAATAAATGTTATAAATAGAATAAGTCCAAGTGAATTGAATGCAATGGAAATAAAAAGTTGAATGAGAACGAGGATTGAATAGTGTTGTTGTTAGGACCTCCACACCGGCTCCTCTGTGGTAGTCCATAGTCAACGTCTCCGCCGTACGCTTTCCCTCGTCGTAGCAGCTTCGCACACCTGTCACGCCCACATCCCACACATCAATTAAATTGCATAAATAAAAAATAATAATACTATTCATACACCAAATACTAGTTTTGGAAAATACTAATGTCTAAATAGTATCTGCTTAGCGCAATTGAATAAATTATTCTTTGAACCAATATTTTACTAGATCAGTAACATAATTTTTAATTATATACTGTTTCCAGCTTAAAACCAGCTAATCCTTATTTTTTCCATGATTAATTAAAAGTTATATCTTAGCTTTAGACATAAACTAGTTCAACCATACTACTAAATTAAAATATCCTGTATTTTAAAAACAAGTTAGGTTATCAATGACAATGTCCCATGTCAATTTTGTGCAAGTGCTACCCCCCTAACCCCCAGCAGACACTGAAATCAAATCACAGATTCAACCAAATTCTACCTAACCATTGACGCCACTAATCTTGAAGAAGCCATTACTCTCTTGCTCTGTAATTTTTTCACTCTTTTTACGGCGGGGGTTTTTGTTTTTCCCTTGAGGTTCTCATGTGACCGTCCATCAGAAGAGAACAACAGAAAATCTGAGCCATTGAAATTTGGTGGACCCGAAAATCACGGGATCCCCGTTCCCATGATAGAGGCTACTACACCCTTCTCTTCTCCCGTTCTCCCCCTGAAAATTCCCCCCACGGCCCCCGTCTATTACGTGGTCCTCTCACAATTCTCCACGTGTCCATCAACTCAACAACCCCCCACCAAAAAAGACCTCGTTCTCAATAAAGAAGGTAAAAAGACCACCCTGACCCAGCCATCACTCCTTGTCCCAAATCTCACCCAATTCAAAATAAGTCTTTTCCATTTTAATAAACAAAATAAAAATTATTATATATTATATTTCAATTTTTTTTAATAAATATAAAATATATAGACTCTTGGAGACAAAAATTTGAAAAAAGCTATTGCGATGCGGACAGAAATCTCATGTATTGTCGTCGCCAAATATGGTATATAGTATATGTAATAAATGCTAATTAATTTGTACAAATCAGATTTTTTAGCGAAATTTAAATATAATATGAATGGAAATAAGAAATTAAATTAAATTAAATTAAATTAAGAAAATTACCAATGGGATTAACGTTGCCCCAATAAGTCTCCTTCTGAGGGTGCTGAAGAGGATCTCCATAAACCTCACTGGTGCTTGTAAGCAAGAATCTGGCTCCAACTCTCTTTGCAAGCCCTAACATGTTCAAAGTTCCCACCACATTCGTCTTGTGAACACACAATCACCGTCAAGGACTCCAAACAATCATAAACCAATCATCAATTAACAATTAATTATTCCCTAATCTTGCCAACCATCAGATTTTCAATAATAAAATATTCACATCAAAATTCCATACAATTATATCAATTTCCAGCTAAACTAGCTCAAATAGTAGAAATTAAATAATTTAGAATTAAAAAGAGAAAGAAAGAAAATAAAATTGTTTCTTTCAGAAAATTAGCTACGTTGACTTAAAAATTAAAATAAAAACCACTAAATAGATCAAATCAAAATATGTATCAATTTATTTATTGTGAAAGAATGAATGAGAAAATTAGAATAAGAATTGGAATTAGAAGAAGAGAAAAAGGATATGATAGTCTTGACGGGGTTGAACTTGTAGTGAACAGGGGAAGCAGGGCAGGCAAGATGGTAGATCTGGTCAACTTCAAGCAACAAGGGTTCAACGACGTCGTGTCGTATAAGCTCAAATCTAGGGTTCCCAAAATGGTGCATCACGTTCTCCTTCCTCCCCGTGAAGAAATTATCAACAACGATAACACTGTCCCCTCTCGCTATCAACCGATCCACTAAGTGGGACCCAACGAACCCCGCTCCTCCGGTGACAACAATTCTCAGGCCCTTCCTCTTTATTCCAAGCGGCACTTTCCCGAAGGAATGAACTGCTGCCACGTGGCGGTTGCTCTGGTGGTTCGTTGGGAAGACTGAGTCGTGTTGCGTGAAGTATGGGATCGGAACGGTGTCGTATTGGTTAAGGTTGGTGTTGTGGGAAGGGAGGAGAGTGAAGAAGGCGGTGGCGATGAAGACTCCGAGGAGGGTGAAGAGGAGGCGCTGCTCGCGGAGGAGGTAGTTGATGGGGTTTAGAGTGAATGAGAGCCATCGCTTGTTTGGTTTTGGGGAGTAGTCGTCGTTGATTGGTTGCGATTCGTGGCCTCTGAAGATTAGTTCTGAGGAACCACCCATTGTTGTTGTCGATGGAGCTTTGAAGAAGAACAAGAACAAGAACAAGAAGAAAGTTCTGGAATTTCTGAAAGAAATGGAAATGGTGGTGTGTGTGAGGAGGTGGAGGAAAGGAGGACTGAGTTCCGAGTTCGAAACTCGCTCGGTACTCGGTCACCGGCGGTGGTGCTGGTGGTGATTTGGATCGGAGAAGGGTGGTGTAGAATAGTGAAGTGTGGATCCGCGTTGGTGAGTTTTGGAACTTAAATAGGGAGGGTTTGAGATGAAATGACGGGATTGTCCTTGGTTGGGTGGCAATGTCGGAGTGGTGGGTTGAAATTTCAGGGGTTGTTTTGAAATTAGCAAGAATATTGGGGTCAAAGGGGTCCCTTTAATAATTTTGGTTCTTGAGTGAAAGGGTAATATTATTATTTTAAATTAGTATTTGGAGAATAATAATTTGTATTTATATTTATAATATATAATTTATTTTTATATTTATAATTTACGTTTATATTTAGTAAAATTTATACACATAAATTAATATTAAAGATAATCTAATATTTATACTAATTAAATACTGGTCAAATGTAATTTATCATCGCATATTTTTAAATAAAATATAAATATAAAAAAATTAAATAATAAAATTTACATTTAATAATAATTTAAAAAATTAAGAGAATTGTTTTCCATAACAAATGGAATAAAGTACGGGGCACATTAAGATGGCTTGAACGTATTTAGTGGTGTCATTAAAAGTTGTGAATTTTTTTTCTTTGTTTAAGCCTTTAAGGGTTTGCTTGGTTTGACTTTGGCCAAGTGCAAAAATGGGAAGTTGGAATGGCAATAGTGTCAAATGGTCTTTTGCAAGTCATGACAAAGTGAGAATGAAAATATGAAGATTTTGAAGGGCATGCCGCCACGGTTTACAAGTGACTCATGATGTGACCGATTCATCTTACATCATCGGCCCAACCAGGTGCTTTCTATCATTTGATCCACTAGGCCCAATATCTTTTTTCTTTCTTATTTTAACTATAAAATTATAAAAAAGAAAATCAAGTTGAGTTGGTGAAATGGTCAGCTTACTCGTTCTCGTTTAAATAAGTATCAAGAGTTTGAATATCTTACATGCATTAATTCATTAGCCAGCAATAGACCTTTAAATAGAATTCAGATCTGTAACGAATTAGTTTTTAATTTGTCGAATTGAAAATATCGTAAACAACCAAAAAATTACATGTTAAAAAAAGACGTTGATTTTGTTCATTTTACCACCATTATCTTTAGGATTTAATTTATGAGATTTACATTCCAATCCATTATTCATTTAACAAGTAAGGACTCTTATATTTATATATTAGTCGCAATTATTGGTAAGAAATAATTAAAAAATTTATATCCATACCAAATATTTTCCTTTTTGTTTGATGATAAGCACATACTCCACAAAAATAGTTTAACTAACATGTGTTTATATGAGGAGAATAAGAAATAATAAGTATGGACGGTAGGTAAATAGGTTAAAGTTTTCGTTATAATGATTAATATTAGAAAAATAAGGATTATAGAACCATGTATATTTTAAACGAATTTAATTAACAATGCAACAACATTATGCATACTGCATTAATAAATGTAAATTATAAAACATGTATATATTTCTAATAATACAGCAATATATGTATTTCTATTCATATTTTGTGGGTTACATATCGTAGTCATTTCAGTTTGGTCTTATTATTGTTGAATAAAATAAGAGCCTAGCTATAGTATTGATTTAGGTGAAGATACCATAATAGTGATGCCTATTAAGTTTTATTCTTTTGTTTTCTCTTTCAATATTTTAGACATGGTCAATCATTAGCTTTTAAATTATTTTGTATGGTACATGTTTAGGAATTTTCATATAATTTTATTAATTTGAGCAGATATCATATAATTGGAAATATGGCATCTGTATGTGTTAACGGTTTATCCCATATTATTTTATTTTAAATAATTTTCCACGTATAAACGTTTTTTTATACAAGTCTTTATAAGTCATTTATATTAACGCATTTCGAACAATTACTGCAGATTTTCACTGCACCTTCTTCTTTTTCTTGCTGCACGTTCTTCTTCTTCTTCCTCTTATTCTTCTTTTCTTTCGTTTCTTGCCTTCTCTCTCTCCTTCTTCATTTACGTGCTTTTCTCTCTATTTTCTTTTTTGTTATTCTCGATTTCTATTGTTTTTTGACATCAAGCTCTGAAATTGTTTTTGAAAAAGAAACACCAGCAGAAGATGAGGAGGAGAAAGAGGAAGAGTTCTGAATTATGCATAAGGTGTACTTCAACAAATTTAGGGTGTAATTCTTAAATCCTTGGGTGTATTTTTGTAATTCTTTGGGTGTATTTCTATAATCGTTTGAGTGAATTCTTGTAACCGTTTGGGTGTATTTCTGTAATCTTTTGGGTGTATTTCTGTAATCGTTTGGGTGTATTTCTAAAGTTCCATTATCTTTAAATTTGGCAAGAAACTTGTTTTCATAGAAGAAGAAGAGTCGTTTATAATGCATGGTGAGTAGCGCGTTTTGGAAACAGAAGTGGTTGAATAACATGCGTTTATTTACTCTTGAATGTGGGAGTGTAATGAGTGTGTTTTGTTAGGCTTATGCCAACTTGTAAGACTTGTAAACTAAAAAAACTTGTATGTGTAGCAGACCTCTTTTATTTTTTAGGAAAGTACTGACCAAGGACATTATTGAAAATATGAAATATTTTATTTTTGAATATTCCATAATTTAACAGATCAAAAATTAATTCATAATAAATTTATTGATCAATAAATTATTGCATATAGTTATTTGAGTGCTCATTCGATCAAGTTAAGTTGGTTATATAAAATTTTCACATTTTTTATTACACAAATTGGTTAATTGTCCAAATAGAACTTTCTATTTATACCCTTTAAATTCATGATAAAATGAAAATAATAGAAGATATAAATTAAATAGAAGTTCCGCTAATCTTAAATTATGAATTGTGATATGAGATTTTTCCTTTTTCTAACTTAGGAATCACTACAATGACAATCACTTGATTGAGCCAGCTCTATGCCTTTTCACAGAGTTTAATTTCAAACTAATCAAAATTTGTTATAAATAATAATGAATTGATGATGATGACCACAATGTATATAGTGATGGACTTTTCCTTTTCGGTTGAAATAATAACCATGTAACTGAAATATGAATCATTATAATAAAATTTCTTCTAATTCTAAACTTAGGAAGTTATGTTTTGCTAACTGGATCGCACTTATTAGCTTCCTCGTTATTTATTAATAGCAAATGTAAATGTTACATCTATCTAATAAGAAGAATTTGTAAAATATATACATTTTAATTCTGAATGAACTATTAAAATTAATTAGTTGATTATATATATATATAAAGGATAATAAACCAAGCAGGACATGACATACATGAACCTCTTTAGTGAAATTTTAATAATTTAAGGTCAAGCGATATAAATTATTTAAAGATGTGTATGTACCTGTGGAGGTAATATAGGATAATAATACATAAAAAAATAAGCTAAGCAGAACTCATCTACATAAGAAGTCTTATATACTCTTGTTAAATTAAACAAATTTTAATTTTTTTATTTATTATATTTATATAAATAATTTAGATTTATTATTTAAAATTTACAGTGTTTTATTTTTATTTTTAATAACAAGTTCATTTTTAATAAATGCTGTGCACTTTTTTTTTTTTTTTTTAGAGAGCATTATTATTTACCGCTAAGCAGGACATGACACATATGATGAATCAATCTAATCAAATCTTAATAATTTTTAATTAAGAGTTTATATATGGAAAAGGTCAAGCGATATAAGTTATTTGAAGATGTGTAAGTACCTTGTGGAGGTTATAACCTTTATTATAAATAATATCTGCTACCATACAACATTTTTCCTTTTGCTTATTAAATTGAATTCAATATATATAGGATACCAACACAAAATTAAAATAACATGCATTATCTTGCATTGAGTGTCCCCTTGTCCATTTCTTAAAATGTCATTATTACTACTTTTAATTAAAATAACTAGCATTTTCTTCTCCATAAGCATTTTCTTTTTTGCTTTTGATCATGGCGAAATTAAGTTGAGGAGTTCATAAGCAAAGACCATGGTAAAAAAAAAATTGGACCACAATTTGAGAAGCAAAAACGCATGTTGTGATTATGACTTATAGCAAAGTTTAGGGGAAAATACAAATCAAATTCATATAGTATCATGTTATAATAAAATTAACTATTTTTTAATGAAAACTATTTAAATAATTACCTAAAAATATTTTTTATTACATAATAGTATATAATTTTGTAATATCATTACATCAAATTGAAACTTATTACATTAAAATAAAGAATTAATTACTAATTTGGTATTTGAAATATTTAATTATTGATAAAAAAAATTTACTGAAATATGTTATCAACAAAACATTCCATGAATGATTTGAAAATATGATAAAAAATTAATAAATATTATGTTTTTTGTAAGTAACAAAAAACTTTTATATTTAACAAATTGCTTATATATTAGATCTAAATTTTTTGTGACAATATTTGAATAAATATTTAGAAAATGTACAAAAAAAATTCGAAATAAAATTTAATCTCTAATTTTTTTATTTTTCAAAAAATATAGTCATTAAACAATAAAAAAATTAAAAAGAATTACTTGATAAAAAATGACCAAATTTTAAGAATGAAAAGATATTATTTTTTAATACTAGTTTAAAAAGTTTACATCAAAATTTAATCTCTAATTTTATTTTTAAAATATATATTTAATATTTAATTCTTTTTGTTATATTTTTAAATGTTTCAAGAGCTTATTTGTCATTAACATCTTTTAAAATTTATTTTTGTTAGCATTGCAGATTTTTAAATACTATTTTAATAGTTTACTCTAAAATAAATAAAAAAGGTTGGAAGTACTGTTTTTAATATTCCTAATAGGAAGGGAAGCAATCAAGGCCAATATCAACCTACAATGAACTTTATTTATTGTAAAATCACCTAACTCCCACATTTTGGACCAATAGTTATATTTTTATGGTAAGAGAGAGTAGGGTTGGTGTTTGTGGCAATCATGTGCTTATTTCCACTTCAAATTGTATGATTAGGGGCATTTACCAAAATGGCATGAATCCCAAATCCAAGTGTTGATCATTAGGGTAAATAACTAAAATTAAACTTAAACAAAGACCATTATTCTTTGGGTATTAGGAACTACCCAATCAAACTATGACTATGTTAAAAAAAAAAAGTAATGATTACCCAATTTTTGGAACCCTAATTGTTGTTTTGTTTGGATAACTTGATTCCCCATTTTAGTTTGCCGACATGTTTAGCTATTCATTAATTACAATAGGGTTTAACTAAAACGTAATTATTCTATCTTGGTATGTATCATCATGAGGGTCTATAAGGTGCCACCCAAATAAACCAAAAATAATAAACTATTCTATGCCAAAGGGATTTTCCTAAGTAGGATTGGTTGGAAGAAAAAAACAATATATAGTAGTTCACATTCTTCGTATGTTTGAAGGAAAGAAGAATTAAGAATGAACAAGTAATTTAACTAATTTCATTACTTTGAACATGTTATTTTCAAACTTCCACATACATATATAACAAGCCAATTGATTGTTATGTATTATTTATCTTTTTGAAATAAGGTATTATATAAGAAGTTGTGTTATTTTTGTATTTAAAAATTTTAGTTTGTTGATACCCAATTCATTAGTAATTAAAGATAGCGCTAGAAAATCGAAGTGTAATATAAGATAAAAATTCAGGTGTAGTCGATTTCACGCAAAGTTGATAGTCGAGAGTTGTTGGATGGAAATTTAGTCAAATCAGTCAAATTATCTAACGACTCTCAGTTATCAACTTCGCGTGGAGTCGACTGCACATGAATTTCCACCGTAGTATTATATAAAATAGATATTTGTGTGATGTATGAAATTACTATACGTATCTAAAAAGCTATTTTTCTAAAGTAACTATTTTATAGGCCATTTAATATAAAATTTATTTAAATATATACAATTTAATAATATTTAAATTATATTATTAATTAAGATATATATATTTTTTAAAATTCGTTAAGCGATTCGGTGGGTGAATGAACTTGGAGTGATTTTGAAGCACTTTATTTCAATAAACTACAACTTCCACTTACAAAAAATATATTAATTTATATGGCCAAAAGAACACAACTTTTATTCTTAATTAATTATTCTTATTCTTTTATTATTGGTGTTTCAATTCCCCCTAAATGATGAGTGTCTTAGAAAAGAATTTATTCTTTTGACGCAAAAAAAGGCCCTTTACGTGACAAACTAAATTGTCATTTCCAATCAAAGTGCATGGACACACCCTTTAATTCCTTCTATTTTCCTCCACTTAATCACAATGTATATTTTTATTTATTAAGTGTACATCAAATTAATTATCAATATAAAATATATATTAAAAATAAATAAATTATATGTTATATATAATAATTAATTTATTAATAAATTTTAATGTATACAGATATATTTTTATTATTTATTATATATGTTCAGGAAAAAAATACTATGATCGATTTTTATATTATATACATCTAAGTAAATTTTTCATTTCAAATTAACTATATGAAAAATTATTATCTATATAAGCAATAATTTTTTAAAAGAGATATGTTTAATTACCTATGCAAAGGAGGTAATTTGTGACAATTAATCACTACAGTACTTTTGATAGTCAGAGATGTTTTTATTAGTTTTTTGTTTAATAGATTTTTTTTTCCTTTGAATATCATCAAGATTTTCCAATAATTTGATTTAGAATTAAACATTAGGGTTTAAAATTTGTATACTCGTTATAAAATGCGATTAAAATTATTAACCTATCCAAGAGGTATAAATATTGGTAGAAACTCAGGTGCAGTTGACTTCACGTAAAGTTGATAGTTGAGAATCGTTAGATGATTTAACTGATTTGACTAAATTTTTATCTAACGACTCTTAGCTATTAATTTCACGGAAAGTCGACTGCACCTGAGTTTCCACCATAAATATTATATAGCATACTTTGGATACATATTAAACTTTTAATTTGTAGTATTATTTGGAGAATGAATCTAACAAAAATTCGGATAAATTTGCATAGGATATATATAAATATTATATGAATATGACTAAATTACGGATGTTTTTTGAATTAATATGTTCTAAAAGAAATAAAATTTCAAATTTGAGAGTTAGACTGTAATAAAACTAACTATGTAGCACAAATCAAGACAAATTATATTAACTTTTCCGAGATTTGTTTTAATTTAATTTATTTTAGTCTCTCGATTTATTTAATTTGTTCGGTTATGTTAAAGACGAAAGTAAAAAAGCTAACGAGATATAATTTAAATAGGTTATAGCATAATTTTTCTATATTCATCTAAAAGTCACAGATTCAAATTTTTCTATTTTTTGTGAAAAAAAAAGAAATTTATCCTAAATATTAGTATACCAGTTCATTTTTTGTTTAATATTTTTTTACACTAAAAAATTGAACGTTGACTGGTTCCTTTTTTGAATCGTAAGCGACGTTGACATGTCTCCGTACACGTGGTTCTTGTTATGAAGCACGTTCTTTTCTTTTTGTTCCACAATTGTATGACCAATTTATTATTTATAAGGATTGTTATTTAATTTTTAATAATATTACAAATTTATTTTCTATAATATCATTCTACGCATATTTTTATTATATTAGTATAAATTTATAAAAAAAATATTACTAAAATAAAAATGACAATATTTATTTTCTATTTTTTTACAACTTCTTCATTGCTTCACCTCTAAAAGGAGAACTATAAGGTTTAATCAGAACGTTAGTTGCACTTTGCTGCCTAGTACACCTTAGATAGAGTCCTTAATTATATTTTAGTTAAGCAATTCAATGTTTGTTCTCTTTAATAAAACTGTCCCTTTATCATCAGTGGCTTAAAGTTGAAGTCATATGATAATAGGGATGTCAATGAGATAAAGGCACGGCATGCTTCCTATTTTCCGTCCTGCCCCTAGAATTAATTTTTGTTTTCGTTCTATTTTTCACTATAAAAGAATAATTGTTTTCATTTCTGTTTTCTGTATTTTTCGTATTTTTTGCAGGATTTTATTTTCCATCTCCCTATCTTTAATATTTATATAGAAATTATAATAAAAAATATCAAAAAAACAAAAAAATAAATTACAAAATATTATTACAAACACACAAATATATCTTATCTAAGATTATAAGTTAAGAAATATAACATAATAAATTATAGTTCATAAAATAAAATTTTGAACAATAAAATTAAAATTTTTCAATGAGTGAAATTACTAAAAGATTCTCTATATTAGAAATAAAGTAAGGGTTATTAATTAAGTTCAAAAATTCAGGGAATTATATCGGGAATGGTGCAGAGATCCCTGCTCGGGTCTCCGTGCCTATCTCGGGAGAATTTAGCTCCTCATCCCCATCTCTACGAAAAAAATTCTCTACCATTGGACCTCATTCGAAACAATCTTCTTGGAGATTTTTGACACCCCTGTCAAATATGCTTGATTAGGGTTAAAATTAAAATATGATAATTTTTTTTAATGAATTTGATATCTAATATTTAACAAAATAAAGTATATTTTTTGTTTTTAAAATTTGTTAGAAGTACTAAAAATAATTTTAAATTTTGTTTTGTTTTAATTCTATCTTAAAAGTTTTCGAATTGTATTAAATATATCACAAACAATTAATTTTTCAAAAATTTAAAATTAATCTAATAATAACTTTATAAGGACAACCTTCAACACCAACACACCAAACATAAAAATTCTCTCATTGTCTCTTAATTATCATACATTATTATGGATTTATATTAAATTTCTTAAAAATTTAGCTAATATTTGATGCAAATAATTTTTTTAAATAAAATTAAAACAAAATAAAAGTTAAAAATATTTTTAAATGTTTTCATAAATTTAAAGAATAAAAAATAATACTTTATCCTATTTAATATCAAATATAAAGATATTTTCATCCAATTTCGCAGCCCAATAAAATTTAGGGAGTCATTTATATATATATATATATATATTAAATGGTAAAGGGTTAAAGACTTAAAGGTTCATATATCGTGTCAATTAAGAGAGAAAAGTATTTATAATAAATTATTACTAATATTAGTAGGGTAAGTTAGGCTAAAATAATTACCTAAAGTTATACCACACTATTAACGTTTTTATACTAAAAATGGTCTCAAGGACTAATATGAGGCACATTTATAAACTTCAGGGACTAAATAGAAACAATTAAAACCTCAGGAACTAAATTGAGACTCATGTGTAAGTTTAGGAACTAAATTGAGTATTATCTCTTAATCAAATAAGACAAATTCTAATTCCAAAGTAAAGACATGTTATCAATTGAATTTTCAGATATTTGGTCACTCAACAAATTTGTAGGCATCTTAGATGGCAGAAGATGATCCGTAATGGTAGGGAGCAATTCCGTCACGTACAACATGGGTTTGACTTTAACAAAATCTAACAAAAGAAGCATCCAAAATTAGAATTGAAGTGAAGTCTAGTCTTGAAAGATAATCAAGAACAACCTAAATGTACCAGATTTTCTTTGAACTTTCATGTGCTTAATAATACCATGCCACCTGTCTAGTACTAGTAGTATGTTTGTACTTCAGTTTTGCTACCATAAATTATGATTTGCATACTTATATTCCATTCATCTTGATATTATGCTTTTAAGTTTTAACATAATTTAAGTCATTATAATTATTTGAGTTGCTAAACCCCATTAAGCCAACCTAAGATTTTGCAGAGTAAAAAACAAAAAAATCTTATTAGGTACCCCACTACGTGTTACATCCAGTCACGTAGCATTACATCATGCTTCTTCAGTTCGTTTTTTTTTTATCTTGGGGTCAGAACATGTTTCTTAAAACCCGACAATGTTTGATAGAAGTCAGTATTCTTAAGCAAGAAATCCTAAATTTTAGGAAGATTAAATCTTTATAGAAATTGAAGGTGTAGTTTTTTTTTTTTTTTTTGACGTGGAAGGTATAGTTTGATTTGAATTAGAATTTCATTTTGTTATTGCCCTGAATTCTGAAAATGAGTATATCTAATTGGTCCATTTATTTTAGGCTAATAGAGGCCCATTAGTCTATTAGTTCCAAGGCTTATAATAGGATTGGGCTACAGCTACTATGCAATGTGAGAGTACAATATAGGCCGACCCATCCAGAAAGAAGTAATTTATATTTACCGAAAAAATGTTTTATCTCAAATTCCAATATAACAAAAAAAAAAAAGGAAGAACAAGAGACTTAACTGTTAACTCTTAACGCATATGTCATATCATATCATATGATAATACAAAGAGGCAGCAAACATTATTAGCACTGATTGATCCAAAATAAAAATGTCACCTAAGCTAGGCTATATATTTCTTCCATTGATCACTTCTAAGCAAATTTTGTTTCCTTCTGCACGGCATTAAAGAAAAAGAACCTAAAACCAATCTCTTTTAAATAAAGAGTAAAGTATCGTTTTTATTCCCAGCGTTTGGAGTAAGTCTTATTTGTGTTTCTAACGTTTAAATCGTCCTATTTGCATTCCTAACGTTTATAAAAGTGATTCAATGTTATCTTACTATCAATTATACTAACAAATTAGATTATATTTTTCAATTATTTTCACTTAGATGTATTTATTCTCAATTAGGTCTCATTTGGATGTGTTCGATTTTAATATTATACCCCTATTTGTATTTAGATTCAATTATGTCCCTAGAAAAGTGAATTATGTAAATATTTTAGGAATTAGTTTCAACTTTTGATGAGCTATTTTTAGGGAGTGGATCATCGACTCTATCCCAAACATTTGTATTCTAACTTTAAGAAGATATTTTTAAAACTTAAATTAAAGCATTCATGATGTATAATTGACGGTAGGATAACATTGAATCACTTTTACAAACGTTAGGAATACAAATAGGACGATTTAAACATTAGGGACACAAATAGGATTTACCCCAAACGTTGGGGACAAAAACGATACTTTACTCTTAGATAAATAATTAAAAAAAGAGCTAAGTTCACAGTTTATTCAAGTTCCTTGGGCATACATCAATAAATTTAATTTCTATGCAATATCTGCGTAAAACCTTTTAAAACTAACATACGATCAAGTGTTGTCACATAGTTAAAATAAATTCTTTTCGAAATAGTGGGTAATATTTTTTATTTTGCATGACATCATTTGATTAGATATGAGAGTAAGAGAGTTTCACATTTACGATACATGAAAGAAAAGTCCACATAAATTTTGTTACAATATTATTAGGACTTTCTATGGATCCGCTATGCTTCCAATACCTGTAGTGGCAAGCTTGTTAACAAGAGCTAAAGCATTACTGGTTATGTAATATGATCTTATAACCTTAATTTTCAGCAACCTAATCTCCTTTCCTACTCTTTGGCCTTGAAATCCATCTAGGCAAGTATCCTGATCAGTGAGTGCTGCACTGATCCATGTGTTAAGGTCATCCATTTGGGTACCAAAGGTGTTTTTGCTGAGCTTCCTGAGCACACCAAGCGACCTATGAAGCTCATCGAGGGCATCTCTAGAAGTCTCGATGCAATCAGAGAGTGCAGCTCTGCTCCTTCTTCCCCCTACTTGTCCTTGAATCTTCTTCAACCTTGCAAGGTATACTAGAACATGCTTAACCTCTCCTATTGTCACTGACACCCCTGCCCTTGCCCATTTGCTGGGGCTCGTTCCGGCAGCGTTGGAGAACTGCGCTAGCGAGCGGAAACAAAGTTTGGGATACCTTGTCACCTTGCATGCTTCTCTAACATTGTCTTTCCCCTTTGCAAATACCAACTGAATGGTACTTGTAAGGAACAACAGAAGCATAAGCTGAAGAAGTAAAGTAAGAGATGGTATTTTGATCATCTTGTAGAGAGATCAGTAGAGAAGTTGAAACTAAGAATAGAATGGTTAAATTAGGACTCAAGATATAGAGTTTTATAGTGGAATTGTGTTGGACCGGTTTTGAAAAAGTTAAGATCTTTTGAAGCATTGATTACTGTATGGATCACTTTATTTCATCTTTTTTTAAGGGTGGTTTGTTGCATAGGCAAGAGGCTAGTGAGTTCAATTATAAAAGGCTACATGGGTGGTGAAATGAAAATGATAGGTTAAAAAGTGAGTAACATGTGAATGGAGGTTGAACTTCTCATCAATATTGGATAATAATAATGTGATGATTCCTTTTACTACCACCTGGAAAATATCTATGTTGTTCTCAATGTCATAAATAATAACAACAGTGACAAATGTATGTCAGGGGCATCAATTATTTGCAGTGATGTCTTTTGGTGAGGAGTTCTACCTTAGTAAGTTAAGCTCTGGGAATGAATTCTTTCATGTGAAAATTCACATAAGACTCCCATGTGTGAATTTTTACTATTCTAGCTGTTCTGCATGTTAGTTCATCTTATTTATTTATTTATTTGTTTATCAACGATAAAATTCAATGTTTTCACGTGGGAAAATCTATTTCCAAAAAAGGTGTGGGGGGATATCATTTTGCCATTACTTGAACTTTACGTTCCAGTAAATAGCTATAATTGGGTGTCTTTGGCCAACATGATAAGGGAAATAAAGTGAATACAAGGGGGGAAAAAAAAAGAAGAGTAGAAGACCCATACTGAAAATTACACGAGGTTGGAGTTAATTACATGGCTTTTCGTGCTTATCACTTTTCTACATATTTGGAAACGGGGGTCAAGAAGTTAATGATAATGTTATCGACTAATCCCCCTAAAAAATTAGAAACTGGTGAGGATTTAGGCACATCATAAAGTAGAAACATGGTTTGATTTAACTCATCATAAGCTATCACGGATCGGTTTATCAACAATCCTCTCCTTGAATTCCTTCCACAAATATGATTATCTAAATCTCTCTTTCAATTCCATTTGACATGACATATCCATTGCTAAGCACTAGACTCCAATGTCTAAAAATTAAGTACAGGTCTCTATCACTAATTAATGTATTAGTCCATAGGATCAAAATCTTATTGGTTGAAGGTAATATGACTTATCAAATACAAAAAACTGCAGCAATCAAAATTTTCCTTAAATCAATTTGAAATCTGCCGCCAAAGTCAGATCAAATTATCATAAAAGTTAAAACAAATATAAGGGTAGAATAAACCCGTAGCCATCATCGGCTTTATATTGAATGATTCAGCTACATAAAATTTGAAGGTACTAGAAATGAGAAGCAACAAATCTAAGCAGAAAATTTGAAGCCACTCCCTTGATGCACTACTAACATTAATTATTCCTCCTATGCAAAAATAAACAATCTAAGAGAGGAATCACTTGGTTCTAACCTCTCCCTGGAAGTCCTATTTAGATTTCCGGATACTTTCTTCTGTTGGGAGTTCAAGTGTTGCTCCTGCATGCTCCTTACCAGGTTTCACCACTGCACCAACACATAACACTTTCTAAGCAGGAAAGCACTCAAAGTTACAAGATGTGCACACGACAGTGATGTTGAAATGATGGAAGGTAAAGGAACATGGAATGAAGTAGAATTAATGGAACAATATTGAGATAGAATAATGAAATGGTATCAGATGGAACAAAGAATAGAAGAAAAGACACCAACTCAACGGCGTGTTCATGGTACATACTGGACTGCCACTCAAGGACACCTTGGTCAAACTCAAACATCTATGTTTGTTCCTCTTTTTCTTTTCAGCTTGATCACACTTCAAACATTGATTGAACATTGTGTTGAGCGGGGAAATGTGAATAGAAATGATACCCATAATTTTTGGAAATGAATTATGCCAAAGCAAATATGGGCACAATCTAACATATATCCAAGACTTAGGGGTGAGGTGCAGCAAGGTGACACTTGCCAAAGCCGGTGTTGGGAAGTGTCCGTAGGGAGGGAGTAAAAGGGTAACACAAAGACAACAGAAGCCACTTCTTACCATCCATATAGTGCTTTTTTGTTGTGACCTCCCAAATTGAGATGGTTGAACTGCTGTCCCTATATTGCCCTCTTTCAGCTCCCAAATGGTGGTCACCTCTGCACCAGCCACTCCACACCTCACTTTCCAACTGTACACCATTATTAAAGACATCCCCCCTTAGACCCTCAAAAATTCTCCCAAACATAAGAGGTCAAACAGCTTGTTACATTCTTCAACAGAACAAAATTTTTTCTATTTCGTTTTAGTAAATTCTATTCTATTTCATTCATATTATTAGCTATCTATCCAAGCATACATCTATTAATCATGTTTACATCTTATCCTATCACATTGCGGCAACAATAACAAACCCAACAAACCTAACTGACTAGAACTCAGCTGGCTAATATAAGATTATAACAAATTGTGAAAAAATAGAAGAAAGTAAAATTAACAAACAGGTGGTGGGCACAAATGGAAGTTAAAGAATTGAGCAACAATTTGGGATTACCGTAGCTGCCGGCTTCCGTATTGAGCTGAGCCTGGACGATCATGTTGGTGATGAAGTGAGAGGCCTCGGAGGCTTCTTCTAGAAGCTTCTGGATCTGATCATCAGAAGTGACGTTTCTGTTCTCCTCGAACTTGTTACGCACCTCGACGGCGGATTGCTTGAGCATGAGAGCGTCGCCGGCGAAGGTCCTTCGGGTGGCCTTAAGGAGTGACCGGTAAGCACTCAGCACTTCACCCCTTCCCACCATTTTTCACTGATCGATCTTCTTCTTCTTCCCCTTGTTTCTGTTTACTGTAAAACCAGCATCACTTAATCCCTAGACTCTTGCTATGCTTACGACGTCGTTTTGACCACACACCTTTTTTTTTTTACTTAAAAAAGTTTAATAAAAATATTTTGTGCACTATAAAATCAGTTACCAAAATAAGTTATCAAAATAAGTTATTTATTTATGCATAAATATATGTTTAGTTTAATTTATTTTTAATATATATTTTATATTTTAATATATATTTTATATTAGTGATTAAATTTGGTAGCTAATTTTAATATACACTTAATATAATTATTTAAATAATCATGTTATCTAGATATCAAAAAATCAATCACTAATAAGCTATTTTATATAAAAATACATTTTTAATATTTTTTTTAATAATATTGTAAACAATTTTGATTATACTATGACAAATTTAATTATTTTAATGACTAATTATTTAGTTATAAAAATAATGATTAATTTTTAGTTCAAATGTAATATTTTTGTAGGTACAAAAAAATGTAAATGTTTTTGTTTTTCAATTCCTAATAATCATAATAAAAAAAGAGAATTAAATTTGTTAAATGAACCAAGTTTGAGATTTAACTTTGACATGATTTTTTTTTAAAAGAAAATTTGACATGACTCATTTGTTATCTTTAACTTAAGATTACTTTTGAAATTAAGTTTGATTTACCAAAAATTGATTAAATATGATTATATGAAGCTACTTGATTGAGCTTTTCAAAATACAATATAAATATAAAATATCATATAATAACGAATCGAGCAAGCTATTAATAAATTGACATCACAATAGCTTAATGTTATTGCCATTATAAAAGGTATGCATTTGAGGCCCCAATAATTGTAAAAACTAGACACTACACTGCCATCACATGATAACAATAAATTTACTTAAATTATTATTAAGTGTATTAATCCACATTAAATAAATAAATAATATTACACATCCAAGTTTTTTTTGTTAATTAAGTCCAACTAAGTTTTTTTTGTTAACTAAGTCCAACTAAGTCGGTCTAACATAACAAAAATCAGTTATTACAAACATTATTCCAATTCTTATTGTTTAACTTAATTAGACTTAGTTCATAAAAATAGGTAAAAATATATTATTACTCTAAGGCATTGTTTGGATGCAAAATAGAAAATGGAAGAAAAAAAAATGAGTGGAAAAATAGATTTTTGTGTGTGTTGTTTGGATGAAGAGAAAATGAATGAAAAGAAAATAGGAGAAAATTTTTTTTTTATTTGGATAAAAAAAAAAGTAAAAAAAGAAAAAATTATATTGAGTAAAATTACATTAATATTCTTATTTATATTATATAAAATTATAATTTATATTAAATAAAGGGCAAATTGGTAATTAAACCATTATGTACTTTTTCTTCGTCCATTTTCATCTCATTGTTGGAGAGAAAATTTTTAAATAGGCCCCACACTATATTTTCCTTCTCCTCTTAATTTTCTTGGATTATCCAAACAATGGAAAATTCCATTTTCCACTCATTTTCTTTCTCCCCTTTTTCCCTTGAACCAAACGGCCCGTAAATGAATTCCTCCACTAAATGCAATTCGAACATTTAAATTATGAAGAAAAAAAAAAGAAAAAAAATCTCAGCAAATGCTGAAGCTTAAAAATATGTTTGGCCATTGCAGAGAGGAAAAAGAACAGAGACAAAAAAGAGAACAAAATTTACGTGAAAACATTTATGGAGATGACAAAATTATGTTAATATCAACCATAATTGAACAAGATGTAAGTAACTCCTAACAACAAAGGTTTGCTATCAAATGATTAATATTTTCATGTCTCTCCTCGTATATATTTGGACAACATAGTACTTTTCCTCATCAGAAAAACATTAATTAGCATATATCTTCAAAACTTGAACAAAATCTACAGCACAGCATGAATCCCCCACCTCTTATGTCTCTACTTGTTGAAATTCTTTGGACATTGAGGGTGTGAAGCATCCATCACAAGGGATGCTGTAAAAACCACTATCATGGAAATATTCACGCGAAAAAGAAGCCAGTTCCTTGGTTGTAAGGAAGTAATGTATTTTGTTGTGTACATGATCAGGTTTCTGCAATCGTCACCTCAATGCATCAACCATTCTACAATCATGCTTCCGGCGTCGGCATCTATGATGGGATTTTTGGTCTAACAAGGAGTTCTCTCCAACCATCTCCATTTTGGAATCTACAGCTGTGGAACAATGAAGTTCAATTTAGTCTCTGGAACAACACAGTTCAGTACTAGGCTTTTTTATACATGCTAAAATAAACATATAGTTCGAAATTTAGTCAAGTTTTGCATAATGCATATGATTCATGTCAGTATTGTTAATCAGGAAAACATATAGTTTCTAGTACAATAATACATGTATAAAATTCCAGTTAAACTTCCATTGTTATATAGAACAGTAATCTTTGTTCCAAGAAGCTGCTATTGTTCAATCAGATATAGATTTGCAAGTATATTTCTACCTCAAATTTCTGACTATTTTAAGCAACGAATCTTCTTTTTTTTTTTTTCCCAAAAAACAAATCTAGTAAAGAATGAGGGCGGATCCTCCCAATTGAAAAATCCAATTGTCCATGTCAAGTGTGAATTTTCATTATTAGTGGACTAGGTGGGCCAAGTGGGTTACACAAAATTATCCAATTATTAATGGAACTTGACATGGTCAAGTGGATTTTCCAATTGAGATGATTCGCTCCCGCAAAGAATACTCGGTATGCCTGCAAATAGTTTTCTCCCACTCTCACCATTCTCCAAAGTTCAAACACCTTGCTGAGCATCTAGGAAGTGGGAATCATCGGTGTATACCACTACAGAAAATTGAGGAGGCCATTTTTTAATAAAGGTTGACCCACTCTTCTATATATTTCCCCACTAAAACACTACCAGTTAGTGGATTGCAAGAATTGTCTTCCCAAAAATTTGCAACTTCAAACATAAGGATCCTACTAAAGTTGGGGAGAAATGATTAATGAGGAGATCTTCCTGAACATCCTTCTAACTACTAAATGAAGAAAGAATTGATTGCTTTTTAAGACAATGAAAGTATCTATATTTTACTCTTTAAGAAAATATCTGGAATCGTTATAGGATGCTATATCATTACACTATTCTCACCAAGCAATAATGATTAATCTAGTAAGTACTAATGCTTTATAACCAACCAAACAGCTTTAATGGTTTAGTGGTAAGGGGTTTGGGTGATATATATGAGATGATTCAGATCCTCGGTTCAAATCTTATGTTGCCAATATACCACAAAAAGAGAGAGAATTGATTGAGAGGACTAATTGATAAGCCTAATTATCTTCCTAACTATAAAATTGACACTTGTCAAAATTTTACCTAAGCCATTGAGTGTGTGTTTCTCTCTCTTTATCATCAATTTTTTATTCCTTTTTTCCCACAACTAGTCAATTACAATATTATATTAAATCATCCATTGTAATATAATATTACAAAAATCAGAGAGAGTAATATCTCAATCGTTTTTATATAATTAGGTTCAAATTTCAATTCATACCAGATGTATCAGAGAGGATAAAGTAATAGTTTCACAATTCACATATGGAACAAAAACTGCCAAATCAACAATAACATAATAACAAAAGCAAAACAACATATCTAATGCACCAATTAACCCAAAAACACAAATAAGTAAAAATAAAAATCTTCATGATATCCACTTTAATGTGTGGTGACTTCAATGGGTCAATTACAGCAGTGTCAAATGATTCTTGTGGTTGCTTTGGTGGGTTGATCATGGCAGCATGAAGGAGTTCCCAATTTTCTGGGTCCGGAATATGATGGGTCATTATTTTGTTTTGAGAAATCTAAAGAATTAGTAGAGTCTGAGGGGTTAGGAAAGGGGGTATAAAAGGAAACGTGTCAATCAATTGGGAATAAAAAAAATGATGATCAGGATAAAGAAACACATCAATGGGATATGTAAAATTTTGACTAAGTGTCAATTTTATAGGGTAAGGACATGATTAGGCTTACCAATTAGTCCTCCTAATAATTTCTCATCAGGAAAAAAGAGGAAAACTTAGCTTAAAAGTTATCGGGAACTTGCACTACAGTATCACCAAAACCTTAGACAATAGAATATACCTATGCTTAACAGATACAGTTCGGCAATTAAAATTGAAGGCTCAAAGCATATCCAAAGAGAGAGAAACAACAGAAACTCCCTAATCCTACGTTTGAACAATTCAGTAGAATCCATTTCAACTAAAAATATTCACAAATACTATTGAAACTTTTAGGATTCACAACCCACAAAACTGAAGTCTTACACCAGAAGAACTTAATAGTAAATCAACTCTTTAACTACTACAATGCCGAACAAGTTCCATAGAAGTAAAAAGAACTCGCCTATTAACCAAACCACTGATCTAATTTCAAGCACAAACTCTTTCAAACCCACTTAGCAGGCTAGTACCTACTACATAAGCAAATCACCAACTTGGTGACCAACCAAATACAATGAATAAACAAAGTACACCACTTTGTGCATACAGAAATAAACCACCCATAACTAGGAAGTTCCAAATTTCTTAAGCATCCAAACACCGAAATCACACTGTTCTCTAATTACAAAACTAGAATATCACTCCAACCAATCAAGAAGAGGTATATATGCACAAAAAGAAAAAAAACCAAAACTTTACCTCGAATTTGCTCACCCCAGAACAACAATCTGAATCTGGGATCATCTTCTTCCTCATCAAACTCATCCCCATAACCAAACTCAGCATCACCACGATACCCAGGTTCACTACCATACCCGGACTCATTCCCATTCCCATCAGAACACCCACCCACCCCACCAAACCCAACACCACTTTCCTTCTCCCCACTGCAGCCACCATTACCACCACCTCCACCTCCACCGCCACCACCCTCTCTATCCCTCTCCCTCCTCGCCTCACTCACATCGGAGGCCCAACTCCCATCTCCAACGTTCCCAAAGAGCTCCCCGCTGGAGTCCGTCCCCATCGCCACCGGAAAATCAGAGCAAGTCCCATGAGCCGCCGAGGCCCCAACGGAGCAGCATCGGCGCGTGCCACTGCGGTCACTACTCCGGCCAGAAACAGAGCGGGATCCTCGGCGGCGGCGCTTGCGGGCTATAAGGCGGAAGTTGGTGGTGGCGGCGGAAGACGATTTGAAGGGTTTAGTGGTGGAATCATCGTCGAGAAGAGAAAGCTTGGAAAGGTCGATCGAAACGGAAGGGGTTTTGCGATCGGAGAGACAAGGGCGCTTGTTGGTGAAGGGCTTCCATGTACGGAGCTGGAAGAGGCAGGAATCAATGGAGTGGCGAGATTCGAGGGTCTTTGGAGATTGTTGGGTATGGGACATTGACTGAGTCATCTCATGGCATCACAAATTCAAATTGGAATGGCTTAGGTGCAGGATTTTCATATGGCTGTGTGTGTTGAGCTTTAGTGGTTAAGGGGAGGAGGTACATGATATTTTTCTAACTTACGAGATTCTAGACACTTGTCTTGGGCCCCACTCTCACGTGCCTTGCCTCACCTGCTCTCCGCTCTATTTATTAGTTAATGACTTTATTTGTTTCTTTTTTTTTTTTTAATTTCACTAATCCAATCTGACTCTACTTTTATGAAAGGTTTTTTTTTTTTCATAAAACTTTTTTTATTTTTATATTTTTAATAAAATAAATGCAAGAAACCAGCTTTTAAGTGTTAATATTAGTTCATTTTTTATTGTAGAATTATGTGTTTAACATTTTTTGAAAGATTTACTATTTAGAATTAAATTGTGTTAAAAAAAATTAGTTTTTTAATTAAACTTTTGTTAATAATATTAAGTATATTGAAAATATTTGTTAACAAAAATGTTTGTAAACGGTCCGATTTATGTACTCTTAATTTTTTTAAAATTTTTAAACACAAATCAAACACTTTGATACAAAAATCAGACAGTTCTATTTTTGTATTTAAAAATCAGACGATCCGATTTCTGTATCTCTTAAAAATCAGACGGTTCGATTTATATTCCGTAAATTAAATCATCCTACATTTTTATGAAAAAAAATACCATAGTAGATCACAATTTAAAAAAAATACCATTATTAACCCAATATTGATTTACGGATCTATCCACCGTATTTCAAATTTCAATAATATGACAATGGTGACGATATATTATCCTTCTGTTGATGGATTATATATATTGACTATGATCATCAAGATTGCAACAAGGGAAGAATGTTATTAGCACTCTTTGGTTTAGGGGTGTACAACTGGAATAGTGGTCTTGTCTTGATTAGTTGATTTATCGGTGTCGAGCTTAGCAAATAACAGGATAATCGAGTATGATATCAAAAAGCATATTGTGACTATAAATAAATATACACTACACAGATATTAATTTGATGCTGAAAACAGAAACTAGATATCTAATATTTACAATCGTAGTTCTAGCTTCCAAGTCTTAAAAAGTGATCTAAACTATTTTTCCTGAATTACGTACAGATTCTTTCTAATATTAGCAGCATAATCACCGAATAGTAGCTTACTCGGAGGATGCAGTTCAAATACATAGGAGGTAGGTCTCGAAACCAACGTTGGCGTCTTAGGGGGAAGTCTGTCATATAATATTGCCCCAAAGCTTGTTTCGTCATAGGCAAACGAATCTGTAAGCACAAAGAAACACTCCCTTCCCAATTTTTCAGCCTGAAACAACAAATTAGCACATAATGAATGAGAGTACCTATCACAATTGCCAGTTGCCACCCTAATATGATTGATTACCTTTTACTTCTAAATGTGCAGCAATAATTCTCACAAATCAATATAATTAAATTTTTATAAGGTAAATAGATAACACTATTATTTTTTATAACCACAAGCTAATTACCTTAAGTTGGGAAAATCTGATATTATTAATGGTTATGATAACTTTCACATCGGACAAATTATCAGCCAAAATTCGAATGGCAAGATACTCAAAGAAGTTCTGCAAGAGCTGCTTTTGTCCATCCGAATCCTCGCCAAAGCTATCAAAGCAAGGAAACCACAGTACACACTGAACTTCATTCCAAGGAACAGGGTTCTTCCCTGCTTTAGCAATGATTGTCTGGTATGGGTGATATAGACCCCATAAAATTTTGACCCCTTTCAGTGATTGTTCCAATATCGTTGTTTCTGACAAACATGTAGTTGCAATTATCTTGGATGGATGATAGTGGCGACCAAGAGATGTGGCAAAATGCAAATCAGTGTCATCCAATACAAGAATTGATCTGTTGGTAGCTTGGGGGAAAAATCTCAGGAGAGATGCAGCAGCCATATTATTATCTTCGGGCTCGCAGACATCTCGCCTGAATGACAGTGCCGAAGGACCTGAATCATGTGAATATGAACAAGACTCTCCTCTTCGGCATCCCTGTTATAATGAATGAACAATATTCATCATCATAGAAATAGGTAGCATCGTAAATGAATTATCAGACAAACCAATACCTGCAACGAAAAGAAGAATTTGCATTGTGGTCTCTTAGCTTGAAGTGAGTGAGAATATAAACATTCACTACCTCTATTGCAGTATCCCTGTAAGAAATATGCGCAAGTAGAAGGGCCCCCATTTAAATTTATATTATTTATATCTGCACTTCCAGGTTCTCGACTCGAAGTATCCTCCGAGAATTGAGCCCTTATCTGTTTCACACAGGAAAAAAATCTGTTTTACAAAATGATAAATATATTATAATATTGTATGTACAAGAATTTCAAACTATGCTACCTCTTTTATAATTTTAGCGAACATTTTTGCCACATCATAACTGTGAAATTCTTCTGAAGTGACATATGGCACAGAAGCACATTTTGTTTCACCTGTTGCTTTAAGGCCTTCCTCATATGCAGAAACTCCATCTATGTCCCCATCTGCCTGGAATGTTACTAAGCATGTGTGTTCATATTCATAAGGATCAAAATAGGGCGGCAAACCCCTAAAAGAGCTCAAAAATTTTGGCCGCAACCGGTGTACTGAACTTAACAAATCATCATCTGTAAATATTAGAATTAAAGAGGATTTAGTAGAGTAAAAATCTATGACGAAAACAATAAAACAGATTCAACAAATTTGATGCACTCCCATTAAAAGAATTCAAAGCACACATCTGACATAATTATAACACATACATACAAATTTCTAAGGTCTGATGCAGAGATGACTGGGAGAGATTATGGAGAGAACACCAATCTTCCTCAAGCTTAGGCATCAGTGCTTCGGCAGGATACACATTCTCAATCTCTAGAACCTGCTTCAAATGGTTAAGCCGATACTCATCCTGCATGTGAAAGAAAATATTCACTTTCAGATTCATGCAACCTGTAAGCCTTGCAGTTGCAGTCACAAAATAAAAGCAAATCCTATTTCCAGAAAAAGATATGGTCATGTGGCTGCTTGCATCCACTCCAAGTCTCACAGGAGTCCAAGTGAAAATAGATCTCTAATTACATGCACTATTTCCACCACAAGAAGCATGATGTTTAGTGAGCACTATTATAGTTTTTAATTAAAAAAATTATCATCTTGAAATTTTTTCCTTCCACCTTTCGTCAATAAATCCTCATACAAAAACTAAACAATGCTAAGGTATTTGGAAGCTCATAAAGTGAAGGAGGAAGAAGACTTTACCCTGAACAGATGCTGCCAAAATTCAAATGCACAGAAGTTAGCCATGAATTCCATCTCCTTTCGACCGGCTAAGATTGTTCGGTCAGTAAAGTAGCTAGCAATATACTTTGCAAACTGACGAAAACAAAAGGATTCAATTAGAATAAAGCTCATAGAAATTACAACATAGAATCAGTGCAATTGGAAATAGTAATATTGATCCACTCCGGCATTACCAATATTTCCTCTCCAAATGGATGAAGAATGGGTAAAGGCTGTGTATCCATCATTATACCCAGCAATATGCCCTCACGTATCATACCAGCATTCCCGAATTTCAGAACTAGAACAGAAGCATCAAATGACAAAGGACAACTGGCTATCAATTGTCCATAAAATGTGGGTTCATAACGGCCCCTTGGAGTCTTTTCCAGTGCACGCATCTGAACAAGCATGTTCAATGCATCTTCAACAACTTGTGGATCTGGTGCATCCAGAGATTTTTGCAGCAAAACTGCCATCAAACCCATGACAGTTGATCAATGTACAGAGAATTAAAGGAAAACAGCGGGAGAAAAAAGAAAGGAGAGGAGAAAGAGAGGGGGGGGGGGGAATGAAAATTACATCTTCACTCAGTAAGGCATTTAAAATTATCAAATATTCTGCAACATCCAAGATACAGTATTTAAAGTTATCGCCCACTCTAGATGAATAAACTCAAGCACAACTATAAGCAGTCTTGAAAATTCAACTTAAATAGAGAGTCTCATCACTATGATTTAATAAAGCCCATAATTGTTAAGAGATATCAGAGAAATATTTGGTAAATATACAAATATTCAAAGTGCTATAGGGATAGAACTTTCCTATAAAAAGCATTAATAACTAGAGTTTTCCTATAAAAAGCATTGATGATGATAATAATAATAATAATAATAATAATAATAATAACAACAACAACAAAAACAATAATAATAATTACAACAGTTTCTGCTCAAGATATCAAGATCATATTAACTAACCTTTTGGATCATTGATAGCCTTAGATCCAGCACAGCACAGTGAAAGAACTTGAAGCCTCAAGGATAACTTCAGAATAGACGGACTCTCATGATCCTCAAGTTTGTTGAAAAATGAACCAGTGACCAACCTATAAACGTGACCATCACAAGTTCGGCCAGTTCTTCCCCTACGCTGCTCGGCCTACAAGATCATATGAAATTAAGAATATTGTATAAACAGATCAACACATACAATTAGGATACTACTGTTTTACCTGTGATTTGGAGACCCAAACAAGCTTTGAGGATTCCTTTCTTCTGGACTTATCCCAATAGACTTGCAACGATCGGCAAGAATCAATTACAAAAGCCACTTTGGGTATTGTCACAGATGATTCAGCAATATTAGTAGCCAATATTACCTGATAGACAACAGCCACAATCATCTACTGTGAATAATTATAATATAAATGGAATCTGAGATTAATAATGTTAGGAGAAGGAAAACCATCTAAAGTGAAAATTCCATCTGTGCCATGGGTAAATTAAAAGAAAATATTATGGAACAAATACGGAAGTAAAGCCATCATACATGCATCCATATAAAAGAAAATTATACAAGTATATAACACAAAACTAATAGTGGATATTTAGAACGTTATTACAAAACAATCCATGAAGTTTTTAATATCAAACACTTGAGTCCCTCAGGTTTCAAAATACACAAGACATTCCCTAGCGTTTATCTTCGTTAGACAATAGAGTCCCTCTCCCAATATTTCCGTTTAATCGAAATGACTGTTTTCGAATTTTAAAAAATTTTCAGGACTGTTTTGAGATTTTTAAACTCTTTGGGAACTATTTTATACTTTACTCTTCAAATCAAATTGGAAGGAGACCGTATTGTTTAACACAGATAAACATTGGGGCCTATTTTGTGTATTTTGAAACTTGGGAAACTAAAGTGTTCAACATTAAAAAAATTCAAGGACTGATTTGAGTAATTACTCAAATTAATAAAATTCTGCAGCATATATAAATGTTCAACATGCAAACACCCCACTTGCAAAATTATATAATCCACAATTAATATGGAGACTACTTATTCTACTTCCGCTGAACATCAATCATGGTTCACAGATAAATAAAGTATAAAGCAATATATGAAGCAACCAACACAAAGCTACACACATGCATCGATAGTCTTAAAAAACCTTTACTATTAACTGCACAACTAGCTGAATTAATTATAATTTAACAATTACTTTTCGATGCGACTTCCAAATCTTCATAGCCATGAGAGCTTGCTCGGTATCAATGCTGCGATGCAAAATATGAACTTTAAAAGTTGATTCAAGTGGCTTTAGAAGTCGCCATTGCTGCTCAAGTGAATAATATGTTGGAAGGAAAACCAGAATGCTTTTCTCAATATCTGGTTCATTCTCATGGATATGCAACACCAGGTTATGAATAAGCTGGTGAAAATCAGCCTGAAACTCAGGCTTGATGTAAGCATTGGCTGTGAAAGGATCTACTCCGGGAGAATACTTTGAATTCATTACTTCAGAACTTATTCCGATAGATTCAGCTACCTGTGCCAAAAAACATAAGCACTATCATCATGGTTATTACATCAATGAAATGAGCTTCAGAAAAATAATGATATGATATGCCAATTGAACACCATCTGTGTAACTTTTTATCATAAATGACATAAATTAAAACCATTAAATGAAATTTACTTAGAAAAGATATACAAGACTAGCGCTGAAAATTCGTGTAAATTATATATGCATGCCTGCTCAAGATATGAAACATGTCGCTGGAAAACAATTTTCTGATTAGAGCTAGGAATCGCAAGCACTTCAACCCGTTCACCTCTTCCAAGATCCTTAAAGTAATCCCTGTATCTTGAAATATCAGCAGTTGCAGACATCAAAACCACCCTGCATATCATAAAAACATAAAATTTCAATTGTTCTCATCTTTGAATCTCTCTTTATAGTTTGAAGAGAAAGTCAAACCAGAAACAAGCAAATAAGATAAAGATTGAAGATAGCATATATGTAATTAACTAATTATGCATTTTGCTGAACTCATCTGAACATTGAGGATGCTAACCTCAGGTCATTGCTCTTCAACAAGAACTGCTTCACACAAACAAGGACAAGATCAGACTCCACAGATCTTTCATGAACTTCATCAAGAATGATAGCTTTGTACTTAAGAGCAGCAGAGCCCTTATCTCGCAATTCATCCAACAAAACTCCAGCAGTTTTAAAAACAATCTTTGACCTGCAGTGTGGCATTATAAATGCACAGGAAGAAACAAAAATAAGTGCAAGCTCTGCTCCCTTCTAAACAATATAGCAAGTAGAATTATGCTGAAAAAGGTAAAAAAGAATGTCATATTCCTTTGTTGAGTGACTTCTTCATGACAATTGACAAATGACGATGTAGCCACCTATACTACATGCAAGTGTCAATCCATAATGTGTTATTATCATCATGTTAGACTTGTATGTTAGCATGATGTATAATAACATCCTTGCATCTCTCTCATTTCTTTATGTTACCAGAAGAAAGACTGTATGTTTTGCCGTCCAAACAGCCTCTTCTGTTACCAATTTGAGTCATAATTTATCTTCAACAAAAATATTTCAAGATATTGAATATATGAAGGCAATGGAGAAACAGGGCAAGATGAAAGAAGTGATTAAATAGCTATCCAACTCAACAATATCACTAAAGATATACGTATGTATGAACTGGCTACCCGGCTGATAAGTGTTTTGAGTGCCCAATGTGATACCCAACTTCCTCTCCCACTTCACAATTTCGAGCTTTTGCAACCATTTTGGCAACGGCAACAACAGCAAATCTCCTGGGCTGTGTGCACAAAACAGGCGACATGCCTTCGTCCAGAAGAAACTGTGGAATTTGTGAACTTTTCCCTAGAGTGAAAGGAGCAAAGATGTCAGAAACATGGAAAGAATAATCATTGCCGCCAAAATAGAACCTCACACTCAAATAGAATTTCCAAAAAACCTTAAACCTTAACCAAAGTTAGCCACACAATTTCCAAACAAAGTTACTGCGATGACTCATTCATCCTAAGAATTGCATGCTGAATTCCCTACTCAGCGTATTGTATGCCAATTTCTCTTCAAATAAGTTCCAATACTTTACTCAACAAAAATTATAATTTAATTTACTGTTAAGAACAGCATAACTATGTATCCATACACATATATAAATGAATATAACAACCCTTTTCACACAAAAACTTACTAGTTTTGGAAACTACAAATTTTCCTTCTCAACTATATCCAGGTGAGCCCTCAGGTGAGACTAATAAATAAATAAATAAATAAAAAGGTTCTCTAACGAGAAGAACCACCAAATTAGCTTAAGCACTAAGATATCATCTACCACTACCAGTCAATGCAAGTCAAACGCACAATCAAACACAGTCATGCAACATTTTCCGCTTACGGCTAACTACCAACACAAATACAGAGATTCAATCTCTCATGTTTGGCCACTAGACGAAAAAAGAACAGCGCCAAAAGCGAAGAACCACGAAAATAGGAAGCGAGTGATAGAGTCAATGACTCAATGCAGATCAAACGGAGAATCAAACAAAGTCACTCAACACAAAATTGAAGTTCAGAAATGAAAAGCCAAAACACATTGACGGTTATTAGAGAAAGGTTAACAAGTTTAGTTTGTTTGCTTTACCGCAACCGGCCTCGCCGACGATGAGCGTAACGCGATTCTCCATGATCTTCTCGACGATCTTCTTCTTCATAGCCATCACTGGAAGCGACGAGAAACTTGACTGTGATAACGGCAAAGTGTACGAAGCATTGTTGGAAGAAGAGGATGACGCCATTCTCGGAGTTTAGAAACCTTCGTCACACACACACTTCACACACACTCAATCTCGACGAAACGTTCCGAAACACTTACTCCGATTCTCTCTCACAGCGAAACGTCTCGTTTCGTCTCATTTCTCTGATTCTCTCTCTTCTTTCTGAGGAGAAGACGATTATCAGTGCGCGTCACTGGTCAGGTCAGTGGTTACCCACATTGGCACAGGCCGAAAGGCGCGAGGTTTTTATAGGGGAGGGAGTGATAGGATGCGGGCGAGTGCATGCGGAGCATGGTAGTGGAGTGTGTAGTTGACTGTGAGTCAACGAGATTTGGGGATTGATGATGTTGACTGTGACTTTGTTTTAGCCAAAGGTGACGATGATGCTGGTGATGGTGATGGTGTTGGGAATTGGGAGTGGGGGATGGTGCAGACTAATATGCACCTTGGTTTTCTAGGATACTTAGGTGGGAAGTTAGTTGGTAAAGATGGGAATCTCGCTGCCCTGGAAATTGCGGTCTGTGGAGAAAATGTAGGGTCGTGTTGCGACGGATTGTATAATGTTTTCACTTTTAATTCCGCGGTTCCGCTAATCATCTAAGTAAAAATTAAGCCAACTCAAGTCATTTAGTTGAAAAATAAATTTGTTATAAAAAAATTTATTATTCTTATTTTAAAATTTTAAAATTAGAAATAAAAAAGAATTAATTTAGTTCATTTATATTATAGTTTGTTTTTTAGACTTTTTTAAATTTGAGTTTAATTATATCTTTTGAAGCATGTCCAAAGAAATTATCATAGTTTATTTTTTTGTTATCAGTTAGTCATTAATATTTAAAAATATAAAATAAAAAATATTATTAAATTATTAGATTAAAAAAATAAATTAAAAAATTGAATTAATAATTAAATAATAATAAAAAATAATAAATTCTGATAATCGCTAATATTTTTTATATTTTTTTAATAATAATATACGTAGTCATGTAAAAATTGTTTTCCTCTAATGTAATATTGCGGATTAGATATATATGAAAATATTTATATTAATAATATATTAAAATTAAATTTTTAATTATATTAAATATATTTTTATTTTTTTATTAAATTAAAATAAAAAGAGATACAGTATTTTCACCTTTTATTTTCTTTTAACTAAATTAAATTTATATCAATATAATGAATTTGTATTTTTTTTATTTTGAATTTTCACTCTCGAATAAGAGTTTAAGCAAAAAATTGTTTGAAGAATTTTTTTAACTAAAAATGAAAAAAAAATATATAGAAAAAGCAAAAAGAAAACGAAATTAGTTGATTAGATTTATGTCTAGGTTAATAGCACAATGAATTCTTTTTTAGATAGAAGTCCTTCCACATATTATATTATATATTGCTTCTAAAGTAACTATTTTAGTTGTATCTTTAAATTAACATTAATTTTTGAGTAAATATCTGATCAATTTTTGCCTTTTAAAAAATAGATAACTCGCACCATAATTTTTGAAAAATGACAAATTGATTCATGTCCATCTTTTTTTTAGACATATAAACTCCCTGTGTAGCTTTTCTTGTTAAAAATTATAAAAAAAAATTGAGGTGTAACATTTAAGGTGTGAAGTGGCCTTATACATCTTATGTGGATAGCTGATTATTTGTTAGGACCATTAAATCTTTAGACACTTGGCAAAATAACGTCATTTTATTTTAAAGATAAATTCGTGTTTTACCATTTTGTCAGTCTAGATCTTATAGTTGCTATTTATATTAGGATTCGAACAAAGAAGAGAATAGACATGTCATTTCGGAACCGATTAACACTGTGGACAACTCAGAATTTGAAGGATCTGACTTTCTTGCATAATTCTGCAACTGCGACGACGAGTTTGGGATTGGAGTTGTTGATTTGTTTGGAGAGTTCGATGACAGTGTAAAGAGGGTTCGTAGTGGTGGTGATGATGCCAATGACGGCGGCGACGAGAAAGAAAATAAGGAAGTGGATGGAGTTCGGGGTAAAGATTAGGAGGAAATTGTGTTTTTGAGGCGGCAGAGGAGGACGTGAGAGAGCTTAGTGACGGTGGTTTTCAGTTGGCAGAAGGTAAGTGTTTTAGAGGTGTTAGTGATGTTTTGGAATAGGAATGAGGTGAAGGAGGTGATAGTTTTGGAAAGAAAAAAAATATTCTCAAGAACCTATATATTTTGTCGGCGCCATAACCGAATCATTCTATGATGATGGAAGAGTGCGTAAAATGGTAAAACGACATCGTTTTGCTAAATGTATAAAGACTTAATGATCCTAATGAATAATCAATTATATAGGATATATGTAGGTCATATTACACCCGAAATATTATAGTTCAGTTATTTTCAATAATTTTAAATGAAAAAAAACTACAAAAAAACTTAAATTGTTTTACGAAAGAGATAAACAAAATTTAATTTATTATTTTTTAAAGATTAAAATACGACTTGTCTATTTTCAAAAAAATATAAAAAATATTTACTCATAATTTTTCAATTTCAATTCCCAATCTCTTGAATTTCATGCATTAAGTCCTTTCTCAAAAAAAAAAAATATTGTGTTATACTATGAGCCTATGAGGTATAATTACTCAGGGTTTTTACTCCAACAATTTCTGACTTTCAAACAAAGGGAAAATGTAGCATATTATTTTATGTATTTTTTATCTTGGGCTTCGTGATATGTTTATATATTGTTTTATCTTGGGCTTCGTGCTATATTCATATACTCTTTACTTCCTGACCCATTTTGTTCCGTACATCCTCTTTCAAGCTTTGTTGATAATGCAACTCAGCAAAAATCTAAATGTTTGTTCACAATCCTTTTTTAAGACTCAACCAAAAAGTGCTTTAAGAAGAATAGAAAAAAAGCTAGACCAAAAAAAAAAAAAGAAAAAAATGCTTCGTTCACAAATCACCACTCTATCATCTCAGTGGTTCTTTAAAAAAAAAAAAAATCATCAAATTGAGTTGTAATTAAACCAATAATATAACTTATTCCGTAAAATACTAAACTTATCTAATACTTCTTTTTTTCCCCTCTCTTAAGTACTTTTAGACGCTAAAAAAAAAAGTCAATTCGCTTAACTCGCCAATTCAAACTATTAAAGTCGAGCTAATTACATTTTATTAATTCATTAAAAAAATAAAAATATCATATATAGTTATATACATTACAAATTAATTATTAACTCAGTCATAATTTATGTACAATACATATTTTTTTTAATTTATTTTAATATATATTTTATATGAAAAATTAATTTTTATTGTATGCAATTATAGGAGTATAATTGTTTTCGTTTTGCTTTTAGGCTTTATTTGTGTTTTAAAATAAAAAAATAAGACACTAAAAATAAGATATAAATGACAAAAATACTAAATTTAATGTTTTTATATTTTATTTGATAATAAAGTAGAATAAATTATAAAAAATTAATTTATTCTCAATTTTTTTATTAAAAAACTTGAAAAAAAATATAATAATAAAAAGTATAATTATAAAAATTTAAAAAATAATAAAAAATAAAAAATAAATTATATCTTTTATTAATATTTTTATATTTTTTATTAAAATAAATATAAAATATACTAATTTAATATCTTTAATTCAATATCTTTAAATATAATGTCTCTATATATATTTTATATGTCAAACATAATTTTGTGTTTCTATACTTTTTTTTCGATATTCTATCCTTGTAAATAAAGGCAGCCTTGATACTTGTGACTTGTGACGAGCTAATTCTAATGTCTGTTTTGGTAGGGGCACATAGTTTTAAACTTTAATGGATAGATAGATAGAAATGAATTTTTTTAATTTTTTAAAAAATTGTTTTATTAGGTGTGATATTTTATTATTTAATATTCTTTTTATCTTATTTAAAAAATATACGGTGAGATATTAAATGCGATAAAACTTTAAAAAAATTGAAAGAATCTATTATTAGATAAATAGATAAATTATATACTGAATCAACTTTATTATTATAGAAAGAACAAGGTTTAATTATTTTTTAGTTTTTATAGTTGTATAAAATTTTAATTAGATTTTTATATTTTTTATTTTAATTAAGTCTTTATATTATTTTTAATTTTATAATTAGATTTTTTTATGTCAAAAATATTAAAATTAATAGAATTTTTTTTCAAAATACATACAATTAAAAATTTAATTAGTTTTTAATTATAAATATTTTTAATTTGTAAAAAAATATTCAATTAATTCTAATTTTTTTATACTAAAAAATTATAATTAAAAAAATTAAAAATAATATATAAAATTTAATTTAAAAAATATAAAAATTTAATTATAAAAATTAAGAGATAATTAAGCCAATCATCCAACTTCATGAAAAAAGTATGTCTTTCTAGTTTCTTGAAGGGGCAACTTGGTTGTGATTTGTGAAGTAGGCTTTAATTTGAACTGACCCATAGTATTATACATACTACCACTCATGGTTTTTGTGAATTTTATAGCAGCAACGCCGAAAGGTTCATTGTTTTGACCCCAACTTTGATGTAGGCCATGTAGTTGACTAATTAAGGAGAACACATTATTGATTATTCCTTCAACTTGCAATTCTATACGGTGCCATTTTATTTAATCTTTGTGACGACTCTTGAATATTTGAAAGGGACTAGTAGGTTTAATTTTAATCACCATTTTTCTTATCCATAGGTCCTCCTATCTATGTTCCTTTACTTGCTCCTTCTTTCGTTACGTCACTAATTTCATGTTCTTTAACCTTTTCATGCTACCATCTTATCAAAATTAATTTCATTATCCCACGTCTCTTCTATCTTTTTCTTTTACTGTTTCTTCTGAATACCTGGCTATATATATATGCTATTTACATTTTTCAACTTATTAATTTAAAAATACTTGGTTAAGGCACGTGATGAGTTTGATGTAGACCATCGTGTAGTTGCCATAAGATATATATTCCACTATATGAGTCCGTTTGAAAAGTAGCCATTTTTTTAATTATAAAGATTATATTATGTATGTATGTTTAGTATTATTTTTGAAAAATATTTTTAATTTTTTACAAATTTTAATTGAGAGCTTTAGAAGAAATAAAAAATATGATATATTTTTTAAAATTATTTTATTATTTTCATTAAAAAATTGACTTAAAAATAAAAAAAAAACTATTGTACCATTTTTATTTTTGATTTTGTGAAAAATATTTTTTATTTTTATTAAAAATATTAGCTCTCTACTACCATTTTTACGTAATGTTGTATCTGCTATAAGTATTAATTTTCTATCATTATTTTCGTGTAATGTTTTATCTACTGATAAAAGTATTGAATCTCTATTACCATTTTCACACAATGTTCCATCTAAACCACCTGCTACATATGTTCTTTTTAAAAATCTTTTTTTTTTATCATTCTACCACTATATTTTTATTATTAAATTTATATTTAATATTATGTATGATATAATTTCAGTGATTAAATTATGTAAAATCGATATTCAATATTAAAAGATATTTGTTATCATTATTATTTTAATATTCATTTTCTTTATAACAAAAAATTATATTTTTTAAATTATTTATTCAAATATTATAATTTTAAAATAAGAATTTTTATAATTAAAAATTTAAATATAAAATAATTTATTTATAAACTATTATTAATAAAAATTATTATATTTTAATTTTTTAAAACAATTTATTTCATAAATTTACTCAAACTGTACCTAAATCTAAAACTTATTAATAAAATAGTGGCTGCCAATTTTTCATAAGGTAGCAGGTAGGTTTAATTTATTGTGACTATTGTGAATATTACATTGATGATAATTTTGAAAGGGACTCTTTTGTTTCATGCAATTAATCTCAATTTTTCTCCAATTCATTGGTCCAGGTATGTTCTTCTACTTGTTCCTTCTTCTGTTGTATGACTTGTATCACTAGTAGCACACACACTCTTCATTCTACTATATGCATCGTATTCCCCATAAATTTCATTCTTTTACGTCTCTTCTATCTTCTTTAACCGTTTGTGCTGAATGATATATTTTTTGCATGCTATACCTAAATTACATTATTATGTGAAAAAAAATAGTATATTATAGTGTGCAAGCACTAAACGCCCTTACGTACAAGTAAAATTTTAAGATTGTTTAAGGAAATAAAATCTGCTTTTTTATTATCTTATTACAACATGTTAAAAATATTAATTAACATAGCACGTTCTGATACCAGTATATATATATATATATATCTTTCTTTTTAAAATATTTAAAAAAAATATCTTTGTAAAATTATACAAAAATTGATACTTAATGACTAAAATTATACTCATTATCAATCATTTTAACAAATTTAATATATATATTTTTTATTATGTATCAACATTAATTAATATAATTTACAAATAAAATATATACATCTCATTGTTTGAATTAATTAATCAAATATTCGTTAAGAAATAAAACTTATAAATAATATGATTATATACTATAACGTCAAAATATTGATTCTGATGGCAGTATGCGTATTTCTCTTTCCTCAAAATATCTTAAAAAAATATCTTTTTTAAAATTATACAAAAATTAACATCTAATAACTAAAATTCTACTAGTGGTCAATTATTTTAATAAATCTGATTTATATCTTTTTTTATTGTGTATTAACTTTAATTAATATAATTTGTAAATAAAATATATACATCTAATTATTTGAATTAATTAGCTAAATATTCATTAAAGAATAAAACTTACAAATAATATAATTTTAAAATAATAAAACATGAGTAATAATTAAGAGTCTTAATTTATCTTTCTAATACTTAAATGAGTAAAAATTTAAATATATATTTTTAAATATTAAAAAATAAAAATACAAAAAAATTATTTAAAAATTAAAAAAATAATTATAAAAAATAAAATTAAAAAATAATAAAAATATAAATTAAATAAATATTTTTCGTATATCGCATAAATGATCGCACAAATGAATATGAGAAATAATATAATTTATGCATTCGTAATATGAAAAGGGCGTTCTTAAGTGCCCAAGATGTTGCTTGTGTGGCAACGCAAAGGAGTTTAATAAAAAAGGTTTGAGTTTGAATTAAATCGAACCAACTAAGTACTCAATTAAATGCACTTCATCTGCTTCTTAATTAATTGGTATGAATAACTTTTCAAAAATATTTAAGAGACCATATATAAAAATTAGTCTAAATCAGTCCAAAATTATTTTATTTTATATTTATTGATTATTTTTTAAATAAATACATAATATTAAATATAATAAATATGTATTTTTAGCTATTAAATAACACATAAAAGTATAGATATTAAATTAAATAAAATATTTTAAATTATTATTTTCCTAATGTTATTCTAACTTTTAGATGCATGAACCATGTTTTATAATTTATGTTAATAATATAGTCTGTTATGTTAATTTTATTTTAACTTTTTCACATGTAATAGTATAATCTAGCTTCGAACAATAGATTATGAATTAAAGAAAATTGTCATAAATGTAACTCATTTACTATAATTGCCAAAGAATCCATATGCAATTTTGTGTTTATCGGCTTATGAAAAATCATATATATCTTTCTTAAATATTTTTTTTTTATGTTTGTATGATTTTTAGTGTGATTTCCCTCTAAATAAAATACAACTAATTTAAAATAAATGGAGTACAAATTATGAAGTTAATTTTAAACGATTTTTTTATCAAGTCAAAAATTAATCCGTCATATATTAAAATTTTATTTAAAAATACGTTATTAATTGATAAATTATTACGTACATAACAAATAAGCGGTTTATTTCACTAACTGAAATTCGTTAATTTTAAACGAATCTAACCATAACAAAGAGTTTGCTCAAATGTTAAGTTAGATATCACTTAAACAATGTCCTTAAAAGTTGTGATATTGTGAATACAATTTGCCTTTCTTAGGACAAAAAATGAAAAAAGTCATCCATCAAAACCAACGTGCGACCCAAATCGGATCTAAATTGGTTGAAACAAAACCGAGTGTCTACTGCCGAGTGAACAAAAAATATATATAAAAATATTAAATAATTAATTTAGAGGGTTATATTGTTAGAAACTAATTTAAAAAAAAAAACTTATTTTAGTTCACATTCAAATTATGATGATGAGTTGGCTTCTAAACCAAAAAATATTAAACTTTCAAAACAAATCATCATTGCTGTTCATATATTCCCCCACTCCCAATTCTAGTTCCCATCTTAATATAAATTCTCTGTCCCTCCACTGTTGACAGCTTCAACTGCATTCCTTCAATCCCAGAAGGAAAAGGAAAAAAAAAAAGGGTAAAAGCGAAATTACCAAAAAACCCCCAAACCATTTCTCTCTCTCTTTCTCATCCAACAGAATCCATGGCGGAAGCATTGTTCTCGTACCTCTCCGACGACATCCTCGTATCAATCTTCTCAAAACTCGACGGCAGCGACCCTCGCCACCGCGCCGTCCTCTCCTCCGTCTGCACCCGATTCTATTCGCTCCTCCGCCAGCACCACCGCCTCCTCCTCCCTCTCCCTCCCTCCCACCACTTCCCCAACGACTCCACCAACACCCCTGAGATCCTCCTGAAGCTCCATTTCTGCTGCCCCGGCCTCCTCCACGCCGGCGTCGTATCCGAATCCGGGTTCGGATCCGAGGACCCGATTGGAAAAAGGCGAAAGCTTTGCAATCAAAAGGAACACTTGGCATCTGGGGTTTGGAGTTTGAGCAGAGAGCAAGGTTCGAAGCTTCTGGCTCGGCAATTCCGTGATGATTGCCTCTACATATGTGACTGGCCTGGGTGCTTGCATCTGGAGGAGAAGAGGAAGTACAGGCTGTTCCGGGGGGTGTTCGTGGATTTTAAGGAAACTAGGGTTTGGAAGGCCTTAAATGATGGGAAGAACAAGGTTAAGAGGAAGGTTGATGTTGGTGGTTGTGCTTTCTGTAAGAGTGAGGAGAGTTGGGACCTTCACTCTGCTTTCTGTCTGAGGAGAGTGTTTGGGTTCCATGATGATGGTGAACCTGTTGTTAGGGCTTTTGTTTGTGACAATGGTCATGTTTCTGGTGCTTGGACTGATGTCCCAATGTACTCTTGAGATTACTTTCATTTCATGTCCTCTTTTTTTTTTTTCATTTTTAATTAATCATCTATAATTACGCCCATTAAGTTGATTAGAGTAAATTTTGATTGATGGTAATATTAGGTGTAGTTAACTTCACGTGAAGTTGATATCGTTAAATGATTTAACTGATTTAATTAAATTTTTATCTAACGGTTCTCAGATATCAACTTCATATAAAATTGACTTCATCTGAATTTTTATCTAAAAATTATTATATAAATTAATATATTTGACTTAATTGTTGTTTAATAATTTTTATCTATAGACTTAACATTATTGAAGGTAGGTTTTCAGTATTTTCGACTAAGATATTAGTTTAATTAGACTATTTAACATTATTACCGTTGTGTGAATTTTATTGCCAAATATTTATATTGGAGTCGGTTATCCATGTAGTATATTTAAGTATCGTAAGTGTTGAAAGTTTGAATTTTATTTTGAATATTTGAATTTTATTTTGAATATGTAGTAATTTATTAATCGATAATTTTTTAAATAAAATTTAGATTTATAACAAATTAATCTTTATTTTGTAAGATTGGAGAATACTGTAAATAACAAAATAAAATTATTGTTGTGGTATTGTAATTTAATCTGATTTTATTATTGTTGTAATATTAATTAATGTGAAATTAGTTAATATTAAACAGCAAATGCTGCTGCTTCTTTATTTTTAAGAGTGTGTGAAATATTAAAAAGTGGTAGTTAGAATAGACCAAAAAAATTTATCGTTCCTCAACTATTTGTACAAGGTACAATAATAGTGTTGATTGATTGCGCACGAGATTGTAAAATTAAATCATACTTGAAATATGAAAGATGAATTTGAAGCTTTGTTCATAACCTTTTTGGAGAAAGGAAGGTTATACTTTGTGTCAATTCTAATTAGTACTGCATCGGAAGTTTGTAGTTTTATGGACATAAGATGAAAAGAAGGTTCCAAATAAAAAATAAAGATAAAAATATAAAATGCAAAGTTCTTTATGGAGTGTAGGATGAAGGAAAGAGATAAAAAAACATGGTTGAATTGAACGATTGATGGGGCCAAATTCAGGACTATATGTTCATTTTGAATCGTTGATACTGAAATGGTAATTGTTAGGATGCCTCTATCTAAAAGAGAGAAAAAAAATCATATTTAATTTAAAAATATAAAAGTAAATAAATTTTAAATATTTAATACTTATCTTAAAAGTAAATTTGAAAATTCGATAGTAAATTCAAGAGCAAAGATATTGTTTGTTTTTAGATATTGAGATTGAAATTAGGAAGATTCAGTATTGTGTTTGGTGATCAAAATCTCTTTAGTATTTTCAAAAAGTGAACAGACAAAGAACTGAAAATTTTAAAAAGAGAGTAAAACTTTAATAACATTTCTTTTAAAAAATATGCTCGTATAACTTTTTAAATTTAATTTTTTATTTTTATATTTATCTTAAATTAAATATAATATTGAGATATAACTTAGTCCAATATATTTTATACCAAACACAATAAAAAAATTTAATTCAATCATTATCTCTCTGTCTCTGTCTCTATCTTCACGATCTCATTTTTTCGATCAAATCTCTTTTTTTTTTGTCAATAGATTGAACAATCCCAATTTTAAGTACACTACAGCCTAAAGAATTTGCATACTGAAATTGAGTAAGCATCTTTTTTTTTTCCTTTGGTGGTGACATAAAATAAACTCATTGCCATGCACACTTTTATTGTGGGCTTTTGCCACTTTGCTTCATCTAATTTTTGTTTGCTCACTATTGTAAGTTGGGCTTTAGGAAAATCATATCCATTCAACTAAGAAACTAAGGTGCCCCAAACCAATGTTTCATTAAAATAAAACCCACACATATTGTTTCAACCAAGAAGACTACAAGAGAGGGAAAAAAAAAAAGAACGAAAGAGAGAAAATGACAAATTTAATTGAATATTGGTGGAAAGTTTTTATTTTTCCGAGCTTCTTCTAACTAATAACTTTTTGCATGAGCGCCAATTTTATGGAAACATGGAAATAAATATTGATAAGGTATTTGCATAAAATAACGCGTTAAATACATGAAAAAAGTTCGTGATGTACTAATATACAACATAGTAAGTAATTCACTAATTTGAGCCAATACAATGATAAAAGCGAATGAATTACTTCGTTGTACAATTAAAAAGAAAGGAAAAAAAAAGGTGAGAATGAAATAAATTGTTGTATATTATTAGAGGAACACATAAATATTCTCATTGAGGTGCATTTATTTTCCTAGTAGAAACTAGAAACAACAAACAAAGTCGTATGTCGTGATTCATGACTGAAGAAACAAGAAAGTGTCGCATTCCTACTTCCCAATGACGGCGTTTACTAAGAAGCTTGAAACCCTCCAATTAAATGAGCAAAAGCACCGGCATCGAATTTTGCTTTAGTAAACTTTTAAATAAGAGGAAGTATTAGAAACTAATAGAATATTTATATAATACGTACAATAGAAATTTAGGGATATCCAATTCAGTATTAGAGATATAATCATTAGTGTTACTTTTTTCCATCAGTTTAAGCTTTTAAGATGAATGATATCATGACATGGTATCAGAGTTCTAGATCCGAAAAGTCAAGAGTTTGATCTTTGGTGAATCCCAAAATCAGCTTAAATTTTTTAGATGAATGGTTTTATGACATAAGATGTTTATTATACCTAATACTGAAACTCATATAGTTCATTGTACAGATTGTACAAATATTCCATTGACAAATAAAATTCAGATTCGATTCATAATGAATTAGTTTTAATCTATTAAATTGAGGGATATCATTGATAATATAAAAAAAATTCACAATATATATTTTTTAGACGAAAATGCATATTTATACTTTTGTTGTTTCATAAACTTTTCATGACATAGGACATTTTTAATACTAATTTTAATTTTATTCTGAGTTCTACAATAATATTTATAGGATCATATATTATAAATAATAGTTTAAAATTTAAAATAAAATTTACTCCTCCAATACTTAGTCTTAATTCATTTAGAATTTTATATTATTTTTAATTATTTTATCAACATAATTATACGAATGATAAAAATTTTTTAATTTTTCATCAAAATAATACTATATTTCTAAAGTAATACCAATTTCATATATATATATATATCAATTAATTTATTTATTGAAGATATAAAAAATAATACCCTAAAAACACTCTATATATTAAAGGTGTGTTCTAAGCAAAAAAAAATTTAACAGAATATGCTTACTATTCGTCAAACAAAGTTTATTTTGGGAACTGAGTATTAGACCAAAAAAAAAAAATCATTAAAAATTTGTGAAATGAAATTTTTATATATATTTTTTGTGTATGCTATTTTCTTATTTTTTAAGTATTTTTTTTCATTCTATCAATTATTTATAGAGTTTAGTTTTAATGTGCAAACAAAATAAGTTAATTTATACAATTATTTAATTATATCTATTTTTTTTATCACTCACGCTTTGATGGTTAATATGACAATATATCATTGGATACATATATAAATTTTTCTTACATCATCAATGTATTAATAATAAAATTTTATTTTTAATACTGAAAGCAAAAAGACTTAAAAATAATACGCATATTTGAAAAATTACCGATTTTTGTAGATATTCCTAACTTTATTTTAGGATTACCTTTTGTAGATAATTTACACCAAACATCTAAACAAAAGGAGACAATGAAAAACGGCCAAACAAAATTAAATGATGAAATTGGTAAAAATAAAATTAATAACTGAGAATTGTTAGATTAAATCAGTCAAATTATTTAATAATTCTCAATTATCAACTTCGCGTGAAGTCGACTGCACCTAAATTTTCATCTTTAACTTAATAATACATCATAGTCATAAAGAGGCGTATGGTTTTTGGCGAAGTGAAAAGCTCAACAATTACGTTTCTCTTTCTCTGTTAAAAATGGACAAACCATCTAAGTCATCCTTCCCATTTTTGGACTTTTGCATCAAGATGTTGACCTACCATGCATGCATCTCATCATGAAGAGGCAAATTCAAAAAAAAAAGTCCTTGAATGCTCACTGAATTTTGTAAAATTTGCTTCACAAACTCAAGTTTTTGCCTATACTATGTTGATCGAAATGATCCTGAAATCCTGAATTGAAGAGATACCTAAAAAATAGGAAGTGTTAATTAGGGTTAGTTAGTTTAAGGGTATTATAATAATTTTAAATTTTTAGTAATGTTTTTTGTTTGATTTACATATTTGCTGTCAGCATTAAAAATCAAATCAAATCCAAGAAAAAACTGTTAAATTTTATTTTTCGATTTTTTTTGTTTTTAATTTACTCGGTTATCTTTTTTAATTCGGTTGATTAGTTTTATTTATTTGAGAGTATAATTATAACCAATTAGATTAATTAATATTATTTAATATATTTAATGAATATTTATTATAAAATATTATATTTTTATTATTTTGATTTTCTTAATATTTATAAATACTCATATATATATATATATATATATATATATATATATATATATACTTATTGTATCATTCATAACAACTTAAATAAATATAAATTCTTTTTCTATTGCTCTGTCTTATTTTTTTTTAATAATTCGAATTAGATGATTTTGTACATCACTATCCTATATTCTCAGCAAATAAAAATGTTTGGTAACTAAAGAAAATCAGTCAAAAACAAATATAACTTGTCTTATTTAACATTCATTAATTATTATAATAATTAATGAATGCTAAATAAAAAAGTTTTGATAATTTTTTTTGTCTCCCTAACATTACCCGCAAACAGAAATGTTTGATGTAGGAAAATGGTGTAGCAATTTCTTGAAGGGTATAAATACTTCTATTATTGGAGCTACTATTAAAGAAAGGTCAATCACATGTTTCTAATGGCATCTTTTGAGTAGGATATGATCTTTGATTTTATATTTGTTTGCCTTAGAGTTTCATTTTCATAGGGTTGATAGTGTTACGATGGGTAATCGGAGATTAATGGACTGGACTGTATTAGCCGGCCCGATCGTCGGCGGATTGTAGCCTCAGAGAAGGTTTGTGCGTTGGAGCCTCCTACCGACTTGTGTTCGTGAGTGAATGGGGGGTGGTACCTGCAAAGACACTCCGATGCCTAAGTTAGCAAGGGTGTGAGCAGGTCTATAATGTATTGGGCTTAGAGATACCTGAAGAGTGTCAGTGAATTTATAGTGGTGAGCCAATAACCACCGCTGAAGTAGTGCCACCCTTTTAGGGTGATAACCGTCCCTTTATCTTAGGGAGGTTAAGATATGGCTTCTGGAAGTGGTTAAAAAGATTTTAGGGGCATTTACTCATTTGGATTGATGTTGATCTGCCAACTATTCTCCGTCCCGACTTCTTTGGAGCGAAATCGTAGTCAAGACCGACTTCTCAGTACGAAGGTCGGTGCTCAGCAAGGCTCAATCCTTTGGACTAGGCCTTTCGTTTGGACCTGGGCCTTTATTATTGGGCCAGGGTATGAACAGTGCCCTACTCGAGCCCAAGATCTCTTTAAGACTTGGGTTCGAGTAATTTACTCGGGTTCGTAGCCGACTTTCTTAGAGAAGACGAGGGTTTTTAAACCGACGTGATTTTTGTGGCCTTTTGTTTCTGACAGTGACGTCTATTCAAGCGTCGTGTCCGTTAGGGATGCGCCTAGGGATTGATGGCTTTGGTAACGGTGCATTCTTATTAACGACTGCCCCGTTTTTACCATTATGCCCCTAAAGTATTTATAAATACTTTTCCCTCTCTTTCGTTATTTTCTTTCTGCAATTTTTCTAATTTTTCTCTTCGTTCGTTCTTCATTCGTTCATGCCACACTTCTGCGTCTCGAAGCTTTACTTCCTGCAACCCTCATTTTCAGATAAAGGTCAGTTTTCTTTCCTCTTTCATATTTTTCGTATGCCTTTATTTTGTAGATAAGTAGGTTTGTAGACTTCTGCTTGGTTTCTCTTTCTCCCCTCTAGAGACCTTGTTTTTTATTTTTCCTTTTCTTTTTTCCTTTGTAGGTTTCCTCATCTTCTTTAAGAAAAGAAAATAGCTTCCGTAGATTGGGTTGATGTTACTGTCCTAGGGGAGGAGCCGTTGGTTGATGTTGAGTTTATTACCCATCTTCGTACTCACCACCGGCTCTGTACCTCGGATGAGGACGAGCCTAAGTATGAATTGCTTATCCCAAGTCCAGAGGACCGAGTTTGCCATGGGAGGGCCAACGAAACGGCCCCTCATTTCTTCTTTATGTATGAATGCATGATCACCCGTTTGGGCGTTTTTCTACCTTTTTCAGATTTTGAGATGTCTGTTTTACAACACTGCCAGGTTGCCCCTACCCAGCTTCACCCCAACTCTTGGGGTTTTTTGAAAATTTATCAATTTATTAGCCATGCTTTGGAGTTCCCGACCTCTCTGAAAATCTTTTTCCATCTTTTCCATATGACCAAGCCCTTCAATGGGCTAAACAATAAACAACAATGGGTTTCCTTCCGAGCCATACAAGGTAGGAGAATCTTCACCCTTTTTGACAAATCCTTCCACGAATTTAAAAATTATTTTTTCAAAGTGCAAGCTGTAGAGGGTCACCACCCCTTTTTTCTGGATGATAATTCTTTTCCTCGCTTTCCTTTATACTGGCTGGAGGCCTCCCCTTGTGAGAAATATGGTCTGGATGACCTGGATGAAGTAGAGGCCGCCATTGTGGGGTTCCTCCGAGAAGTGTGGGGGAGGGCCCCATATTTGGACACTAAAAAGTTTCTCCAAGGGTCTCCGACCTTTATCCAAGCACAGCTAGGTAGCTTTCATTTGTTTGTTAGATTTCTGACTCGTTAACTGAACTTTCCAACTTGTTTAGTTCATTAGCTATTACTTTATTTTTCAGAAATGGCGAAGACGAATGCTCAGGAATCTTACCAGAGAGTCCAGGAGGCCAAAGCAAAGTCTCGCGCCAGGACTGGTGGTACCAGGGTTATCTCTCCTCCTCCTCCTCCTCCTCAGAACGTTGGGACTCTCTCCAAGCCCATTGTGATTTCTTCTTCAGTTTCCTCTCAACTGCCCCCCGTCGTCCGACCCTCCCCTGAGCCAGAAAAGAAGAAGCGCAAGACCTTAGAGTCTGGCTCTTCTGGTGAGGTTAAGGCGAATGCTCTTGCATTCGTCCGAAAGAACATCTACCCCCATGCTCGTATAAGCATGGATGATGTGTCTGTTCGGAGCCACCTTACCACTATGGTTGAGGAGAGTCTCAAGGCGGCGGGGGTTTGCAGCAAACTTTTAGATATTTTTGAGAAGGCTCCTCTCAGCTCTTTAGGGATGACCTCGAGGGTCGAGGAGCTGGAAGGAAGGCTTCGCTCATACCAAGAGCATGAGAGGGAGTTGAAGGAGGAAGTCGCCAAGCTGAAGGAGGAGAGAGATGCCCTCCGGGAGAAGGGGAATGTTTTACAAGCCCAATGCAACATGGAGATGGATTTGAGGAAAACAGCGCAGGCTAGCTATCAAAGTTTATTCAATGATCTTGTGTCTGTGAAGAATGATCTGCTGAATTCTCGGAAGGCATACAATGAGTTGGAGGACTCTATTGCTGATGGCGCCGAGGAGTCTTGGAGGATCTTCCTGGAGCAAGTCAGAGTTATTGCTCCCGACTTGGATCTTTCTCCTTTACATACTGACAAAGTTGTTATTGACGGAGCCATAGTTGATCCCCCTGTCCCTGTGATCGTTTCTGAATCAGAGTTGAAGACTCGAGGGCAGAGGATCATTGAGTCTCCTCCTCGTGGAAAGGATGTTCCGAGTTCTTCAGCAGTTCCTCCTATTTCCTCTTCATCTCCTATGGATGCCCCTCTTCGCGGTCCTGGTGGCGCTTCTCCTGACTCCGGTGGTGGTGATCTGTCTACTCCTCTTCCTAAAAAATGATTTGTGGGCTATTTGGGGGCCCGGCCTGTGGGTCCCCAATTTTTAAACTCTTTTATTTGCTTTTGGTTGGTGGTGTTTGTCGAACAATTTTTTTTGGCCTTTCAAGGCCGTAAACAAAATATTTAAAAATACCTTTTTAAATAAGGGTTTTAAATTAGCAAAATAAATACCCTTTTTTGGATAAGGGTTTAAGTTACCTTATGCGTGTATGCTTTTCTGATTTTGATTTTTCGAAGTCCCCTTGATTTTTTTCTGAAAACCTTTCCCTTTGGCTTGTCTGTTTTTCTGAGCCTTTTTGTTTAAGGACTTTAGGACAGCCTTTAAACTTTTTCCTAGGTTTTTCAATCTCTTTTTTTGTTACCCCTTATACTTAACTTTGCTTTATTGAGTTCTTATGACTTAGGTTATTTTTGCGATGCGTTTTTCTTCTACTCGGTTCTTCACTCCGATTTACGGGTCGAAGTGTTTCCGAGCTTCTCTACTCGGGTTTTCATTTCGACTTATGAGTCGGATTGTTTCCGAGTTTTTTACGATCAACTTATATAACCTCTTTACACCGACTTGTACCTCGTTGTTTTATCCTGACGACCATCTAGATCGATTGATGGGATTTTCACGTTTTGTCGAGCTTAAGTCGGCGCGTTTCGTAGGAAGACTTAGAAAATAGAAAGGAGTTTATAAGAGATATTGTAAATGAAAAAAGATCTTTTATTGATTGGGGAGGTACCTTCTTGCTACTAAGGGTTTTTAATAGCCTATTTTCCCTTAGCCTCTACTATGATGCCTCGTTAAAAACCCTCCTCCAGAAAAAACCCTTTGATTTTGGGAAAAAATCATGAAGTTGGAAAAAGTGTACATCAGGGAGTAGAGTTCGCTTTTAGCTGTAGTACATTTTCATATTACAAGCATGCCACGACCTTGGGAATTCAGTGCCGTTCAGGTTGGTCACTCTGTAATAACCTTTTCCTAAGACCTCATTGACTTTGTATGGTCCCTTCCAATTTGCAGCGAGCTTTCCTTCCCCCGATTTGTTGACTCCAATGTCGTTTCTGATCAAGACCAAGTCGTTCAGGGCAAATGTTCTTTGAATGACTTTTTTGTTGTACCTTATAGTCATCCTTTGTTTCAGCGCTGCTTCTCTTATCCGGGCTTGTTCTCGTACTTCGGGAAGTAGGTCGAGCTCTTCTTTGTGCCCCTGTATGTTTCCGATCTCGTCATGGAGAATCACTCTTGGGCTTTGTTCGTTGACTTCTATTGGTATCATGGCTTCTACGCCAAAAACTAGTCGGATTGGGGGGTCGTCCTGTAAGCCCATAGCACTTGTGGGAGCTCTTCTGCCCAGGCTCCTTTTGCATCTTGTAACATTTTCTTTAGTTCTGTCAGTATGACTTTGTTGGCTGCCTCGGCTTGCCCATTGGCTTGCGGGTGTTCCACTGAGGTGAACTGGTGCTTGATTTTCATACTGGCTACTAGGCTTCTAAAGGTAGAGTCGGTGGACTGGGTTCCATTGTCTGTAGTAATGGAATAAGGTATCCCATATCTTGTGATGATATTTCTGTAGAGGAACTTCCGACTTCTTTGAGCAGTGATGGTGGCCAATGGTTCTGCTTCTATCCACTTTGTGAAGTAATCTATTCCCACGATCAGGTATTTAACTTGTCCTGGTACTTGGGGAAAAGGACCTAATAAATCCATTCCCCATTTTGCAAAGGGCCATGGAGAAGTGATACTGATGAGCTCTTCTGATGGAGCCACGTGGAAATTTGCATGCATCTGACATGGTTGACACTTTTTCACAAACTCTGTGGCATCTTTCTGCAAGGTCGGCCAGTAGAATCCAGCTCGGATTACTTTCCTGGCTAGTGACATTGCTCCGAGATGGTTTCCACAGATCCCACTATGTACTTCCTCTAATACCTCGGCAGTTCTTGAGGTCGGTACACACTTTAATAATGGTGTTGATATTCCCCTTCTGTAGAGAATATTTCTCACCAGGGTGTAGTGTTGTGCTTCCCTTCGGATCTTTTTTGCCTCTTTCTCCTCTTTAGGGAGGATGTCAAATTTCATGTATTCGACCAAGGGGCTCATCCATCCGAGGTTTAAACCGACTACCTCAAGTACTTCTTGTTTGTCTTCTGTTTTTACTACTGAGGGTTCCTGGAGGGTTTCTTGGATCAGACTTCTGTTGTTCCCTCCCGGTTTGGTACTTGCTAACTTGGATAGGGCGTCCGCTCTGCTGTTTAGATCCCGAGTTATGTGTTTGACCTCGGTTTCTGCAAAGCGCTTAAGGTGCTCCAGAGTTTTCTCCAAGTACCTCTTCATATTTGGGTCCTTTGCCTGATACTCTCCACTTATCTGGGAGGTCACCACTTGTGAATCGCTGTATATCATCACCTTTGTAGCACCGACTTCTTCTGCCAATTTCAATCCAGCAATCAAGGCTTCATATTCTGCCTGATTATTTGAAGCTGGAAATTCAAATTTTAGTGAAACCTCTATCTGGGTTCCTCTTTCATCTACCAATATTATGCCTGCGCCGCTTCCTGTTTTATTGGAGGATCCATCTACATAGAGTTCCCATGTAGTTGGTTTTTCCTCCTGATCCCCTGCGTATTCTGCAACGAAGTCGGCGAGGCATTGAGCTTTAATCGCTGTCCGAGTTTCATATCTTAAGTCGAACTCGGAGAGCTCTATTGCCCATTGAACCATTCTCCCCGCAACATCCATCTTTTGGAGGATTTGCTTCATGGGTTGGTTCGTACGGACTCTTATTGTGTGGGCCTGAAAGTAAGGTCGTGGCCTTCGTGAGGCTATTACTAAGGAGTAGGCAAACTTCTCTAGTTTGTGGTACCTTAGCTCAGGGCCCTGTAGAACTTTACTGATGAAATAAACTGGATGTTGTCCGACTTCGTCTTCTCTTATCAGGGCTGATGAAACAGCTTTGTCCGCTACGGATAAGTACAGGACGAGGTCTTTTCCAGATACTGGTCGAGTCAGAATAGGAGGTTTGCTTAAAAATTTTTTGAACTCCTGGAACGCCTCCTCGCATTCCGGAGTCCATTCAAACTGACATCCATTTCTCAATAAGGAGAACAGAGGAAGGGATTTTAGTGTCGATCCTGCCAAGAATCTGGAGAGGGCTGCAAGTCGGCCATTCAGCTGCTGGACTTTCCTCAAACTAGTCGGGCTTTTCATCTCTAGGATGGCTCTACACTTATCGGGATTGGCTTCAATCCCTCTTTGTGTTAGCATAAATCCTAGAAATTTTCCTGCTTCCACCGCGAAGGCGCACTTTGAGGGATTTAGTTTCATCCCGTGCAGCCTTATGGTGTCAAAGACTTGTGAAAGGTCGGACAAGAGGTCGACTTCTTTCTTGGTCTTTACCAGCATGTCGTCGACATATACTTCCATTAGATTTCCGAGGTGAGAAGAAAACACTTTATTCATCAACCTTTGATATGTGGCTCCCGCATTCTTCAATCCGAATGGCATGACCACGTAGCAGAAATTAGCTCTGGGTGTGATGAATGATGTCTTCTCTTGGTCTGGCTCATACATTGGGATTTGATTATATCCCGAGTAGGCGTCCATGAACGATAAGTATTGATACCCCGAGCTAGAGTCTACTAGGGTATCAATGCTTGGCAGTGGATAAGGGTCCTAGGGACATGCCTTATTTAGGTCAGTATAGTCAACGCACATTCTCCATTTACCATTTTGTTTCTTAACTAGCACTACATTAGCTAGCCATGTTGGGTACTTGACTTCTTTGATGAAGCCAGCTTCTAAAAGTGCCTGTACTTGTTCTTCCACTACGAGAGCTCGTTCAGGGCCGAGCTTGCGTCTTCTCTGTTGAACAGGTCGGGATCCCGGGTAGACCGAGAGCTTATGTGACATGAGCTCGGGATTTATCCCGGGCATGTCGGAGGCCTTCCAGGCGAAGAGATCGGAGTTATCTCTTAGGAGCTTAGTCAACCCTTGTTTTAGGGTTTCCCCTAGGTTGGCTCCTATGTGAGTATTTTTTCCTTCCTCTTTGCCGACCTGTATCTCCTCCGTTTTTCCTCCCGGTTGTGGTCGCAGCTCTTCTCTGGCCCTTGCACCTCCGAGCTCTATTGTGTGAACTTCTCTGCCTTTTCCCCTCAGATTTAGGCTTTCATTGTAGCATTTCTTTGCCAATTTCTGATCTCCCCTTACCGTTGCTATTCCCGCTGAGGTCAGGAACTTCATGCAGAGGTGGGGAGTGGATACCACTGCTCCGAGTCGATTAAGGGTAGCTCTGCCGATTAAAGCATTATATGCTGACCCGACATCGATGACTATGAAGTCTATACTCAGAGTTTTTGATTTTTCCCCTTTTCCAAAAGTGGTGTGGAGGGGCAAAAATCCCAGTGGTTTTATTGGCGTGTCCCCTAATCCGTATAGAGTGTCGGGGTAGGCTCTTAATTCTTTCTCATCCAACCCTAACTTGTCAAAAGCGGGCTTAAAAAGGATGTCCACTGAGCTTTCTTGGTCTACTAGGGTTCTGTGGAGATGGGCATTGGCTAGGATCATAGTTATTACCACTGGATCATCATGTCCAGGGGTTATTCCTTGCCCATCTTCTTTAGTGAATGAGATGGTGGGGAGATCAGATGACTCTCCTCCGACCTGATAGACTCTCTTGAGGTGCCTTTTGCGAGAGGATTTTGTGAGTCCCCCTCCCGCGAACCCCCCTGAGATCATATGGATATCTCTCTCAGGAGTTGGTGGTGGTGGGTCTCTTCTGTCGATATCATCTCGCTTCCTCTTCCCATGACTGTCCGACCTTTCTATGAGATATCTATCAAGCCGACCTTCTCTAGCCAGCTTTTCTATCACATTTTTAAGGTCGTAACAATCGTTCGTGGAGTGACCATATATTTTATGGTACTCACAGTAGTCGCTGCGGCTTCCCCCCTTTTTATTTTTGATGGGTCTGGGGGGTGGCAGCCTTTCAGTGTTGCAAATTTCTCTGTACACATCCACTATTGAAACTTTTAGAGGAGTGTAAGAGTGGTACTTCCTTGGTCTGTCGAGACCGAGTTCTTCCTTCTTCTTGGCCTCCCTCTCCCTCTCTTTTATTGAGGGAGGGTGCCCAGGTCGCCAACTCAGGTCTCTCAGCTTAGCATTTTCCTCCATGTTGATGTACTTTTCAGCTCTTTCCTGCACATCACTCAAGGAGATGGGATGTCTTTTGGATATGGACTGCGAGAAGGGACCTTCTCTAAGCCCATTGACTAACCCCATTATTACTGCCTCGGTGGGCAGGTCTTGAATCTCCAAACATGCTTTGTTGAACCTTTCCATATAGGTTCGTAGGGACTCTCCGACCTCCTGTTTTACTCCTAGGAGGCTTGGTGCATGTTTCACTTTGTCTTTCTGGATAGAGAACCTCATCAAGAACTTCCTTGATAGGTCTTCAAAGCTGGTGATTGACCTTGGAAGGAGGCCCTCGAACCACTTCATCGCTGCCTTTGACAGAGTGGTCGGGAAGGCTTTGCAGCGTGTTGCGTCAGAAGCATCAGCCAGGTACATCCGACTTTTGAAATTGCTTAGGTGATGCTTCAGGTCCGTGGTTCCGTCATAGGAGTCCATGTCTGGGCTTTTGAAGTTTCTCGGAACTTTTGCCCTCATTATATCCTCGCTGAAGGGATCCTCCCCTCCTAAGGGTGTTTCTGCACGTTCGTCGCGGGAGTTCCGACCTTTGAGGGAGGATTCCAACTTCAAGAGTTTTCTTTCTAACTCTTTCCGTCGTTCCGTCTCCTCTTTTAGGTTCTTCTCAATCTTCCTTTGTTGCTCCCGTTCCTGTTCTAACTGCTCCAAACGGTTTTGGTGGACGTGGACCAATCCCATGAGTTTGGTTGCATGGGATGGTTCATCATTTTCTGATTCGCGGCCTTTTAAGGAATTTACCTTTGGATTTTTTACTCCAGAGGTGCCTTCCCTGTGATGGTCGCTGATTCCCTGGTGGAGGGCCATATCTGGGTTATTATTTCCAGTTTTCTGATTCTCTTGTTCAGAATCTGTCTCCACATGTCCTTCTTCAGGGAATCTGTCCGTCATCACTGGTTGATCTCTCGGGTCCCCGGCAACGGCGCCAATGTTACGATGGGTAACCGGAGATTAATGGACTGCACTGTATTAGCCGGCCCGATCGTCGGTGGATTGTAGCCTCAGAGAAGGTTTGTGCGCTGGAGCCTCCTACCGACTTGTGTTCGTGAGTGAATGGGGGGTGGTACCTGCAAAGACACTCCGATGCCTAAGTTAGCAAGGGTGTGAGCAAGTCTAGAATGTATTGGGTTTAGAGATACCTGAAGAGTGTCAGTATATTTATAGTGGTGAGCCAATAACCACCGCTGAAATAGTGCCACCCTTTTAGGGTGATAACCGTCCTTTTATCTTAGGGAGGTTAAGATATGGCTTCTGGAAGTGGTTAGAGAGATTTTAGGGGCAGTTACTCATTTGGATTGATGTTGATCTGCCAACTATTCTCCGTCCCGACTTCTTTGGAGCGAAATCGTAGTCAAGACCGACTTCTCAGTACGAAGGTCAGTGCTCAACAAGGCTCAATCCTTTGGACTAGGCCTTTCGTTTGGACCTGGACCTTTATTATTGGGTCAGGGTATGAACAGATAGTAACCTACTACATACATATATATGCTTATTAAATTAAAAATATTTAGTAGACAATACCTATCTCTTAAATTATCTTTTTATTAACAGGGGGTAATTAAGTCCACCAAGTGCAATCTAATCCGATCTAATTAAATTAAAAAGTCATAAATATACCAAAAGTTGGAATTGAATTAATTAAGGGAGTACAAAATTATCAACGGCATTGTTACTACCCTTCATTGATTGCTTTCACATGTCATATTCTTTGAAATGTCATTTAATTATAAAAAAGTACGACATTTTCACTTCTATATTCTAAATTTATTTTTAATAGTTAATAATTATTATACATGTTAATAACAAATATAAAACAAAATATTGGAGAACTAACTTATTTTAGTCAACAATAGGCATTTTTTAAAATTATTTTATTTATCTTAAATTATAGATTTTAAATTCTTAATTTTAGACCATAATAAATTATAAATTCTAAAAAAAATTGACTAATGTTAACTAACTTAAAGTTATTTTTTTATACCTTCTAAAAAAATTAATATAACGATTATTTTGAACAAAAGTAACCTGAAAAATTCACTTGAATGAAAAGTAATGTAATAAAATTAAAGTTAAATTACTTGTTAAACAAAAACAATATAACACTTTTTTTTCTATATAATTATTGGCAAACACTTGATTCTCATAATCAAAGACTATTAGGTTTACTTTAATTTTGCATGTATTTTCTCTTGCTTTTTTCTCCCAAAACTTAATATAATTGCATTAATTTTTTAAATTTATTTATTATAAGATATTTGTATCATGGATATCATGTGTTTAATAATTCGTCCCTAACTTTTTAGAGTTAACATTGCAATCTTTTAGAAATTGATGAGTATCGGTCTAACTTATTTTAGAAACAAAACTAACTTGAAAGATGAGAATTGTCTCAACCTTATAAAACTCTTCAGCTTTCAATTTTTGATTACGTGGAATTTGAAACTATAGACAAATAAAAAAAAATGTATTCAGTACAATGTCGTTTTCTTTCAACTATTTACGTATACATATATAAAAAATCAATTTTTTATATAAAATATATATTAAAATAAATTAAACAACATGTATATTTTATTGAGGATATTAGTGTGTAAATAAATAATAATAAAAGGTAATTATGTTAGTATAAAATTATAAACAATACATCTATTTATTTTCTAATATATATAAATATATAATAATTAATTTAATAATTAATTTTTTAAACATACGCATAAATACAATTTTTTTTATAGTGAAAAATGTGCACCGTAAATTGGAAAACTCATCATTTAATTTATTTCAACCATCGTTATATATATGATTGTTTTTTTCCCTTTGAAAACGAATATAATGTTGGACCTTAAAGATAGCAATCTTAATAAAATATAATTACGTTGTTGTCAACACGTTTCCTTTTTGTAGCTTTTATATACTTTCCTTTTATTTTTTTTATTAGGATTTATTATTTGTTTGCACGGTCATGCACATGTACTAAGAAAAAAAAAACGTACAAATTTTTTTCCCACCAATACTCATTTAAATATAGTAAAATCAAATCCATATTTTGTTTACTCTAACTCGGAATTAAAAATTAAATTTATATTTATATTGAATAATACATGTGATAAAATGGATAAAATATTGATATTGGATCCAATTTCTTTTTTGTCAATTATTGCTCGGCATTCTTCAAAAATTAGAGGGCATGCAATTTACCTTTTCTTACATATTATCGTATATAAAATAAATCTCTCTGCATATTTTATTCGAATATAGAAAAATATGTTTTAAATTAAATTTTAGATAATTAATAACTTATCATATATTTTTTATTCTCACGGAATTATATAACTTAATTAGTAATTAAATACTTGTATAATTCTTGAGAATATTTAATGTGTTCCGAAAATTTATTTTATACAAAATTTAGTTATGTATCAAATTAGTTAAATGTATGATAGTTCATTCAATTCTTACATTAAAAATATACGAAATAGATAAATTATATAATAAATATATATGAGGGAGAGTAATTTATATCCTCTAATTTTCAAAAGATATAGAAGCAATTGCAATTTTTTCCCCTTTCTTCTCCTTGCTTTGTTTTTGAGAGGTACTTTGAAGTTTGCATGGTTGTATTTATTGGTAGGAAACAAAACAACAATGTCATAAAACAGCTTGTGTTTACAAAATTTTTGTAAGGATGTTGAATAATAGAACTTCGAATATTGAAGGTGGTCCATACTTATTTCATCTTGGTTGATTCTCTTGAAACTCTTCTTGCTTTCGACCATAAATTATATTCAGTAATGTGTGTATATGTATGTGTGGTTGAATTTGATTTTATAAAACGGTATAATGAAATATCATTTTATAAAACAAATAATTTTATTAAAACAATATCTGATGATAGAATGATGATAGAGCAAGGGAGAATGTTTTCAGCAGTCCAAATCTCCCTTAAAATCTTTAATAATACATTCAAATTTTACTAAATTTGAATCCATATACAAACTTGCATCACAATTAACTTTAAAACTATTGTCTACCGGTGGTTTCCAATATAGGCAATTTCAGAGAGTTCTAAGGACATTGTTTCAAGTCTTGTAAATCTGGAAGTCCTTGGCGGTAATTCTGGCCAAAACAACAATCTTATGGTCTGTCCAAGGGTTGTCAGTATTAAATATGTCATTGCACCTATGTTTTTATACCCACCAAACCCCTGCACCAAAGGACGCCTCATTATTAGCCAAGGCCTTCCGAAACCACTCTTCAAGAGCAGTACCAGCCGTCGAGTCCATGATACTAGGATCTAACATATGCCAAATTGCCTTTGATCGTTTACAGTCTCTAAGACAATGCTCCATAGTCTCCTGCGCCTTGTTACATCTTTTACACATATTTGAAGAAGCTAAATGCCGCTTAAATCGAAAGGTCTCAGTTGATAGAGTATCATGTAAGTCAAGTCATATAATAAATTTGAACTTCTCTAAAATATTTGTATTCCACAACTAGTTCTAATTACTATTGACATTCCAATTTAATGTTTTGTTTAATAACCATATGTGACTCTCATTGCACTATGTATGCATTACCAATTATATCCACTGAAACATGCCCTTTAATAATTTAAAAGTAAATAAAATATTCAGATTGATGAAATACTCTCTCTGCATCAATAAATTTACTCAATTTCTAAAAAAAAAGAATATCTATTAAGTTTTAATATTTTGGTAATTATTTAATTTTTGAAAAGTATCAAAAACTTATTTCCTAATTAAAATAATATTAACAATAATATAACTGTTTACTTATTATAAAACTTTAAATATCACTATTCCTCTAGCTAGGATCCATTTCTTAATCAGGGAACATGTATATTTTCCTTTTTAAATTTATGTTGAACAAATGACACATCATTGTCATGACATGTGAACCAAATTGACCAATAAGGATTTATTAATTAATAACAACGTAACTCTACTTTCTCTTTTAAAAATATTATATTAGCAGAAGAGGCGTGAAGATGTTGGAGAAATTAAAAATTCTAGCAATTGCGTCAAACACATTATCCACGATTTTGAAAAGTAAGCAAACAAAACCTACTCTCTTGAAAAATAATCATAAAACTAAAACCAACAATTCTTTTTGTGGATATTATATAGAACTTCACTAGATAACTTCACTAGTCAACTACCAAGTAATTATAATTTTGATTTTTCAAATTAGCATTAATTAGTAGTTATTTAAATTTTATCTTTTAAAAAACATAATCAATAATTATTAATTATGGTTATTTAAAGTTAATTGGTTAAGAGTTATTTACATACTTTTTAATTTCTATTATATATATACCACACAAAGACGTAAAAAAAAAAAACCACAACAACAATAATAATAATATATTTTTTTTATGAAGATCAAAATTTTGACTTTTTTTGAATGAATAAATATGATGTGTTTTGATTAATGTGGATGAATTGAGTATTTTTTTTAATGTGAAAATAAAAAATTTAAGGGCCAGATTTTATAATGAAATTTTATTAATACACAAATTTAATTCTTAAATTTGTGATTGAAAAAATTTATAAAAATCAGATTTGTGATTTTAAAAAAATAAAAAATTATAAATATAAAATTATGAGTTAGATTTGTCATTTTTTAAATCCGACCCTTTAATCTGTAATTTTTTAAATTTGACTCTCCAATTTTTTTTATTCTCTTCAACAATTTTGTGATACACCTCTTATCTCCATAATCCAATAAAACACACCTTCTTTTCTAATGTAAAAAATAAAAAAGCGCAAGATTTCATATCACATATATCATAAAAATAGTTGTTACTTGTTATACCAAATTTGGTATGCATAGCTGTATATTGTAATAATAAACTTTTTTCCCCCAAAAGACAAAACACTAGAGTCATCATGAACTTCACATATTATATACCCTTTTCATCTACACACCAAAAAAATAAAAATAAAAATGATATATCTTATGATAACATCAAGAGATAAATGTTGACTTTTTCATGTCCACTTTGGTACTTATATATTATGTATATGAATGCAGGGAATGAATGCCAATATATGAGGCTAGGACACCAACTACATGATCAAAGAAAAAACTAGGAATCAAAGATTTAATAATTTAGTTGGTGAAGATGATGGAGAACAATAAAGAGCCTTTGAGCCTTATTATTATTATTGGTTTTATGCTTCTTCTAAACTTGGTTTTGGGAGTTGATAGTGCTGAAAAGTTCAGAATCACAAGACATGACTTCCCAAATGATTTTGTCTTTGGTTCTGGAACATCTGCTTACCAGGTTTGTGATCTATCCCCTTTCTTTTCTTCTAATATTTTCTTTTATTCTCAAATCTTATTATATGAATATATATATTCTTTTCTTCTAATATTTTCTTTTATTCTCAAATCTTATTATATGAATATATATAGTGGGAAGGAGCTGCTGATGAAGATGGAAGAACTCCCAGTGTTTGGGATACTTATGCTCATGATGGTTGGTTTTCAATTTCTTGTGCAGTGTTAAATATATAATTATTCATGTATTTCAATTTAATCGTTTAAATTTGAGTAAAACTTTTTTTTTTCTATTTACTGTGTTTTTACAAATTGTCCAAAAAAATGATAAATCGATCTTTAACTATGAAAAAATAGACAAATCACTCTTTTTGTAAATCATTCTGTCAAGAGTTAACAAAAATTGCTGAATTATAATGTTAGTATTGTAAGTTGATCTACACTTATCTATTTATATAGGATTTTTAGCCTCTTTTTATTCATCAAAACTTTCTCAAATACATCTGGTTCTACATTAAAAAATAAGGACCAAAAATAGATTTATTTTTTAAATCTTTGGAATAAGTAATTTCATAAGTTGTAATATTTGTTTTCAAATTCAAATTCAATTAGAAGTACAAGGACTCTATCTAATATTATTAAGAACGGGGAGTAATACATTTTTGAAAATAGTCAAAACTTAAATCGTGGTTAAAATTACAGTTTATGTTATGAACACTCTTATATATAATATGAACACTCTTGTTATATGAAACACTCTTATTTCTCTGTATATAATATGAACACTCTTGTATTAATAAAAATGTCCGTAGTTCCAAACTATATATATGGGGAGTAGAAAAAGTCACTTAAATCATGTGTTTAATTAGAACCTGGATAACTTTGAATCAGTCTCAACATTTTAGAATGGTGTACTCAATGATGATGGTTTCCTAAATTTTATTTTCCTATTAAAATTTAGAGAATATATTATATACAATAGATGCCATATATATAGAGTTGACATATCATAGTCGTTGGAATTTAACAAATAATAACTATTTTAATTCAACTTGCATATGCTCACTCAAGTATGAGTAAAATTCTCTCTCTCTCTCTCTCTCTCTCTCTCTCTCTCTCTCTCTCTCTCTCTCTCTCTCTCTCTCTCTCTCTCTCTCTCTCTCTCTCTCTCTCTCAATACTTCACTTGAATAAATTAAAGGAGGTAAAAATATTTGAGTTACTTTCTACATTTCTTTTTATGTTATTTTGGCTTTTGTTTTTAATAATATTTGTCGTTCCTTTTTTATATAAAAATTATTATTTAATTATCAATTATATTCTTAATCTACAAATATATTAAAAATTATTCTATTATTCTCCCTTTGTATTACTTAAATTTAATTTAATAATATTATCAATAAATTACCTTTTTCAATTTTTGTAATAATTGATATACTTTTCTAGATCAAATTAGTCTAAAATAAAAAATTTGATAAAGTAAAAAATAAAAATCTAATTACCCTTAAAATTAAGATATATAGTAATAAAATAAATTTATAAATTTAATAATAATAGGAAAGCTAAGAGCAGTGCCAGATTTGTAGTGTGTTTGCATGTGAATGAAAACAACTAATGTACAAGTACTAGGCTCAGTTAGTACCAAAACTATGGATAAATAACTTTCCTAGATAATATAGTAAAATGGGCCCATCAACACCATCATCATGAAATTAATAGATACTGTTAGATACTGTTTCTGTTTAAGGTTCATACTTCAGATTGTGGTTCCATTTTTTATGAAATAATTAAAATTTCATTATTGTTTTTCTTTTCAAAAAAGAATTTAATTTTGTCAGTGCAAAACCATTTTATATTTGCATCCAATCACATAAACGTCACATTAGTAAAAATAACTATCTTACATAAATGGTCATTCAAGAAAATGGTTGTGATTGTACGCAAGAATATTAAACTCTTTAAAAAAATACAAAAAAATATATGGAAGAAATAATTAAATTAACATAATGATTATAGTAGCTTTGGTCCTTCAACAAATAATCTTGGATTTGAATTTTGAAAATAGAAAAAAATAATCATTTTCCAAAGTTGTGTATTAATTAACAGTTCTTAATTTACTTAATGGAATCCTTAACCATTTTTTTTAATTAAGAAAATATTTTTGAAGTGAAACTGAGAAAATAGTGATAAAAAGAAATTGGGAATTACAAGTTCTGTTTTTTAATTATGCACTCATGGTGTTATTTTTAAATTTTCAGGGTATGTGCATGGTGGACAAAATGGAGATGTAGCTTGTGATGGATACCATAAATATAAGGTCAATAGAAAATGGGCCCTAGCTTCAATTTACATTCCTTTTTCCTACAATGCATTTCTTGTAGTTCACCTGTTTGTTGAAAGTTCTGAATGGAGTTTTAACAATTCAATTGTGTCTTTGGAAATATGTAATGTAGGAAGATGTGAAGCTCATGGTGGAATCAGGCCTTGAAGCCTATAGATTCTCCATTTCTTGGTCAAGATTGATTCCAAGTATATAATTCTGAAACCTGTATATATGATGAGATACATTGAAATATTGAATGCTTAATTAACTCTCTTTCTTTCTCCAATAACACTTTTCTTAATGCATTTGTGAATAATGATCTTTCTCCTCAGATGGTAGAGGACCTGTCAACCCCAAGGCACTAGAGTTCTACAACAATCTCATCAATGAGCTCATCAGCAATGGTTTGATATGAATTTTAAATTTGAGAAACAAAACCTTGTTTTGGAAAATTTACTTCCAATATGTTCTGTTTCTTCAACTGATTTAGGCCATTGTTGTGCCATGACCAGGAATCCAACCACATGTGACTCTACACAACTTTGATTTTCCACAGGCTCTCGAAGATGAATATGGAGGATGGATTAGCCGTAAAATCGTGTACTCTCTTGATCTCCTGCACCATAATGTTGTTGACATTAGTTTATGAAGTTTATTTTGCATTAACAACTATTTTCACTCAGAATATTCATTCTGGAGAGCTACTAAGAACTAAATTCTAGTTATGTACCTTGGTATTGGTACTATCCTTTCAATCCTCTAGTCCCCTTTAATTTCTTATTGCTATTTTCATCTTGCTTAGCTTCTTCATATGATCCTAGGCCTTTCACATTTTTATGCTGGTAAAAACTATGGCTAGTCTAACAATTGTGCTTTATAGCAACCATATGCATACTTTTACAAAATATTAATGGAAAAACTATTTGGTGTATTTGAATGCAGAAGAGACTTCACAAACTATGCAGATGTGTGTTTTAGAGAGTTTGGTGACAGGGTCTCTTACTGGATTACTATCAATGAGCCAAATGTGTTTTCCCTGGGTGGTTATGATCAGGGAAATGGTCCACCACATCATTGTTCTCCTCCATTTTGTGTTAACAAAAGCAAACGTGGCAACTCAACAACTGAACCCTACTTGGCACTTCACCATATTTTGTTAGCACATTCTTCAGCTGTAAGATTGTATAGGACAAAATATAAGGTATCATGCCTAACCTTTTTTTCGTACTTTGCATTTTCAGTTCTGCTTTTTGTTTTTATATATATATATACACAATTTCAGATGGTCATTTCTATTTCTCTGTTTTCACTTTTTAAGTATCAAGAGCTTCAACTTATTGAGACATCTGATCCTTATATTTGCTCTTGACCTGCTAATGTTTATATCAAATTTTAATCTTCTTGCTCAAAGGAAATTTTGTTGGCAAAAAATGTTTACATTATTTGATAGGCACTTCACTTATACCTTGCAGGAGAAACAAAATGGATTTGTTGGTATCTCTGTGTACTCATTTGGGTTCTTCCCCAATACAACTACTGAAAAAGACATACTAGCAGCACAAAGAGCCCGTGATTTTTTTGTTGGTTGGTAAGTTATACACCCTACAAACTAGTTCGTTTTACGCTCAAGGTCACCCTTATTCTCAGTTCCAAGTAGGCCCAAAATTTGATTTCCTTCACTGGACATATTTATACTTTTGTTTGATATTAACTCTGGTTCTGAACATGAATTTTTAGTTAGTAGAATTCAATATGGCAAGAAAAAAATGGTGGTATGATTCGGGCGCTCATACCAGAGTCTAACATATTATATGCCATAAGTATTCTAAATTTTGAGCAAAATTTTTGGCTTTCTAGCAATTTTGCACTTCTGAGTCTCCTTTTGCGAAGAAGTTCTTCAAGGCTTCTCCCATGAAATTTGAGCTATGGCTATGATATAATGTGAAACATATTGCAAAATTTATGTGCTATTTCAGGGTGATGGAGCCCTTGCTGCATGGAGACTATCCCACTTCCATGAAGAAAATTGCAGGCACAAGAATTCCAACCTTCACAGATCGTGAATCAAAACTAGTTAAGGGTTCATATGACTTCATAGGTTTAATTCACTACACAAATCTTAATATCACAGATAATTCCTTGGTTCTGGAGAGCAATCTGAGAGATTTCAGTGCAGATATGGCTGTGCTTATGCGTAAGTAATTCATTGCGTAGCTATGTTTAATTCTAGTGAATCTAGTAAGAGACTGGAGTTGAGAGACTGGAGTTGTTCTATAAGCTTGAAATACTAATTGCATCGCTTATGTTTTTCTCATTCTTTTGTGTAATTTACAACTGGCTGAACTTTGGTATTATTTAGCATTTTTCTCTAACAATTATCATTGTTTCACACAGTCATTCATCTGATTCTTTTTTGAATGATTGGTGGATGAAGGTGAATAACTAGGATTTTACTGGTTTTGTAGATGGATCTGATTTGTTTGCAAATGCTGAGGTAATGATCTAAAAGAAAACAAGGTTTCACATAATTATTTGATTCAGTTTTTTGGTTACTTTGCTGTATGACTAACTTTCTTTGCTTGACTCAGTACCCTATTGAACCGTGGGGTCTGATTGAAGAACTGAATCATTTCAAGCTCAATTATGGCAACCCCCCAATGTTCATTTATGAAAATGGTATATCTCTCTCTCTTTATCTGCAATCTATGTTTTTAAGGGAAAACATATCTTCTTGTGATAAGATAAAGCAACTTGATATTACAAGACATTCTGCATTTCAATCGTGTTTCTTGCTCATAACAATGGCTTGTTGTTGATAAAGACTTTGCTTGCATTTTGTGTGGTCAGGTCAAAGGACAGCAAGCAATGCATCATTACAAGATGTGTCAAGAGTGAAATACTTGCAAGGATATATTGGTGCCACACTTCATTCCTTGAGGTATGGAGGTGCATTTAGATAAGCTTTACAAAGCATGCCTCTAATACTATGCTAAAATTAAATTCTTTGGAATTGGTTTCATCAAAAGCAAAAACTATTTTGAGCTTGGATGCATTATGATAATTATTTCTCCAAAAGCAAAATTGTTGTTCTGTTTTCAAGTTATAGAAAAAACTTATTACTTTTGAATCCTTTTCTATCAATTGATTATGGTTAATCTAATTTTTGAAAAGCAAAATTTTGATCACTTCCATTCTACTTGTCATCCAGAAAGTGTACATTGGTCATATGGTCTCTAATTTTCTGTTGTACCAATTTTTTTTTTTTTGCAGAAATGGGTCAAATTTAAAGGGGTATATTGCATGGTCTTTCATTGATTTATTTGAGTTACTGGATGGATATGAATCAAGCTTTGGTCTATACTATGTTGATCGAAACGATCCAGAGTTGAAGAGATACCCAAAACTCTCTGCAAAATGGTATAGTTGGTTCTTGAAAGGTAGAAGCTTTGCAGTTGAAGCTATTGAACTTGAGAAGGATTCATCACACATTTCTATTGACCACTTCTTTGATTAGATTTTGCACTAGATCTTCATTGCATAAGGTTGTATCTAGCTATGCTTCAAATAAAATATTCAGAGGAAGTAGTTGTATATAGAAGTAGATGGAAGTTAACCAGCAGAATGTCACATGTATAAGAAAAAGTGCATCAAAGTTCCAATCTCTTGTTTAATTCTCATTAGGATAAATTAAAAATAATTCACACCTAGTCTTTATTGCAAAAATCTTCTTCGACTATTGAGAGTGCTGCATAATTTTCCTTGTAGTGTTAGCTAAGGACTAAGATTTATTAAGTATCAATATGTAACATAGCTAAACATAGTTGTTGGGCCTCTTAAAAATATTGTATTATTAAGATATTACCAATTAACCATGCATAGACTTTGTGCAACTGTCTGAACAGGCTTCCTCCATAAGTGACTATTTTTCTGGTTTGATTTAGGAATTTAATTTTCATGCATTGTAAAAGAATTTTATATAGATAACTAATCACATATTGTCATAGCAACAAAAATAACTAATTTTCAAATTCATTACTTAAAGGTCAGCTAAACGCATGAATTTAATTAATTAACTACTTAACTGTGTAAAACTTTTTATATTCTTCGTATAACAAAAGTAAACTCTTGACCTAGACCATCTTAGCTTTAGAGGAGTCCATAAAATGAATGAACGTTGGTAGTGAATGGTGAGAGAAACAAAGCTATGATATAGTTTTTTTTTACCCATGATAAGGAGACTCGAGCCCGTAATTTCTTAGATGAGTATGGAAAGACTATGTCATTTGAGCTATAACTCATTGGCAAAGCTATGATATGATTTGAGAGAGGAAAAAAGGCACATTAAAATAAATATGATAAATAATTCAAAATAAAATTCCGCTAAAGTGACAAGTAGGTTTTGAAAATTTTGACTTTGGATTAATTAGTTTCTGAAAAAAAAAAAAAGTATTAATTAGGTCCTCTAAAATAACAAACAATGGTGTTTATATATACTCTTAACTATAATGACATGTCTGTTATCGTCACAAAAATAACAACTTTTAGAGTCAACGCCACTTTCTTCGTTAAGATTTATGATAAATCTAGAGCAGTTGATAAGGGTTATATGAAAACTTAGAAGATACTAAATGCTTCATTATCCAAAATGGCATTGTTTTCATGCTCATGAGATAGTAACCGGTGACGTTATTGCAGATAACAAAACAATGAAACATATGAACAGCTTTATTTTGTTTCACATTATCTATTGACGGAAAGATATAACATGTCTACCGTTTAGTATCATAGAGGATTTAATTGACATATTTTTTTTCAAAGACTAATTAATCTAAAATCGAAATACTCCAAATATAATTGTTACTTTACTCATAAAATTAATAGTAGATTTATTCACTTTAAATTTTATTTGATTTATAAACTGTACTAAAAAATATTATAAATTTTTCTATTATCATTTTGTTTTTCTTTGCAAACATGTTAGTTTTGGACTTTTGGTATGATATTAACGACTATCAATCGAATTAAATATCTTTCTTTTTGGTATGTTAACAAGTCTACTCTTTTTTACTTCGCCAACTATGAATTAACTAGTTTTATTTTTTATTATGGTAAATATTATTTAACTGGTTTAACAATCTATCTATTCTTAATATATAAAAATAAATAGCTAAGTTTACTCGTATTACTTTTTAAAATATATTTTTTCTCTTATTAATACCATGTTAACAGCATTATTTGACAAAATTTTAGAATCAACCACTCAATTTTTACCAAATTAACTATTATCTTTAAAATCAGCAAAATATATATATACAAGTAATAGAAATATATGCAAATTAGGTTACAAATTTACCAATGATAATAATTAGAAGTTAATAGTATCTAACTAAATTTGTAATCTACAAAAAGTCAAAAACATTGAATCCGTATTCCTATATTTATTATATGTTACCGTTATAAATAATATAATAAATTTATAACCCCAATAATTAATTTATTAATTTCTATAAATAACTCATTAAATATAATAAACATCCATATTACAAATGTCATAATGATATTATTAATCATAATAAATTTTATATTACAAATATTCAAATTTCATACTATTTTAACTACTTATATAAGTCTCTTATCATTATTCATTCAAATAACATCAAATTTAGCCCAAAAAATTTATTTTTCAACTACACAACATTTCAAACTTACTCAATAGAGTATTATTCTTTGGACAATATCACCAAATAAATAGACAATTGGTTTATCAAAATTCGTGTGGTTCGTCTATAAAAAACATTAACACCCACAAATAAAGAGGAGTCCTCTTGCTTAGAAATAATTATATTAGATGAAAAGGTATAAAACAAACATATTTATTATATTTTTAAATTAAATTTATGAAAAAAATATTTTAATTATTTTTACTTTTTATATTTTTTATATTATTTTCTAATACTTTATATATAATTGATTTTAATATTGCTAAAATTATACTTCTTTCAATATACTATTCATTGTTCCTTTTTTAACAAGGATCTGAAAATCGGTTCGGGCTGTACGGTCGAACCGGTTGAACCGTGAATTGCTGAAGAAAACGACTCAAATAAATGCTAAAACCGTAAATTTCAAAAACCGGAATTGAACCGGTGAATCGGACGAGAACCGGTCGGTCGAACCGAACCGTGATCCGGCCGGTTTTTTGAATGGGTAATGAAACGTCGCCGTTTCAGCTGCTACATCCTCGATGCCCAGATCCAAATTCCACTCCAGAACGCCTCTGCTTCTCTCACACTCAATCTCCATCCTCTGCACTTAGCCCTAGCTCCTGGCCGTTCCCTTACCTCCGTCCAGCCACCGCCTCGTGCCGCCGCCGTCGTTCCTTCCAACAGCCACCGTCTGCTCGCTCACCTTCCCTCCATCACGCAGCAGCCATCGATATCAACCTTCCATTCCATCGCGCAGAAATCGCAACCTTCCTCCGTCGCGCAGCCACGCCACCGGCGGCACTATCTCTGTTCTCCGCAACCACTGTCCCAGTTCGAAGCCCGTTCGAAGGTACTCCACCACTGTCTTGGTCACTCGGTGTCTCTATCTCCCATCGCGCAGCCATCGCAACCTTCCTCCGTCGCGCAACCACGCCGCCGCTGGCACTATCTCTGTTCTCCGCAATCATTGTTCCAGTTCGAAGCCCGTTCGAAGGTACTCCACCACTGTCTTGGTCACTCGGTGTCTCTATCTCCCTTTTGCATGCTCTGTTGAAGGCTTCTTCTAGCTTCTAGGTAAATTTTTATTAACTATGATTGAACCATTGTTAATGTTTGATTCTGCGAAGCTCTGTGAACTGTGAAGTCACTGAAGTGTGAACTGAATTACTGATTTACTGAAGCTTCTAGCTCTGTGAAGTCTTTGATTTACTGATTTATTGAATAATTGTTTGATTCTTTTAGCTTCTAGTTCTAGGTAATTTTTTTTATTAACTATGTGATTTACTGATTGTTTATTGTTCTATGAAGTGTGAACTGTGAAGTGTGAATTGATTCAACTGAAGTTACTGAACTGAACTGTGAACTTTGTTGAATAATTGTGAATAATTATTGTTAGTTAAGCTGTGGAGTGTGAACTACTGAAGTCACTGAAGTGTGAACTGGTTTATGGATTTATTGAATAATTGTTTGATTCTTCTAGCTTCTAGTTCTGGGTAATTTTTTTGTTAACTATGTGATTCACTGATTTTTTATTGCTCTATGAAGTGTGAACTGATTCAACTGAAGTTACTGAACTTAACTGTGAACTTTGTTGAATAATTGTGAATAATTATTGTTAGTTAAGCTGTGAAGTATGAACTACTGAAGTGTGAACTGTTTTACTGATTTATTGAATAATTGTTTGATTCTTCTAGCTTCTAGTTCTAGGTAATTTTTTTATTAACTATGTGATTTACTGATTTTTTATTGCTCTGTGAAGTGTGAACTGATTCAACTGAAGTTACTGAACTGAAGTGTGAACTTTGTTGAATAATTGTGAATAATTATTGTTAGTTAAGTTGTGAAGTGTGAACTTCTGAAGTCATTGAACTGTGAACTGATTTACTGATTTACTGAAGCTTCTAGCTCTGTGAAGTCTCTGATTTACTGATTTATTGAATAATTGTTTGATGCTTCTAGCTTTTAGCTCTAGGTAAATTTTTTTATTAACCATGTGATTTATTGATTTTTTATTGCTCTGTGAATTGTGAACTGTGAAGTGTGAACTGATTCAACTGAAGTTACTGAACTGAAGTGTGAACTTTGTTGAATAATTGTGAATAATTATTGTTAGTTAAGTTGTGAAGTGTGAACTTCTGAAGTCATTGAACTGTGAACTGATTTACTGATTTACTGAAGCTTCTAGCTCTGTGAAGTCTCTGATTTACTGATTTATTGAATAATTGTTTGATGCTTCTAGCTTTTAGCTCTAGGTAAATTTTTTTATTAACCATGTGATTTATTGATTTTTTATTGCTCTGTGAATTGTGAACTGTGAAGTGTGAACTGATTCAACTGAAGTTACTGAACTGAACTGTGAACTTTGTTGAATAATTGTGAATAATTATTGTTAGTTAAGCTGTGAAGTGTGAACTACTGAATTTTGTTGTTTGTTGATTAATTGTGAATAATTTTAAATAATTTTGGATGTTGTTTGTTATGATCTTGAGATTATTGGGTTGGAGTGGGTTGTTGTGATATTGTAATTGGCAAAAACGGAAAAACCATTATTGGATTGTTGGTAATGTTTAGGTATGGATGAGAGTATCAACCAAGAACCATTATTGTAATTGAATGAGATCATAACATCCTGGTTTATGTAGTATTTTTAATTTGGATTATATTTTAAGGTTTATATTAGACTATAATTATGTTTTAAAGTCAAAACTTACTTATTTATTTGATGTAATTCCTAGGATACATGTCATTATTGTTTCATGCTCACTGAGAACTTGTATGGATATCTCCCTTTTTAAAGTTGGTGGAAAGCAGATGCACAGGCTGAATTTGCCTTTTTAATTGCAAAGATAATTTATAACAATGAAATTAAAGGATTGGTTTTCATGGTTAAATTTATAGTTTACCTCTTAGGTCCTAGATATCTTAGTATGCTATGTCTTATGTTGCTCAAATTCATCTGTTGCATGAACCATTCATATATGTATCTTTCCATATTTCTCATTATCTATTTTCTTAAAGGTGTGGTTTCTTTGATGATTCCATCAATATCATTGTTTATTTAGTTGTTAATCCAACACTTTGTTCATGTAAAATAAATTGAATGCTTCTAGGTTTGGGTAAAGTGGGGAGAGAGATGCCAGTTCATTGCCCAGAACAAGCTAGGTAACTTAATTGATAATTTTTTATAATAGATCAGTTGTTCATTCCTTCTTTGAATTGTCCAGTTATATTTAGGTCTTCCTAGATTGTGATTAGTTCAACAATTGTCAGTGATTTGACTTTTAGGTTGGATAATACTTGATTTTGTTACAAACTAGAAATTTGCTTCGATTCACACTTTCACTGTATCAACTGGTCTTTCACTCACTTACAGCTCATAACAAGCATGCCAGTAGCATTTGTCATAGTATACGGAAGATGTAGCTAATTGAAATGCAGATTTTGATTATTTGGGAAGTCTTTTGTTGAACAAATTTTACAAAAATATATTCCTGTTGCCTCCATCTAGGCATGTTTATTATGCATGGTGAGCTCATTTAAATTGTTTAGGAAGTATTTTTCTTAAAATTTTACAAAAATATAATTATTTCTATACTTTTATTTGCATATATAATAAAACTTCTAATATCTGGTTTTAGTGCTTTTTGAGAAAAGGGATAGTTTCCTCGGTGCTTTTTTCAAACTTGTTATTATACCAGTTGCAATTTGGATTAGTATGACTTAGAGGATGTATCATTAGCTCATTACTTTAAACACAAACTATATTACGTTACTAACACAAGTTGAGGCTAAAATCATGTTTGGGCTTTGGGAGTTGGGACATAGCTCAGCTCAATTTTATTGAGCATATTTGAAATGAATTGAGACTTGGTTTGCATGCTTCAATTCATTAACTGGGCTACTTTTTCAATGCCAAGACAAACATGCACTATGATTCTAATTAGATCCAATGATAATTGCATAGTTAACGGAACTAGCTTTTCAAGGTTGAATTGGTGATTTTAATGAATAAGCTATAAACCTCAAAGTGTCCATATTGTTAAATATCCGATGTTCTGAATGCTGCATGACATCTACATCTTCAAAGAACTACCCTGAATTTAGTTTATAATTAATTTTCAGTTGAACCAGTGGGACGATCTTATTTTTCACTTCCTCCCGCCAGGCTCACCTTTCTTTCTGTTATATTTTTATGCTTACATATATTCTTTACAGGGATGACTTCCTGTCACATTTAGTTGGTGATATCAGTGCACTTAGGAGGTTGTATTATAATATGTACAAATTTTCTTATTTCACAAAAATAGTTTTGCACTTGGTTGACTCGGTTAAGTAACAATAGAAGAAGGAAGTATGTAATGCATGAATCATAATAAAATAATGGCCTAATTAAGCAACAAGATCCATTAGTTTACCTTAGGTTTCTTGAAATTTATTACGATGTTAATTTTCTGGGGTAAAAAGTAAGTGAAAGATTATTGTGCGATTTTATGTTCATCTGTCCTGTGTTAGTGGTTTTTTTCCTTGGTACTGTTCACTAATTTAGACAAGTGCCTTTCTCTAATATGCCCTCATTTTCAGGAATGTCACAATACACATATTTCATAACAATTTGATCACCGGTGAAAACTCATATAGCAAACTCTCTCTTGTTGATTTGAAGAGCTGTTTGATTTAGCTAATTCAGATTCAACTGCCACTTCTCAGTACCAATTTAGCATTACCGTTTTTTAGCTCTATAATGAACAGGTATCGTTCTCTTTTACTTACTATATACAACTTTTCTGGTATCCAATGTTTGCTTCCTGGTAATTGTTGGCATTAGATTATCAAGGCCTTTTTTTTAAATGTTCCTGCAGGCTAGAGATCTTGTCTTGATTTTGCAATGACTCCTTCTCATTGAGGTAAATATTCGTCATGGAATTTCGTAGCAGATAACATGTTAGTTTATTAGTTATGTATTTTTAGTTTTTACTGACTTCCTGAAGTTCCTTTCTAGCGGTAGCATCTATAGTTGTAAAGACGGTTGTCATGATGTTTTGAGAATCTCTGGTAAAACATCTCAAGATGGTTAATAATAATATTATCGTTCTTTGGCAATAAAGGTCATTTGAATTGGGAGTTTGGCACAGCCCAATATTTTTCATTGTATGGTAATTTGTTTTTCTTGTTCAATGTTCATCTCAGGTGCAAGATTTACACCTTATTATTCCTGACTATTTCTTTTGAGTGGAGCAGTGATACACGCCCGCTTTCTTATCAGCAGGTTAATATTGTGTACATTAAAATTGCACTTTCATGGATATTCTGATATTTTGGAAACTATGAGAGTAGACTATTAATTATTTCTTTATTATGCATATATATCAATTTTATAGATAAAGATAATGTTCCTAGTTATATAGATAAATATGAGTAGAAAAATGATACAAAACTCTATCGTAATTAGAACATACAAAGTAATATATTGTAATTATATTGTAATTAGGTCTTGTTAGACATCAACCTTCAATAATGTGATTTTTTTATTGTTGAAATATTTGTTTTGGACTGAGTGTTCAACTCATTATTCTTTTCCTTCACCAATCACCAGAACCTTTTTCGGCATACAATGCTACCGTGGAACTCTCTAACTAGAAGATGATACTGTATCAGTTCTTTCCTATATAATATAATGAACATGTTCCTTTAATTGCACAAACTCTGCAGATTCTAATAATTTTGCAGAGGGTATTAAGACTTCCGTCGTCTTCTTCAAAGATGTGGGCCATTCGATGTCTTCCTCTCAGGTAAGTTGTCTTCTTCCTCTTCCTTTCTTTCTATTTGTCTCAGCCTCTTAGGGGCTGATTGTTTAATCGTTCTTTCTATAGGAATCGAGTGCTGAGAGCTTATTGCTCCAAAGCTACTTGGGTGGTGGAAGATGATTCTGGAACTTCCAAAAGGGTATTTTCCTGAAAAACTATTTATTTGATTTAATAATACATGTTGGTGCTTATTTTATTTGAAATTATGCAGATGTCTAATACACTTCCCTCATTACACGTGTCTTCAAATGTTGAGACAAGTCACGGGAAGATAAAACTGGACTTGGCAGGAGAAGGGTATGTTTATATAGAATAAATGTACATAACAATTAAACTACTTATTAATAGAATAAGAAAATAGATACTTATTCAGATATAAATAATAAAGAATATAATGATTGAATAAGAAATTAATTATTATTTCTTAAAAAATAAATAGATCCTGAAAATCTTTATTAATTTGTTTTGAATGGGTCTTATTAGTTATTATTATATCTCAATATCAATGATATATATTTCTGATTAGTTATTAGTAGTTTTTAAGGGTATTATAGCATTTTTTGGTAATTACAAATGACTCGAGTTTCTCCTAGTTTTGTATTTTTTAATATATTTAACATTTAACCATGACAAACTGCTTTGTAATAAAATTTATTGATGTCCATTATAAGAAGATTTCACTCTGGTGCTTGATCTGTTGTCATCAACAGATTTTGTTTTGTGTTTTGTGGGGATAGATTTACTTCCTTAACAATTTTTTTGGATTTAGGATAAATTTATTCTGTTTTTACTATTAGAACAGGGCCTTATCATTCTAAGTTTACTTCCTTAACACCATACAAGACTACAATAATTTTATTTTTTGAAGTTAACCTCTTATATTGTATTCCGATTGATATTAAGTAATATCTACAGATTTTTACCTTCACTTACCACGGCTCATGCAATTTCGGACATCATTAAAGGGCATTACTCTCAGCCGTGGCCTTCGTGGAAAAAGATACCAGATGCTACTAGGAAATTTTGGTGGGAAAAGTTCAAAGTTCAAAGATTACATGTTTCTCTAAAACCTACTTTGAACTTTTCCCACCAAAATTTCCTAGTAGCATCTGGTATCTTTTTCCACGAAGGCCACGGCTGAGAGTAATGCCCTTTAATGATGTCCGAAATTGCATGAGCCGTGGTAAGTGAAGGTAAAAATCTGTAGATATTACTTAGTATCAATCGGAATACAATATAAGAGGTTAACTTCAAAAAATAAAAAATAAAATTATTGTAGTCTTGTATGGTGTTAAGGAAGTAAACTTAGAATGATAAGGCTCTGTTCTAATAAAAACAGAATAAATTTATCCTAAATCCAAAAAAATTGTTAAGGAAGTAAATCTATCCCCACAAAACAAAATCTGTTGATGACAACAGATCAAGCACCAGAGTGAAATCTTCTTATAGTGGACATCAATAAATTTTACAAAGCAGTTTGTCATGGTTAAATGTTAAATATATTAAAAAATACAAAACTAGGGGAAATTCGAGTCATTTGTAATTACCAAAAAATGCTATAATACCCTTAAAAACTACTAATAACTAATCAGAAATATATATCATTGATATTGAGATATAATAATAACTATTAAGACCCATTCAAAACAAATTAATAAAGATTTTCAGGATCTATTTATTTTTTAAGAAATAATAATTAATTTCTTATTCAATCATTATATTCTTTATTATTTATATCTGAATAAGTATCTATTTTCTTATTCTATTAATAAGTAGTTTAATTGTTATGTACATTTATTCTATATAAACATACCCTGCTCCTGCCAAGTCCAGTTTTATCTTCCCGTGACTTGTCTCAACATTTGAAGACACGTCCAGTTTTATCTTCCCGTGACTTGTCTCAACATTTGAAGACACGGGAAGTGTATTAGACATCTGCATAATTTCAAATAAAATAAGCACCAACATGTATTATTAAATCAAATAAATAGTTTTTCAGGAAAATACCCTTTTGGAAGTTCCAGAATCATCTTCCACCACCCAAGTAGCTTTGGAGCAATAAGCTCTCAGCACTCGATTCCTATAGAAAGAACGATTAAACAATCAGCCCCTAAGAGGCTGAGACAAATAGAAAGAAAGGAAGAGGAAGAAGACAACTTACCTGAGAGGAAGACAACGAATGGCCCACATCTTTGAAGAAGACGACGGAAGTCTTAATACCCTCTGCAAAATTATTAGAATCTGCAGAGTTTGTGCAATTAAAGGAACATGTTCATTATATTATATAGGAAAGAACTGATACAGTATCATCTTCTAGTTAGAGAGTTCCACGGTAGCATTGTATGCCGAAAAAGGTTCTGGTGATTGTGAGTGTGAGTGTGTGTGGGTTTAATTTAGGAATTAGGGTTTGGTTTAAAGAAAAGAGAAATAAGGGTATTGTAGGGATTTTACAATTATCATGATGACATGGTTATTATTATGGATTATGTGGTGTATTTTTATTTAAGTGTGGTTTGATAATTTAATATGAATTTATAGAATAAAGATTATGTTGTTGTATTTGAGGCTTACTATAGTTAATATTGTGATTTAAGTATATTTGGTATGTTATTGTTATGAATTGTATATTTATTATTTAGAGTTTAAAAAAAATATAGTCATTTTTATGAATTCATTGAAATATCGAACTGTACTTATTATAATATTATTTAGAACAAAAAAAGAAAGAAAGAGAGAAGGCAGAACGGCCCATCAACCTGCCAATCCTCCTTTTTTTTTTTGCTTCAACCCATATTATTTTAAATTATAATTCTATACTATACGTAATATATAAATTGAGGCAATAATTTAAAATTCTATAATTATAATTTAATCAAATACTAATAGTAAAACCAAATTACCTGAACAATATTGAACCTATTCTGGTCCTTAGTCACGTATAGTATAGAATCATTCTTGTAACGACAACCAACTGAAATAACATCGTAAGTTTCAATATTTAGAATTCGTGCAAAATCAGACCATCCTCTTGTTAGATAAGCTTCATCATCCGCTATCCATGCAATGCGGCAAGGTATAGAATTGCCACACCGAGAAACCAAACTAACTCTTATTCCCCTCAATGGCATTGCATGCATGCAAAAGAAAGCTGGTAATTTCTGAAAAAAATCAAAATATGTTAAAAAATTATTCTAATAATGAACAGCTTAAACTAAGAAAATTTAAATATATTACTGTTCATATCCTGGCCTAATAATAAAGGCCCAGGATCAAGCAAAGGACCTAATCCAAAGGGTTGGGTCTCACTAGTACCAATCTTCATCCTATGAAGTCGGTATTCACCACGACCTGTTCTAAAGAAGTCGGGCACGAGATTAGCGGGCGGATAAACACTCATTTAAATGAGTAACTACCCCTAGAATCTCTCTAATCACTTCTACGAGCCATATCTTAACCTCCCTAAGATAATGGGACGATTAACACCCTTAAAATATGGTACTACTCCAACGGTGGTTATTGGTTCACCACTATAAATACACTGACACCACTCATGTATCTCTAAGCCCAATACTCTCTAGACCTGCTTACACCCTTGCTGACTTAGGCATTGGAGTGTCTTTGCAGGTACCACCCCCATCTCCTCACACAAACAAGTCGGACGGACCCTCCCGAGTAGCAGATCCTTTCGGAATCCTCCTCCTTCACACATTTGGGCCAACCAACTCCATCCAGCCCATCAATCTCTGGTTACCCACCGTAACAATTACCAATCGTTGAAACTGCATATCTGAAGAAGAGCCGCCCTTAGGTGGGGAGGATCCTTTCAGCGAGGACATAATGAGGGCAAAAGTTCCGAGGAACTTCAAAAGCCCTGATATGGACCTCTATGACGGAACCACGGATCCAAAGCATCACCTGAGCAACTTCAAAAGTCGGATGTACCTAGCTGATGCTTCCGACGCTACGTGATGCAAAGCCTTCCCGACCACTCTATCGAAAGCAGCGATGAAGTGGTTCGGTAGCCTCCCCCGAGGTCAGTTACTAGCTTTGAAGACCTCTCAAGGAAGTTTTTGATGAGGTTCTCTATCCAGAAAGACAAAGTGAAACATGCACCGAGCCTCCTGGGAATAAAACAGGAGGTCGAAGAATCCTTACGAGCCTATATGGAAAGGTTCAATAAAGCATGTTTAGAGATTCAAGACCTGCCCACAGAGGCAGTCATAATGGGGTTAGTCAATGGACTCAGAGAAGGTCCCTTCTCACAATTCATATCTAAAAGACACCCCGTTTCTCTAAGTGATGTACAGGAAAGAGCTGAAAAGTACATCAATATGGAGGAAAACACTAAGTTGAGAGACCTGAGTTGGCGACCTGGGCCCCCCCTCAACAAAAGAGAGGGAAAGGAAAACCAAGAAAAAGGAAGAACTCGGTCTCGAGAGACCAAGAAAATATCACTCTTATACTCCCCTGAAAGTTTCTATAGTGGATGTATACAGAGAGATTTGTAACACTGAAAGACTGCCACCCCCTAGACCCATTAAAAATAAAAAAGGGGGGAGTCGCAGCGATTACTGTGAGTACCATAAAATATATGGTCACTCCACAAACGACTGTTACGACCTTAAAAATGTGATAGAAAAGCTGGCTAGAGAAGGTCGGCTTGATAGATATCTCATAGAAAGGTCGGACGGTCATGGAAAGAGAAAGCGAGACGATATGGATAGAAGAGATCCACCGCCGCAGACTCCAGAAAGACATATCCATATGATCTCAGGAGGGTTCGCAGGAGGGGGACTCACCAAATCCTCTCGCAAAAGATATCTCAAAAGAGTCTACCAGGTCGGAGAAGAGTCATCCGACCTCCCTACCATTTCATTCATAAAAGAAGATGGGCAAGGAATAATCCCTGGACACGATGATCTAGTAGTAATAACTATGATCCTGGCGAATGCCCATCTCCACAGAACCCTAGTAGACCAAGGAAGCTCGGCGGACATCCTTTTTAAGCCCGCTTTTGACAAACAAGGGTTGGATGAGAAAGAATTAAGAGCCTACCCCAACACCTTGTATGGATTAGGTGACACGCCAATAAAACCACTGGGATTTTTGTCCCTCCACACCACCTTTGGAAAAGGAAAAAAATCAAAGACTCTGAGAATAGATTTCATAGTCATTGATGGGGGGTTAGCATACAACGCTTTAATCGGCAGAGCTACCCTTACTTGACTCGGAGCAGTGGTATCCACTCCCCACCTTTGCCTGAAATTCCCGACTTCAGCGGGGATAGCAACGGTAAGGGGAGACCAAAAGTTGGCAAGGAAATGCTACAATGAAAGCCTAAATCTGAGAGGAAAGGGTAGAGAAGTTCACACAATAGAGCTCGGCGGTGCAAGGGCCAGAGAAGAGCTGTGACCACAACCGGGAGAAAAAACCGAGGAGATACAGGTCGGAAAAGAAGAAGGGAAAAATACTCATATAGGAGCCAACCTAGGGGAAACTCTAAAACAAGGATTGACTAAGCTCCTAAGAGATAACTCCGACCTCTTCGCCTGGAAGGCCTCTGACATGTCTGGGATAAACTCCGAACTCATGTCCCACAAGCTCTCGGTTTATCCGGGATCCCGACCTGTACAACAAAGAAGACGCAAGCTTGGCCCAAAACGAGCCCTAATAGTAGAAGAACAAGTGCAGGCGCTCCTGGAAGCTGGCTTCATCAGAGAAGTCAAGTACCCAACATGGCTAGCCAATGTAGTACTAGTCAAAAAACAGAATGGCAAATAGAGAATGTGTGTCGACTATACCGACTTAAATAAGGCATGTCCCAAGGACCCTTATCCACTGCCAAGTATTGATACCCTAGTGGACTCCAGCTCAGGGTATCAATACTTATCATTTATGGACGCCTACTCGGGATATTATCAAATTCCAATGTATGAGCCAGACCAGGAGAAGACATCATTCATCACACCCAGAGCTAATTTCTGCTACGTGGTCATGCCATTCGGATTAAAGAATGCAGGAGCCACATATCAAAGGTTGATGAATAAAGTGTTTTCCTCTCACCTTGGGAGTCTAATGGAAGTATACGTCGACGACATGCTGGTAAAGACCAAGAAAGAAGTCGACCTCTTGTCAGACCTCTCACAAGTCTTTGACACCATAAGGTTGCACGGGGTGAGACTAAATCCCGCAAAGTGCGCCTTCGCGGTGGAGGCAGGAAAATTTCTAGGATTTATGCTAACACAAAGAGGGATCGAAGCCAATCCCGATAAGTGTAGAGCCATCCTAGAAATGAAAAGCCTGACTTGTTTGAGAGAAATCCAGCAGCTGAATGGCCGACTTGTAGCCCTCTCCAGATTTTTGGCAGGATCGGCACTAAAATCCCTTCCACTGTTCTCCTTATTAAGAAAGGGATGCCAGTTCGAATGGACTCCTGAATGCGAGGAGGCGTTCCAGGAGTTCAAAAAGTTTTTAAGCCAACCTCCTATTTTGACCCGACCAGTACCTGGGAAAGACCTCGTCCTGTATTTATCCGTAGCAGACAAGGCTGTCTCATCAGCCCTGATAAGAGAAGATGAGGTCGGACAACATCCAGTTTATTTCATCAGTAAAGTTCTACAAGGCCCTGAGCTAAGATACCACAAACTAGAGAAGTTTGCCTACTCCTTAGTAATAGCCTCACGAAGGCTACGACCTTACTTTTAGGCTCACACAATAAGAGTCCGTACGAACCAACCCATGAAGCAAATCCTCCAAAAGACGGATGTTGCAGGGAGAATGGTTCAATGGGCAATAGAGCTCTCCGAGTTCGACTTAAGATATGAAACTCGGACGGTGATCAAAGCTCAATGCCTCGCCGACTTCGTTGCAGAATACGCAGGGGATCAGGAGGAAAAACCAACTACATGGGGACTCTATGTAGACGGATCCTCCAACAAAACAGGAAGTGGCGCAGGCATAATATTGGTAGATGAAAGAGGAACCCAGATAGAGGTTTCCCTAAAATTTGAATTTCCAGCTTCAAACAACCAGGCAGAATATGAAGCCTTGATTGCTGGATTAAAGCTGGCAGAAGAAGTCGGTGCTACAAAGGTGATGATATACAGCGACTCACAAGTAGTGACCTCCCAGATAAGCGGAGAGTATCAGGCAAAGGACCCAAATATGAAGAGGTACTTGGAGAAAACTCTGGAGCACCTTGGGCGCTTTGCAGAAACCGAGGTTAAACATATAACTCGGGATCTGAACAGCAGAGCGGACGCCCTATCCAAGTTAGCAAGTACCAAGCCAGGAGGAAACAACAGAAGCCTGATCCAAGAAACCCTCCAAGAACCCTCGGTAGTAAAAATAGAAGACAAATAAGAAGTACTTGAGGTAATTGGTTTAAACCTCGGATGGATGAACCCCTTGGTCGAATACATGAAATTCGACATCCTCCCTAAAGAAGAGAAAGAGGCTAAAAAGATCCGAAGGGAAGCACAACACTACACCTTGGTAAGAAATATTCTCTACAGAAGGGGGATATCAACACCATTATTAAAGTGTGTACCGACCTCAAGAACTACCGAGGTATTGGAGGAAGTGCATAGTGGGATCTGCGAAAACCATCTCGGAGCAAGGTCACTAGCCAGGAAAGTAATCCGAGCTGGATTCTACTGGCCGACCTTGCAGAAAGATGCCACAGAATTTGTGAAAAAGTGTCAACCATGTCAGATGCATGCAAATTTCCACGTGACTCCACCAAAAGAGCTCATCAGTATCACTTCTCCATGGCCCTTTGCAAAATGGGGAATGGATTTGTTAAGTCCTTTTCCCCAAGCGCCAGGACAAGTCAAATACCTGATCGTGTGAATAGATTACTTCACAAAGTGGATAGAAGCAGAACCATTGGCCACCATCACCGCTCAAAGAAGTCGGAGGTTCCTCTACAAAAATATCATCACAAGATATGGGATACCCTATTCCATTACTACAGATAATGGAACCCAATTCACGGATTCTACTTTCAGAAGCTTAGTAGCTAGTATGAAAATCAAACACCAGTTCACCTCGGTGGAGCACCTGCAAGCCAATGGGCAAGCCGAGGCAGCCAACAAAGTCATACTGGCAGGGCTAAAAAAAAGATTACAAGAAGCAAAAGGAGCTTGGGCTGAAGAGCTCCCCCAAGTGCTATGGGCTTACAGGACAACGCCTCAATCCGCCACTGGAGAAACGCCCTTCCGACTAGTCTATGGCGTAGAAGCAATGATACCAATAGAAATCAATGAACAAAGCCCAAGGGTAATTCTCCATGACGAGATCGGAAACATACAGGGGCACAAAGAGGAGCTCGACTTGCTCCCCGAAGTCCGAGAAGATGCCCAGATAAGAGAAGCAGCATTGAAGCAAAGGATGACTACAAGGTACAACAAAAAAGTCATTCGAAGAACATTTGCCCCGAATGACTTGGTCTTAATCAGAAACGACATTGGAGTCAACAAATCAGGGGAAGGAAAACTTGCTGCTAATTGGAAAGGACCATACAAAGTTAATGAAGTTTTAGGAAAAGGTTATTATAAAGTAACCGACCTGAACGACACTGAGTTCCCTAGGTCGTGGCATGCTTGTAATATGAAAAGGTACTACAGTTAAAAGCGAACTCTACTCCCTGGTGTACTCTTTTCCCAACTTCATGATTTTTCCCAAAATCAAAGGGTTTTTTCTGGAGAAGGGTTTTTAACGAGGCATCATGGTAGAGGCTAAGGGAAAAAAGGCTATTAAAAACCCTTAGTAGCAAGAAGGTACCTCCCCAATCAATAAAGATCTTTTTTTCATATCTCTTATAAACTCCTTTCTATTTTAAGTCTTCCTACGAAACGCGCCGACTTAAGCTCGACAAAACGTGAAAATCCCATGAACCGACCTAGATGGTCGTCAGGATAAAACGACGAGGTACAAGTCGGTGTAATGAGGTTATAGAAGTTGATCGTAAAAACTCGGAAACATCCCGACTCATAAGTCGAAAGGAAAAAACCGAGTACAAAAGAAAACGAATCGCAAAAATAACCTAAGTCATAAGAACTCAATAAAACAAAGTTGAGTATAAGGGATAACAAAAAAAGAGATTAAAGGCTGTCAAAAAAGTCCTTAAACAAAAAAACTCAGAAAAACAGACAAGCCAAAGAGAAAGGTTTTCAGAAAAAAGATCAAGGAGACTTCGAAAAATCAAAATCAGAAAAGCATACACGCATAAGGTAACTTAAACCCTTATCCAAAAAAGGGTATTTATTTTGTTAAGTTAAAACCCTTATTAAAAAGGGTACTTATAAAATATTTTGTTTACGGCCTTAAAAGACCAAAAGAAATTGTCCAAACACCACTAACAAGCAAAGAGTTTAAAAAAGGGGAGACTCACAGGCCGAGCCCCCATATAGCCATAAAAAAGTTATTTCTGCAGAGGAGTAGACGGATCACCACCACCAGAGTCAGGAAGAGCGCCACCAGGATCAGGAAGAGAGGCAACCACGGGAGATGAAGAGAAAATCGGAGGAACAACAGAAGAACTCGAAGTGTCCTTGGAACGAGGAGGGGACTCAATAATCCTCTGCCCCTGAGTCTTCAATTCTGACTCGGAAACGATCACGGGGGCAGGAGGATCCACAATAGCACCGTCAATGACGACCTTGTCTGGATCTAAAGGAGAAAGATCCAAGTCAGGAGCAATAACTCCGACCTGCTCCTTGAAAATCCTCCAAGCCTCCTCGGCACCATCAGCGACAGAGTCCTCCAACTCGGCATACGCATTTCGAGAGTTTAGCAAATCCTTCTTCACAGACACAAGATCTTGAAATAAACTCTGATAACCCTCCTGTGCTGTCTTCCTCAAACTCGCCTCCATGTTGCATTGGGCTCACAACTTACTCTCCTTCTCCCGAAGGCTATCTCTCTCCGCCCTCAGCTTGGCGACCTCCTCCTTCAACTCCCTCTCATGCTCCTGATAAGAAAGAAGCCTCCCCTCCAGCTCCTCAACCTTCGAGGTTAACCCCAAAGAGCTGAGAGGAGTCTTCTCAAAAATATCCAAAAGCTTGCCACAAACACTTGCCGCCCTAAAACTCTCCTCAGCCAGAGTGGTGAGGTGGTTTCGAACAGAAACATCATTCATACTTATATGAGGATAGATGTTCTTTCAGACGAATGCAAGAGCATCCGCCTTAACCCCACCATCAAAAGAAGAGCCAGACTCTAAAGTCTTGCGCTTCTTCTTCTCTAGCTCAGAAAGAAGTCGGGCGGAGGGGAGCGGTCGAGATAAGGCTGAAGAAGAATTCACAATGAGCTGAGAGGGAGTCCCCACGTTCTGAGGAGGAGGAGGAGGAGGAGGAGGAGGAGAGATGATTGCCCTGGCACCACCAGCCCTGGCCCGGGACTTTGCTTTAGCCTCCTGAACTCTCTGGTAAGATTCTTGAGCATTCTTCCTTGCCATATCTGCAAAAGAAACAATTAGCAAAAATTACAAGTCGACAAACTTGAAAGTCGGCAGATACAAGTTGAAAATAAGAAATGTATATACATATATAAAAACTACCTAGCTGCGACCGAACAAAGGTCGGCGATCTCTGGAGGAATTTCCTGGTATCCAAGTATGGGGCCCTCCCCCACACTTCTCGGAAAAACCCCACAATAATGGCCGCCTCCACCTCATCCAGATCATCCAGACCGTACTTCTCACAGGGGGAGGCCTCCAACCAATAGAGGGGAAAACGAGGGGAAAAATTCTCATCCAAGAAAAAGGGGTGGTGACCCTCTACAGCTTGCACTTTGAAAAAATAATTTTTGAAGTCGTGGAAGGATTCGTCAAAAAGGGTGAAAATTCTCCGACCTTGTATGGCTTGGAAAGACACCCATTGCTGCTTGTTATTTAGCCCACTAAAGGGTTTAGTCATGTGGAAAAGATAGAAGAAAATCCTCAAAGAGGTCGGAAAGTCCAAAGCGTGACTAATAAATTGGTAAATTTTCAGAAAACTCCAAGAATTGGGGTGAAGTTGGGTTGGGGCAACTCGACAGTGGTGCAAAACAGACATCTCAAAATGCGAAATAGGAAGAAAAACGCCCAGACGGGTGATCATACATTCATACATAAAGAAAAAATGAAGGGCCGCCTCATTGGCCCTCCCAAGACAAACCCGGTCTTCTGGACCCGGGACTACCAACTCATACTTTGGCTCGTCCTCCTCAGAAGTACAAATCCTGTGGTGAGTATGAAGATGAGTAATAAACTCAGCATCGACCAAGGGTTCCTCCCCTAGGACCGTGATATCAACCCATTGAGAAAGAACATATACGAAAGCCATTTCCTTTTCTTATAAAGGGTGACAAAAACCTACAAAAGAAAAAGAAAAGGAAAATAAAAAACACGGTCTCTAAAGGGATGATATACGGAACCAAAATCTACAAACCAAACTATCTACCTATAAAATAAAAGCATGCAAAACACAAAGCATGTCATGAAAGAAGAAAAGCTAACCTTTAGCCAAAAAGTGAAGGTTGGAAGAAGCAGAAGTCTCCAAACACAAGAACGCAACACGAACGAAGAAAGAAGAAATTTGAAAAATTGCAGAAACGAAAAAATGAAAGAGAGGGAAAGTATTTATAAACATGCTAAGGGACATAATGGTAAAAGCGGGGCAGTCATTAATGAGAATGCACCGTTACCAAGACCTACGCACATCCCTAACGGACACGACGCTTGATTAGACGTAACTGTCAGAACCAAAAGGACACGGAAAGTCACGTCGGTCCTCCAACAAGTCGGCTACGACCCCGAGCAGAATACTCGAACCCAAATCTTGAAAAAATTGGGCTCGAGTAGGGGCACTGTTCATACCCTGGCCCAATAATAAAGGCCCAGGATCAAGCAAAGGACCTAATCCAAAGGGTTGGGTCTCACCAGTACCAATCTTCATCCTATGAAGTCGGTACTCACCACGACCTGTTCTAAAGAAGTCGGGCACGAGATTAGCTGGCGGATAAACACTCATTTAAATGAGTAACTACCCCTAGAATCTCTCTAACCACTTCCACGAGCCATATCTTAACCTCCCTAAGATAATGGAACGGTTAACACCCTAAAAATATGGCACTACTCCAACGGTGGTTATTGGTTCACCACTATAAATACACTGACACCCCTCAGGTATCTCTAAGCCCAATACTCTCTAGACCTGCTTACACCCTTGCTGACTTAGGTATCGGAGTGTCTTTGCAGGTACCACCTCCATCTCCTCACACAAACAAGTCGGACAGAACCTCCCGAGTTGCAGATCCTTTCGGAATCCTCCTCCTTCACACATTTGGGCCAACCAACTCCATCTAGCCCATCAATATCCGGTTACCCACCGTAACAATTACCAATCGTTGAAACTGCATATCTGAATTTGTCACGAATTTAGCAAAACTGAACTGAAACTAAGGGAATTTAATTTCATTATGTGCTCCACTTCGAAGATTCTCGGGCAAACGTAAAAAGCATGGAGGGAATGGAACTTGAACTTGCCCTATAAAGTTCCGTAGATGCTATTCCTCAATCAAAAATCGAGCTCCTCCTAAGAAATCTAACTTTAATCACATTCCATTAGGTTGGTCATAATAGGTGAGTAGATCCAACCATCCTTCGATAAAGTAGAGACTATTGCCTCTTCTTTGAACGCTTACATCCATGTAGTTGGAACCCGAATCAGTGAAGACAACTCGATGAGGTATTTCATGGATGTGATGCATTGTAAATGATTGTGGCAAAAGACAATCGAACTGGAACATTAGACGATAAGAATAACTTAGAGTAACAACAAATTAAAAATTATCAAAAGAATAATATAATAGAATGAGTATATGAAAAATATTATAAAAAAATTATAAATTGTACCTTAAAAGGATCAAATTCAATAAAAAACGAAGAATACATTCTTATTCTATGAAGTAGTAAAAAAAAATACTAAATATAAAATTATGAATTCACTCACAAATTTAGATTCATGTACCACAGGAAAACACTATATATAAATTTTAGTAAAACAAAAATAAATATGTAAATTACCTATTATTAAGATAATTTTTTAACAATGCATTAAATATTGATTTGATACAATTATAATGAATATATATTCCTAAATTAGTATAATTATATATTAATTTCATCATATCACGGGTAACAAAGATCTTTTATTATTAGTATTACTATTATTGATATTATTATTATCATTAAAATGAATAAAAGTATTTTTAATTGATAATTGATAAGAAGTTTAATAATACATTAAATTTTGATTTGATACAATTATAATGAAAATATGTTTCTAAATTAATATAATTATATATTATTTATTAAATATTAAATACAAAATAATTATATTAAGGATATTTTTTATAAAATAATTTAGAAAAATTATTTGATATACGTGAATTGGATAACAAAGATTTATTATTATTATTATTACTATTATTGATATTATTATTATCATTAAAATTATTAAAAGTATTTTTAATTGATAATTGATAAGTAGTTTTATAGTGCATTAAATATTGATTTGATATAATTATAATAAGGATATGTTGCTAAATTAGTATAATTATATATTATTCATTTAGTATTAATTATAATATAATTACAATAAAATAATTTAGAATAGAAAAAAAAATTTATTCGTTTTGGAGGGAAAACGGAGGCATGAGAGATCGACACGTTACCTTTAGTAGTTGGGGGAAAACCCAATTTTAGTATACTAAGTAGATAGATTTTTAAAACCGAGTTATTAGCCTTTGCTCAAAAATTATTTTTAATATGAGGATAAAGATGATGTTTTGATTTAAGATTGATATTTAAAGTGTATTATAATATTATAGATATGTAAAAAATGTGTCCAACACGTATTTTACGTATTGTCAGAAAATGTTTGTTTTAATATGATAATAAATTTATACGTACCGATACGTTTAAAATATAAACAAATAATAATTAGAAATATAAAATTTATTTTCTACATCAGCATTTAATTTTTTGTTTAAAAATATATATTATATTATCATTTTTACTATAATATTTTTTTAATTAAATACAAATAAAAAATATTTTTTTATTTAATTCTATAAAAAGACTTAAATATCTTTTTGTAATGTTGGATAAAATGTATCTCTTTAAATTAATCAAATATTAAAATTAAGCTATCTTATATTTATAAATTTAAATAATTTAAAAATAAAATAACATCTGATTGATTATTCATGTACAGTCAATCATGCTTGTACTCCTCTATAAACTCTAATTTCTGATGTTCATTCATACACAAAAAAAAAAAAATATAAAGAACAAAAAAAATTCTGAAGTATTGTTTAGTGTTCTTCATCTTCCCTGGATTTTCTTACATCTCTCTCAAAGAACGTCTGTCTCTCAATTCTGAAACTCTCTCTTCTCTCTCACACTAGCCCACTGCAGTCTCTTTCAGTCTCACTCGAATCTCGTCTCAGTCACGCTCGCCGGCGTCTCCACGTGTCGCGGCCTTCCCTGGGATCCTCGTCGCCGGCCACAGAAGCAACTCGTCGGGTCGCCGTCGCGCGTCGTCTTCTGGTTTCGGGACCTCGCCGTCGCCGAGTCGTCGTAGACCGTAGTCCGTTGGTGAGTCCCTGCATCGTCGCTTCCCCTGTTCTGTCTTTTCCAAATTTTCCTTCTCCTTGTATTTTGAGATGATGTTGAATTGCTAACCAATTAATTTACTTTGTTTCTGATCTAAATGTTGCTATAAATCATTGTCGGTAAAATCATTGTAATATTTTTCCCAAATTGACGTTATTGCTTGAGATCTTATGTGTGTGGACATGCACGTGGCGGGTTGGGATTGAAGAAATCCCAGTCATTCGGATCTTTGGTTTGTGATTCAAACTCAATTGGGGTTCAGCCATTCAGGTGTGTGTGATTTGTTCTGATTCCAAATGTGATTGTTTTTTTTGTTCCTTTGTCGTGCCTGGTTTATGCAGATTACATGTTTGAGATTTTGATTCTATGGTTTTGAAGCTGAAAATTTTGCTATAGAATGTTCAATTTTCATTATATTCTATCACCTTCAATTTCGATAGTGAAGGTTTGAAGCCTTGATTCAAAGGTAAGAAGAGATAGTTTTCAAGTTTATTGGCTGAATTAAGAAATTTGGGTGCCCTGCAGTTAACTTGTTTCTTTTTTAGCATTTATCAGTTGTTAATTATTGTCTATGTTCTTATTTTAGCAATTCTATTGAAAAGTATTCCAAAGTGCATATTTTTTTGAACTACACTGTAAGTGCATCTGTTCAAGCAGGTCCTGTTTTTTTTTTTTTAATACTTTGATATCTGATTTCTTGACTGTCATTGGAATATGACCCGGTCATTTTATAAACACAGGTTTTGCTTGTTGTCAGCTCAATAAATTCTTATATGAATCAGATAAGATATTAACTGATTGATGAAACTGTCCTGTATGAACCACAATGAAAGAAATAAAAATTTCCTTGGAGATGAAATATACTGTTTTAAATTAAGGTTTCTTTTATAATGCATTATTTCTCTTTTTTTTTTGCCAAAAATTTAATTTATTCAGTCAGAAATCAAGGTAACAAAGTAATTCCGTTAAAGTCAAAACTTACTTATTTATTTGATGTAATTCCTAGGATACATGTCATTATTGTTTCATGCTCACTGAGAACTTGTATGGATATCTCCCTTTTTAAAGTTGGTGGAAAGCAGATGCACAGGCTGAATTTGCCTTTTTAATTGCAAAGATAATTTATAACAATGAAATTAAAGGATTGGTTTTCATGGTTAAATTTATAGTTTACCTCTTAGGTCCTAGATATCTTAGTATGCTATGTCTTATGTTGCTCAAATTCATCTGTTGCATGAACCATTCATATATGTATCTTTCCATATATCACATTATCTATTTTCTTAAAGGTGTGGTTTCTTTGATGATTCCATCAATATCATTGTTTATTTAATTGTTAATCCAACACTTTGTTCATGTAAAATAAATTGAATGCTTCTAGGTTTGGGTAAAGTGGGGAGAGAGACGCCAGTTCATTGCCCAGAACAAGCTAGGTAACTTAATTGATAATTTTTTATAATAGATCAGTTGTTCATTCCTTCTTTGAATTGTCCAGTTATATTTAGGTCTTCCTAGTTTGTGATTAGTTCAACAATTGTCTGTGATTTGACTTTTAGGTTGGATAGTACTTGATTTTGTTACAAACTAGAAATTTGCTTCGATTCACACTTTCACTGTATCAACTGGTCTTTCACTCACTTACAGCTCATAACAAGCATGCCAGTAGCATTTGTCATAGTATACGGAAGATGTAGCTAATTGAAATGCAGATTTTGATTATTTGGGAAGTCTTTTGTGAACAAATTTTACAAAAATATATTCCTGTTGCCTCCATCTAGGCATGTTTATTATGCATGGTGATGCTCATTTAAATTGTTTAGGAAGTATTTTTCTTAAAATTTTACAAAAATATAATTATTTCTATACTTTTATTTGCATATATAATAAAACTTCTAATATCTGGTTTTGGTGCTTTTTGAGAAAAGGGATAGTTTCCTAGGTGCTTTTTTCAAACTTGTTATTATACCAGTTGCAATTTGGATTAGTATGACTTAGAGGATGTATCATTAGCTCATTACTTTAAACACAAACTATATTACCTTACTAACACAAGTTGAGGCTAAAATCATGTTTGGGCTTTGGGAGTTGGGACATAGCTCAGCTCAATTTTATTGAGCATATTTGAAATGAATTGAGACTTGGTTTGCATGCTTCAATTCATTAACTGGGCTACTTTTTCAATGCCAAGACAAACATGCACTATGATTCTAATTAGATCCAATGATAATTGCATAGTTAACGGAACTAGCTTTTCAAGGTTGAATTGGTGATTTTAATGAATAAGCTATAAACCTCAAAGTGTCCATATTGTTAAATATCCGATGTTCTGAATGCTGCATGACATCTACATCTTCAAAGAACTACCCTGAATTTAGTTTATAATTAATTTTCAGTTGAACCAGTGGGACGATCTTATTTTTCACTTCCTCCCGCCAGGCTCACCTTTCTTTCTGTTATATTTTTATGCTTACATATATTCTTTACAGGGATGACTTCCTGTCACAAGGTAGTTGGTGATATCAGTGCACTTAGGAGGTTGTATTATAATATGTACAAATTTTCTTATTTCACAAAAATAGTTTTGCACTTGGTTGACTCGGTTAAGTAACAATAGAAGAAGGAAGTATGTAATGCATGAATCATAATAAAATAATGGCCTAATTAAGCAACAAGATCCATTAGTTTACCTTAGGTTTCTTGAAATTTATTACCATGTTAATATTCTGGGGTAAAAAGTAAGTGAAAGATTATTGTGCGATTTTATGTTCATCTGTCCTGTGTTAGTGGTTTTTTTCCTTGGTACTGTTCACTAATTTAGACAAGTGCCTTTCTCTAATATGCCCTCATTTTCAGGAATGTCACAATACACATATTTCATAACAATTTGATCACCGGTGAAAACTCATATAGCAAACTCTCTCTTGTTGATTTGAGGAGCTGTTTGATTTAGCTAATTCAGATTCAACTGCCACTTCTCAGTACCAATTTAGCATTACCGTTTGTTAGCTCTATAATGAACAGGTATTGTTCTCTTTTACTTACTATATACAACTTTTCTGGTATCCAATGTTTGCTTCCTGGTAACTGTTGGCATTAGATTATCAAGGCCTTTTTTTTGAATGTTCCTGCAGGCTAGAGATCTTGTCTTGATTTTGCAATGACTCCTTCTCATTGAGGTAAATATTCGTCATGGAATTTCGTAGCAGACAACATGTTAGTTTATTAGTTATGTATTTTTAGTTTTTACTGACTTCCTGAAGTTCCTTTCTAGCAGTAGCATCTATAGTTGTAAAGACGGTTGTCATGATGTTTTGAGAATCTCTAGTAAAACATCTCAAGATGGTTAATAATAATATTATCGTTCTTTGGCAATAAAGGTCATTTGAATTGGGAGTTTGGCACAGCCCAATATTTTTCATTGTATGGTAATTTGTTTTTCTTGTTCAATGTTCATCTCAGGTGCAAGATTTACACCTTATTATTCCTGGCTATTTCTTTTGAGTGGAGCAGTGATACACGCCCGCTTTCTTATCAGCAGGTTAATATTGTGTACATTAAAATTGCACTTTCATGGATATTCTGATATTTTGGAAACTATGAGAGTAGACTATTAATTATTTCTTTATTATGCATATATATCAATTTTATAGATAAAGATAATGTTCCTAGCTATATAGATAAATATGAGTAGAAAAATGATGCAAACTCTATTGTAATTAGAACATACAAAGTAAGTATATGCCAATCAAGCAGTTTCCAGAACTCTTTCAAAATGCAGCTGTGAGTATATGCTGAGCAGGAAAAGAGGGGAATTTGTGTGATATTCAGTACAGTTTGAATAATATGTATCAGCTTTGCGTAGGGTCTTACATTTTGTAAAGGTCTAAAGGGAAGTTAGGGTGTTTAATGCGACCATTCAAATGGTTATTGTAATTGATATTAGTTCAGAACAATTGGAATTTTTAATTTATGCATGTTAAAATTGCTGATTCTATCTCCCTTTCTCTAATAATTCTTCATGCATGTGTACAGGATCTGCCACAGACTTTTCCTGGCCATCCATGGTTGGACACTCTCGAGGGACATGCTGCTCTTAGACGTGTTCTTGTTGTTTATTCTTTATGCGATTCTAATGTTGGATATTGTCAGGTGGATTTGATCTGCTCTTCCTTCTTATTCTGAATTATTTTCCCCTCTCTTAAGTTCTTGTTGGATGATCTGGCCTCCTTGTTTTCAGGATGCTTGTATTGTAGATCAGAATTGTAAAATTTAATACCTTAATAACTTAACTGTTACTGTTATAATGTGAATAAATGTCAACTTAGGACATTGTGCTATTTCATTGCCCTAGATTTACATTATTAAAGAGGCATTTGCACCTGTTCAGTTTAACTTTTGTTAGCTCGACATTTTATTTTAATAGTGTAATAGAGAGGAATTGGTTGTATAATAAAGTGGTGGTTTGTAATTTTGAAGTGTAAAGGTTTTGGAAAATCTTTACTCACTCTTGATCTCAACATCTGAGGGCAACAAGCAAAAATACGGATGCATTTAGGAAATATAAATTCTCTTATTAATTATTATACATATATCATATCACTTTAGAGGATTCATTTGTGAATTATTTATCAACAAAAATTATGAGATGTAGATTTATCTTTTTGGGGTGAGATGTCGCCAGTTTCAGCGATAATGGCAATGAAGAACGATCGATACTTATTTGATAGCTAATAACTACCTGAGTATTTAATTTCTGTTGACATTTATGTAAGCAATCCATTTAATTTTTTAAATAATTTTGGATAAAATATAATATTTAAAAAGGAGCATGTTACTTCCATGGGTGAATTATACTACAAGATCCACGGTTATATCTTACAAAACTTGATCTTCAATTATAATGGCAAAAAAGCTGTCAATTGGAATAAGGACAGGTTCAATGATGTATCATCTATTACATGCCCACACTGACCTATGCTTCATGAAATACCAAGAGAAGACTGCAGATGCAGATCATCCATCTCTGCAAGTTCTTTAGTAATTCATCTTGAGAAGCTATCAACCTTCTTCAGCATCTGTAGAGCAGCCCTACCACCCTCGACACAAGTAACTGTTGCCCTATATTTCTGTAAAACACCTTCTGCAACTTTTCTGTTCACTGCATTAGCATCAACCACCAAAATTCTTTTTTGTAATGATAGATTCCCAAGTTTGGATACTTTCTTTCTAGTTGTTTGCCTTTTTTCAATTCCAAGGGATTCTCTATAGGAGCAAACCAAAACACTCAGCCAAAAAGGCTTCATTAATATATCATCAATGACACCTAAACTAGAAGAGACTGTATAATCAAACTATGGAGTAAAGTAACTTTGGTTATTACGTTTGAATAAACATACAATCGAGTAAAGTAACAGAAAAAAGATTTATCAACGGTAAATACTCATTCAGCCTTAATTATTTACAAAAGAACTTCTACTTTCAAAGTCCACTTGCATGGGGAATTAAATACTAAGAAAAAGCCAGCAAATATGGCATGGCTTATGGTTAATAATTCAAACTGTTACATAGAGATATTTAGGGAATAGCCAATTATAAAAAATTGTATTGAGTGGTTAAAGAAATGCAACGAATAAGGATGAAACAAGAGTTTGGCTACAGCCATAGACAACAATATCTAGGATACATGAAACCTGTTGGCTCTGCTTCCTCTAGAAATTTTTTTAACATCTTTGGATGGTACTCTAGAATCTCACAATATATAAGTTCTTCTACATCTTCCTTTGTTATCCTGCGTCTCTCAAACTCAAATTCCATCTTTGTAACTGGCTGGCAGAAGGTTTTCTCTCAACCTTGGCCAAGCCTTTAAAATATGGAGCCGCTAACGCCTAACAATATCATACACAAGATACCAAGTTAATAAAAGATTACCAAAGAAACTGAACCAAAGACGGATGAAAATTCAGAATTCAACCTCTTCAGCAGAAGGCCAATCTTTAGGCTCAAGGGCCAACATTCTATCTAACAAACGAAGAGCAAGGGGGTCTGCATTAGGAAACTTCTGGGAGAAAGGAACTGGCTTCTTCTTGGGTATGCTGCTCAAGTATCTCCGAGCTTTCTCATTCCTTACCTATTAATATGCAACCAAGGTTGCATTGAGTAAAAACTAAAACACACAAGACTGCAAAGAGGAAGGGAAACTGAAGAACAGATCCTAGCACACTACAAGATTTCTGCTTGTTTATGGAGATTTTTTTGTGGAAGTTTTGAAAAACCTCCCTAACATATTTTATTTATGGCAAAATATAAAACCTCCATTAATTAAAACTAGTTTAAATTTCTAAGCCCAATTTTCTAAACCAATAGCCAGTGCCTAACCTATTCTGATTAAACCCAAACAAATTTAACTCAAAAAAAACTTAGACCAAAAAAATTGGAAGAGGAAGAAGAGGGAGAACACTACAAAAAAAATATCCATTTAACCACATTTTTTAGGCTACATTTGAAAAGCGTAATATAGGAATAGGTTACGCTTTTTTCTGTGTTTTTTTTTTTAGGAAAATAAAAAATACATTTGTAGCATCACTTGAAAATTGTAGTCTTAGATATTATAAATGTCACTTATAAAGTATAGCCTTATCTTAAAAACTATGAGTTCACTTTTTACACCAAAAAATACACTTTTAAAAAATAACCTATTTATCAGATTTTAGGTACGCTTTAAAAGTGCTGTCTAATGTATCTCAGATCAAATGTCCAACACTCTAATATTTGTTTTTTTCAATTTTCAGCAAATAATACACATACAAACACTTAGCCAAATAAAATGAAAACATAAAAGTGTAAAACCCCAGCTTAGCTTTTCCCTTCTTCACGCCACCCCCAACCCAGAGAAGACTCTGCGCCATCACCACTCACTATAACATCCCTAATTTCTAACCCAAAATCCCCAAACTAACTCAGAAAATCCTAATTTCCCCGATTCCTAACCCTAACAGCCGCAACCTCACCCTCCTTCAACGTAACAAACAAAAGCAGCCACTGTAGAGAGAAGAGGGACCGGGAGAAGAAGAGAAGAGAGGAAAGGCCTGCCCAGCCGTCACCACCGCAGCGCCGCTGCAGCTATTGCCACCTTCAGAGCTGCGGAAAGTCGTCCTCCCTGCCGTCGAATGCCGCCGTCGTGTCGCACATGAGAGAGAGAGAGAGAGAGAGACAGATTCGAGAGGAGCTACCCACGATCGCTGCCGTCGAAGCCAGGCTCGTCGCCGTCACCACCTACGAAGCTGCGAGGAGCCGCTGTCGTGCTCGTGTCGCTGGGCGCCGTCGAGCTTCCCTCACCCTGAGCCGTCGATCTGTCGCCACCGCTACAAGGGCTTGTCGCTGGAGCCACGACTGTCACTGAGCTTCCGTCGCCGCTGCCGTTCAAGCCGCTGCTGCCGTCGATTTGTAGTTGCTGCGATTGGAGCCACTAGCGGGGGTGAGTTGCTACTGCCTTGTTGCCGTCCTAATCATATTCAACGTCCACTGCCCTGAGCTGTTTCTGCCCTTCAGTTTGTTGAGTTCGGATTCCTTGTGCTACTGTAACTGTCATTACTGAGGTGGGAACCAACGTTTCTGTTTGGCTGCTGCTGAAGGTCTTCCACCATCACTGGAGCTGCCCAGAATCATCGTGGAAGCTGCCAAGATATATGGTTGATTTCTAATTATGCCAAGACATCATCACTAATTAAGTTTTATGTTGATTTTTTTTATTTTATTTTATGTCCTGACTGCATTATAACTTGTGAATTCCATTTCCTTTTTGATATTCAATGTTTTGACAAACTGCCATGGTTTATAATCTATTGATACTTGCCATTTTCATGCTTAATCAGTCTGATTTAGAGATATTTTGGAGCTGACTAAGGCTTTTAACATGAAAGAGACTGAGGCAAAGGCATATATATATTTAAAATCCTGATTACTTTCCTTTAATGCATCACAGCCTTTAATGCATCAGCTTGCTCTTTTTATTTTGTTATGCTTCTGTTTTGTGTTGCCTCCTTAATAGTAAAAAAGATTAAGGAGGCTCTATTTTGTGTTTTAGTTAATAGTTTAAGGATTAAGACATGATATTGACTAATGAATATGAATGAATAGTATTATCCTATTGTGCATTTCACCAAAACTCCTTATTTAACAGCTAATATTATATATAGTTCTACGTTCCTAGTAATCTTAGTGGAAAGTAATTAGCTGAAGTTGCTGGTTTTTTGTTGCAAAGTGGTAGTTAATTACTACACTCACCTAACTATATCAGCTTATAACTCTCGAGGGGTAAAATATCTACATAAAGGTAGTGATGCTTTATTTGAATGTATTGATTTTTGTTTATCTATATAAAGACTTGTTTGAGAAGTGCATGGAGATTGCTCAGAAGTCTCTTGATGATGTACATGATGTTGTCCTTGATAGTTATTCAGATGATTGTTACTAAGAAAGTTATAGATTGTCCTTGATAGTTATTCTGTGTTGTCCTTGATTGTCTTATGGATTTTGTGCTGGAGTTGTAGATTTTCTGTTCTTGGTATTAGATTTCTTTGTTTTCTCTTTTCAAATAGGATATTGTGAAAAGCTTATTTTTGGTTTTATAATGTAACTGTTTAGGATGCTGGTTTCAATCGTAATCATTCCAGTGAAGTTTCTTCTCCGGTTGCTGGGCACTTTCCAGGTTATATGGACTATCAAGTAGGAATGAGACCACAGATCCCTGTTGAGAGAAAATGGGCCCTCGGGATTCAGGTGCAGTGTTTTACTTGGCTAAATATATAGTTATTAGACTTGCAATGCTGTTATGCTTAAATATATAGTTATTAGACTTGACTTTCTTTTACTGCTGGCTACTCTGGATATCTAGTCTATCTTTAAAGTTTTGCAGGTATTTAATTTCCTGATTATTTTGGTTATTTCTCTAAATAAACTCTGTATATTTCTTAATATTAGACAAGTTGTGTTACTTGCAATAATAATACTCCTTTTTATACACTTCCAACTTTTCAATATAAAAAAACTATAATTGAAAAAATAAAAAATAATTGTATACTATTTTCTAAATAAAAAAGTCAATAGGTTAAGATATAACAAAAAATAGTGTAAGTATTACTTCTCAATGTTAGAGTTGCTTATAGCTATCAAACAAGTTGGTATGATCCATTTAGGCCTACTTGACTAATTATATATCAAATATGTGCGTCTCTAAAATGAAAGCTTAGTCCATTTAAAAGAAATTCACTGAGCTAGATAAACTAGTCCATTTATTTTTATTTTTTATTTTTTATTTAAATAGGCAGTTTTTTATTAAAAAATTAAAAAAATGGGCTAAAATAACTTGAGATTGTTCTAAAATCTGGGTAAGGGAATTTAGCAGCCTTGATTTCAAAGTTAACAACAAAGTTATTTTATTGAGATTAAGTAGAGGTAGAATCTTGCAGGTGAGTTCTTTTATTTCAGATATCAGAGTTGTGTATTGTGGTGTACTAAGAAATTGTCTTGCTTCTTTGAAGAACAAGTGATATGCTTGTGTCTTATTTTATTTTCTGGATATAGTTAATCAAAGTGTGTGTTATCTGTTTCTTGGATATAGTTAATCATGTGTTATCTGTTTCCATTTATTTTTCATAGAGAGAATAGATGCAAATGGGGTAGAAATTGGTAACTCATGCAATGTTTTTCAACTTCATATGTTTAGTTTGAGTGAAGATTTGAATGGAACTAAAGTATTTATAACAGATTTGTGTTGAATGGTAGTATACTTAACAGATTTTTATAATCAAGTGTGTGCTAGAACTAGTTGCATGAAATGTTAGTCAGTGTCTATTTGGATTAGAAAGAATTCAAGAATGGAATACATGTATTCAGATTAGATTTGAGTTAGAGTTCATTGTGCACTACCACATACTGGTTGTGACTTGTGGCAAAACATGTTCTTTGGATTAAATCATGACTTAAAATCTGTTTATATGGATTGTGGAGTATCACTGCTTCTAGTAAGGGTCTAATGTTGTTTGCTGTAGGCTTATAAAGCATTGAATGAGTGGGTTATCAGGTGATTTATTACATTGTTGTTTCCTTCAATTAGTATTGAAATCAAGAATTAATTGGAAACTTTGGTCTATGAATAATTTGTAGGTAGAGGAGCGTGGTGTTCCAGTGGAAGAATTGTTAGAAGCTGATGAAGTTTTCTGCACCGGAACTGTTGTGGTTATCAACCCTGTTTTCTCTGTAACCTATTGGGATTGTGATACTGATTTCTGGTGGCATGTATCAATGAATTTTCGAATAATGATTTATTTTTCTGTGTGACATGTTTGTATTAATTCATCAACACTAATTCATCACTAAGTTATGGAGTTCTAGTTAATACGAGCTCTTTGTTATTCACTGCTCTAATCAGGTTACTACTCTATCTTAAGGACCATCAATTGCTTGTTGGTTGTTACTTCTTTTACAATCTTTACCTTATTGTATTTATGAATCATCAAACAGCTGGAGCAGAGGTGCAAGCATTGGGCATCATAGTGATGATAACAGACCCTACCTCAAACAGCGGCACTTTGCAGTCAGGATTCCACTTTCCATTACTCCTCTCTTTTATTGAATTTTATTTAATACTGTTGTTGACAATTTTGGTTCATCAAAGGTGGTGTGCTATTTAAATAATTATGGCAAGGATTTCAATGATGGACTCTTTCGTTTCCGGATGGCCAGCCAATGTCAATTATGCCAATGGCTGGAGTGAGTTTATACTCTTTCACTACTACCACTTGTGTTTTTCTTTTCTGGTCAAATGGTTTCTACTGCTAAATAAGGAGAGTGATTTCTCAAAATTTCATTATTGAAATGATTCAATGTAAGAGGAAATGTTTCGCTTTTTAATTTATTTTATCCTTTTTTATCTTTTAACAGGATGTTCTGATGTATACTGCTGAACAGCGAAACATTCATTCTGTTGATGAGGTATATTCAATTGTGCTCCTTTCTTGCATGCCCTTACTTACTTGGCCTTGTACATAATCATCTGTTTTATTTCAATTTAAATCTCCTTCTCCCGGACTCCGTGTCCTTAGAAGAAAAGGGATAGAAGAGAAAACAGGAAATCATAATTTTCATCTTTGATAATTACCTGATGGGAAACCATATTAATTCTTGAAAAGAGTACTTACTTTAGGGTACCATTCTAAAGATTCCAGAATGCTGAAATGAAATAGTCAAGGATGTATCTGGTGCTTTCACTGATTTATGTCAAAATATTATTTTGGTGAATTGGTCATATGAACTCATTTGATCTTCTTTACAATTTGTGTAACTGAATTATTAGTTCCCGAGGAAGGTGTGAATGTGATTGAGGTAGCAACTAGCAACTAGCAAGTAGCAACAATAAGAGAAGAATCCTAGGTTTACTTTTGTGGCTTCATGTTTGGTTTCTATCCTTTTTAATTCTCATTTTTCTTTTTTTTTTTTTTTTTTCTTGCAAAACAGGTCTAGCTCTCTGAACTTCAAAGAAAGTTGTCTATATTGATGACTATAACACAAGAAATCATTGCCACCCGAGCTTAAATTATTAATTTTTTTTTATATAAACAGGTCTAGCTAAAGGTGTTGCTGTTGGAATATCTATAGCTGGAACAAGTGGGGTTCTGCCATTATTAATTTGTGCTTGTGTTAGATATTTCCAGAAGAAGGAAAAAGAAAAAATTAAATTGCCAACAGAAGATTTTATATCAAGTTCAACCCAAGATGGTAACTGTATTTATTGAAATTCTAGGCTTCTTAATCTACTATTTGTTTCTTTCTATTTGATTAAGTTATATTAACTATGACACAATGTTAAAATGTTCAATGAATTAATTATGTTGTGATCATGAATTCATAATAATAACACTTTTTGTTTCTTTTTCCTTATCCTTGTAAAGCATCTAGCAGTGGTGAATATGAAACTTTAGGATCCACAGCTGCTAGTGCTTCTGGCCTTCCAGCAATTATGGCGGCAAAATCGATGGAATTCTCTTATCAAGAACTAGCCGAGGCTACAAATAACTTCAGCTCTGATAACAAAATTGGTCAGGGTAGATTTGCAGCAGTCTATTTTGCAGAATTGAGAGGCCAAGTAAAAACAAGCCAATTATATCTTTAATAATGTTATATAATCTTCCAGAATTAAAAGGAAAATAAATTATCTTTGACCATTAGTAGCTTATCTGCATAATTTTATTGATAGTTAAAGATAGTAAAAATGGTAGTTAGGCATTTGGCAAACGAATAAAATTGATGAGACGTGGCAAGGGACCACATACATATACATAATAAATATAATAATAATAATACTAATAATGCTACAAGATTAGTGGTCCTATCTATATATGATTTTGCAAACCCTTTGATGAAAATTTCAATGCTAGTTGGTGAAGATCAACACAAAAAGTCCACAAACAACAAAGAGGTGGTGGAGCCATGAAGGTATTAATATGTCAGCATTAAAGGTTAGCTCTAAATTATAAAATGTTCTTCTATTGTTGTGTTCTGTTCTAACCAAAATCACATATCAGAAACCCGTGAGCATCACAGTGTAACTCTCACAAGTTTCATAACAGTGAGTTCCATATAGGAATAATAACAGGCAAAGATTTTTGTATATAAATCCAAGGCTATAATCTGCAGCTTTTGGAGTGTTTAGCAAAGTTGAAATTAAAGATATCATATATTCTTGATGAGTAAGCTTCTATATATGATTTTTTAAGAATGTTATGTACCAAACTTAATCATCAGCTTTTAATTCTGGATGGTTCATTTTGCAGGATATTAGGAAGAGTTTAATTATCTTATGGAGATTTCATCTGAATTGTAATAACATATTCATATCTATAGTTTAGCACATGTATGTTATCAAAATCAATTATGAAATTTTTGCATTATTGTATATTATGTATATGCAAGGTATAATGGAGGATCCTAATAGCTTTCTCTGGCACTTAAGCTCTATTGATACTTGTGCCTAACTACCATTTAACCATTTAGTTCTTTATCTCACACTGTTCCTGTTTATATCCACCGTGATGTGAAACCTGCTACCATATTAATATATAAATACTTCCGTGAAAAGGTTAGTTTATTGTAATATCTTGGTATAATCATTATTTTCCAATTTTGTTTTCTTTTTTCTGATGAGACTAATATTAAAACTGTCTATAAGGTTTTGGAAATTCACCAGGTTGCAAATTTTGGGCTAACTAAACTTAGGGAAGTTGGAAGCTTTTTATCACTTCATACTCGTCTTGTGGGAACATTTGGATACATGCTCCAGTGTAAGAACTTAGTTGTTAATTGTCTTAGAACATAACAGTAAGTATTAGAAAATATAAAATAAGTCAACGAAAGTTGTGGTTGATACAATTTATAGATTCTGAATGTCTAAGAACTTGGTTTGACATGACTGAATTATAGATTCTTGGGTTGGGCATAATGTCAGATGTGAGTGTTATCTCTACTTAGTGACATCTTTTTCCATTCTTGATTCAAAATGATATCTTCCTTTGATTTTGGTCATCTCTGCTTTGTATATTATTGATATTTTGCACCCAATTTAATGTTATTTCTACTTTAGCGGATCAAAAATGCTTCAACCAGCTAAAGGTTGTTATGGGCGCAGCACCAACAGTAAGTTTTACTCTCATCATTATGATCTTTGTTATCAGAATGTGAACTTCATATTATGTTTCTATGTAGATTGAATTTTAACAAATTGCTAAATTATGCAGATACTTCTGGCAATCAAATCAGAAGAAAACAAGCTACAAGAAGTCATGGTTGGATAGCAGCAAATGTTTTCATTCATGTCCTCTCAGGAATCAAGCTATGTATTTCAAGAAGCCGGAATCATTGAAGTTGAACTGGCAAGTATACTAGTACATATTCTCAAGAAGCACAAGTATCCGGCAACAAAGGTGCTGAGGATAAGGAGGTTTGCCATAGAGTTTGCGATTTGGATGATGAAAGACAAAGCAGAAAACATAGATACCTTCAAGCATATGGGAATGGAGAAGGTGCTGGAAGGTGTATTAGAAATCACATCAGAGCTTGAAAGCTTCAATGTTTTCTCTGGTACTGTGGATTGAACAGGCACAATCTAACAATTCACTCACTGGTTGGACAAGCCTTCAAGTTGCTGGAAATAGGTGAGTATACATCCTTTTGAACCATATTGTAAATCGTAATCCATGTTAGTTGAGCAAAAATTGTAATTTGTACACCGTACACTGTTGTTTTTTTGTGTAATGTGTTTATCCCATTAATTTTGATTTTGGTTTTGGTTTTTGGTTCTGATGTTATTTATTTATTTTTCCCTCTAATTTGTTCTTCAGTCGAAGAACAAGGCTATTGATTTATATCAATAAGAACAATTATAATGAAAATTCAGGAGGAACCTTTCAATGCTATACTCCATGGCATTTATATTTATTATTTTGATATAAAAAATAAATTTAATTGAGAGTATGTAAAAGATGAGATTAGAATGTTTTTAAATAAAAAGAAAAAATTATAGAATTGGAGGTTTGAAATTCACAAAAAGTTAATTTATTTATTAAAAAATTATTTGTGGGGTTTTCAACTTTACAAAAGTGATTTATAACCCCACAAAGTTAATATAAATCTCTACTAAACAACATAAAATTCTCCACTAAATAGATTGTGGAGGTTTTTAAAACCTCAGCAAAAGCACTAATTTTGGGTTTTAGAAACCTTACAAACTATTTGGAGGGGGTATAAACTCGACAATAAAAAAAATTGCCAAATAAACAAAATCTTATAGTGGAGCTTCAAGAGAGGTGTTTCAAGAATCAGTCATGAATCCAATGAGGACAACATCTTAGGAAAGAGGCTTTCCAGTCAAAAGTTCTGCGAAATGCATACAATGCTCCATATGTCTATAGCTGGTCAAAAGTTCTGCGAAAATGCATACAATGCTCCATATGTCTATAGCTGGTGTATACCGGAAAGAAAATGATTTCAGGTAATAGTGATTTACTGAATGAAATATAATAGATAAGTGAAAGACACACAAGTAGATTCATAAACCAACTAAAGTATTTAGCATATGGCAAGGAAGCATAAACATTTGCAAGACCAATTATTATTTATTAACCACACGCAAGCCCCATATCCAGCACACAACTAAAACAGTAACAGAACAAAATTTCAATCACCAAAGAGTAAATTCATACATAGGTAATAGATACATTCACAAGTCACCA